>NC_091435.1:63769899-64094065 GCF_964237555.1 Oryctolagus cuniculus | reverse complement strand
AACTGTGGTCAGTTCTTACGATTTTCTTATATTCAAGCAGCTTCTACTCCCTTTTGACACTGAAAGTTACACAGCAATACAAAACAAAATCAACTCTGCAATTACATTTATAAGAACTATGTGTACTATCTGGGCCTCCTGGTCACAAGTCTTTCTGGGGCATTCAAGAAACCAATTGATAATGTTGAACCATGAGTGGAAGGACTAAAATATTGGATTATGTTCATTAAAATTAATGTCACATTTCAGTGAACTTTTCACACACACCCTGCCTGTACCTGTAGTCTTGGAGATAGAAGCCAGGAGCTAAGTTGCTTACTGAATCCCTGTTGAAACAACTGAGACTTGGTAGTCAGGAAAGTGAATTAGCCAAGATTCAGGGGTTGCAGGATCTTCTTATACGTTCATCATGACAAGGTAGTGAATTTAGATGTCCACTTCTTAGCATCTCAGGGACATGAGAGCATAAAATATGCCCTCCAAGTGAAAGAAGGTAGTGAGGTAGATCAGTAAGCTGATATTGGCTAGCACTTCATACTCTAGTTCAAAGGCACAATTATAATGATACAGAATTAACCATGATTATATTATTTATCAGATCTGTTCCTGTAAGTCAATGCTGTGGATCAGCTAGACATATCACTTGGGTTTGAGGTCCAATTGGCAACTTGTTTTCAAAGTGTTTAAATAATTTTGAAAAGAAACCATTGATTTTTTTGAACTGGGTTTTTTCCCATAGACTATGTTCAGACATAATTCCCATGGGGTTCCTTTTTAATGAGGATGTCAAGCCAAATCTGGCGCTCTGTGTGCTTTGAGGTACCTGTGCTCTCATTAACTGCCATTTTTTGAGACCTGCCCTTGATAAAGAATTCTGGTCTACTTAAGAGACTCTGAGTCAGAGACAAAACCGTTGTACCTTGATATATGCTCTTCTTTCTTCTGTGTGGAATAAAAATCAACATCTCATTGGGCAGTTGAAAAAGGAGAAAAAAAAAAACAAATCTGATTTCAAATAACATCAGACCAGTACTTCTAAGTAAACTTATCTGAGGAAAAATTCATCCTCAGAGAGGCTAGCTTTCATCAAGTATATCTGAATGTGCTAGGACTTTGTACCACTGATGATAAGCTTAGTGCAAGGGAAGCCAGAGAAACAAACAGCTAGGTCTGGGAGATGGAAGAACTGAAAGCAGGCATAAACTATGAAGGGGTAGGCTGGAGGAAGGGGAAGAGAACTACATAAATTTCTTTGTGTGTGTGTGTGTGTGTGACTCATAATAACTTTTAATAGGTACCTCTAGGAAGGAAAGATGAGTATATTCTACAAGATGTCATGAATGCCCTCCTAGGTCCTTACTACTCTGTATGAGTACTAATTCTATCAAAATGTCTGTTCAATAATTTAATCTGATTTAAAGGCTAGGAGAGGATTTTAAGGGAATTGAACAGAATGCAAGGGGAAAATATGAGCAATACATAAATGTCAGGTAAGTCAGATATCTTTTTTGGTCACTTTTTCACTGAGAAAAAAATAGCTGAGGAAGGCTATTTTTTAATCTCATAGTTTTGGAGATTCAAGAGCATGGTGAAGGATTTGATTCAGTGCACCTGTGGGCCCTCTCAGCTGTATCACATCGTGGTAGAAAGAAATGGCAGGGGTGTGTGAGTGTAAGCAAAAGATCACATCTTGATATGGGAATTGAAAGATATTGACTGACAGTTGAGTCTTTTATAACAACTCTTTTGAGAATTAACCAGGGTCCCATGAGAAGTACCTTAATCCTCTTTCAAGGCAAGACCCAACTGACCTGATGACCTCTCAATATGCCCCACCTCCTAAAGGCTCCATATCTTTTCCCAATACTGCCATCTTGGGGGCCAAGCTCCTAACACATAAACCTTGGGGTAAGGGAGGTAAACAATATACGAAATGTAGCAGACCTCAAGGAAAACAGGAAGATACTTTAAAAAATCATGGAAAATGGAATTAAGAGACGTTTATTTTGTTACAAAAATGTTTAAAATCTATGCAAAGGTTTTTTCATTACATGCATTTTACATGAAGTTTTGAACATCCCCATATTGAGTGAGGTCAAGTCCTATGTACCCATAAACCATTGATATTCCCATAAGAAATTAAAGAGCCTACTAACATAGGACAAATGAAGTCAGTAAAATCAAGAGAGCAGAAAACAGACTTATAAGCAGACAAAACCATGATAGTGCAACAAACTGTATAACTTATTCATTTCATTCTATGCTGCTGAGCTCTCTGTTGAGAATTAATCCTGAGTCACACCAGCCTGGATATCTATTGGTCATTAAAAAAATTTGAACGATATTTGAGTGTTGGCAGTGTGTGTTATGTGTTTCACCTACTGACACTAATTACACTATATACAATGAGTCTAGTCAAGGCTTCTTAAACTTGTAAGAATGGTGTTATTTTTTACTTCTACAAATAATTGCCATACATAGAGGGAAGGAGTGGCCAATGCAGTCACTGATGGAAGGAGGGGAGGCACTTGGCTGACTGGCATAATCTTCTCCATCCTAGATCCAGGAAGGAAGTCTAGCTTGAAGACCAATGGGTAGCCATAATTGTCATGTAAATGAATCCTTATCAAAAGGCCAATACTGAATTGAGAATAGGTAGATCAAGTACAACCTGAAACTTCAGGGCCACCAACCCTCTCCCATCTATTTGGGCCAACGTAAAATATGTCATCACATTAGCCCAGCGTCATGACATATCTGGTCAGAATTTTGCTGTTTCCCTAGACACATCCAGAGAGTATATTTTTAGGGATGAGGCACTGAAATTCCTTCCTCCCCTACAGAAGGTTTAGGCAAACTTTTTTTTTTTATAAAGTGCCAGATAGTAGAAATTTTTAGCTTGTGGGTCATTTAGTCTCTGTAGAGACTACTCAGCTCTGTAGTTGTGACTTGAATGCAGCCATAATCAATAGGAAATGTGTATGTTGGGGTCTGGTTCACAGTCTGTGTTTACCCACCCATTGTCTATAGCTGCAGGTACCTACTAATGTTTCATTGTCTTTTCCTTCCACATAGTCTATTGTTTTGAACTCAGCCATGCCACACTTTGCTACCTGATCTTAATTTATATGTACAACCTGACTTGATTTATTTTATTATCTAATTGAGCCTCTGCCAGGAGAATGTGTTTGGTTATGTTTAAATATCTTCCTGTTTCTAAGTAAAATAGTTTGTATTATCTTCAGAAAGTTGATTCTCAAACTCAGACGTGGTATTTAGTTAGCAAACGACCTTGTAAGTTAAGTTAAAGATGAATCACATTTGGATTAAGGAAAACCTCATATTTCTCTGACATAGAAGTATCTGAGGGGGAAATGACCTACTGAACTGTTGATTTTAAATCATCAGTTTTTCTTTTTTTAAGATTTATTTATTTATTTGAAAGTCAGAGTTACACAGAGAGAGAAGGAGAGGCAAAGAGAGAGAGAGAGAGAGAGAGAGAGAGAGAGAGAGAGAGGTCTTCCATCCACTGGTTCACACCCCAGAAGGCTGCAATGGTGGAGCTGTACTGCCAATCTGAACCCAGGAGACAGGAGCTTCTTCTGGGTCTCACACATGGGTGCAGGGGCCCAAGGGCTTGGGCCTTCTTTTACTGCTTTCCTAGGCAATAGCAGAGAGCTGGATTGGAAGTGGAACAGCCGGGACTTGAAGCAGTGCCCATATGGGATGCCAGCACTGTAGGTGGCGGCATTACTTGCTACGCCAACAGCACCGGCTCCAAATCATTAGTTTTTCATAGTCAGATTTTTAAATGCTTCCTTTAATTTCTCTTCTCAAATCTATTTCACATTTCAGAAAAAAAATTCTTACTATATTACTCTTGGACCTGTGTGCCTCATATTGCTTTAGAAAAATGTATGAGCACTTGAGTGAATTTTCATTTTCTAGATTTCCTGCTTCTGCATCAACTGTGTTGATTATTTAGCAGGTATTTTCTAGGCATATGTTATTTGCATGTTAAAACGAACTTGTCTGTACAAAAATTCATGAAGTTTCATGAACAACTGTAGAAGTACTACTTGAAACTTTTAGTTTGTATTTCTGTACAGCAGATTTAACACCAGGCTAGGAATATTTTACTGTTATGTGTAAGGAAAGTTAGTGGGGGCAAAAATGAGACTTTCCTAGAGGGGAAGCAGAGAAGTGTCCCCAAGCTTGAATGTTGAATGTAAGCATCCCATTCTTAGACTTCCAGGGTTACTGTCACAAAATAGGTGAATGGCTTATATATCAGAAATTAATTTTCTCAGTTATGAAGACTTACAAACCTCATATCAAGGTGTTGGCATGTTTGATGATTTCTCCTGAGGTCTCTGTTCTTGGTTTGCAGAAAGATGGTCATCTTCTGTGTCCTTACATAATATTTCCTCAGTGCACACGTACCCCTGCTGTCTTTTCCTCTTATTGTTAAGTATAGCATTCCTATTGCATTAAGGGACAACCCTAACAGCTTCATTTTACCTTTTATTTTATCTTTACATTTTATCTTATCTTTAAAGGTCATGTTTCCAGATACAGTTATATTTTGAGACACTATAGGTTAGGGCATCAACATATGAAGTAGAAACACACTTCAGTCCATATTGTCCTTTTTAACTCTACATACTTGTACACCATAGCATTCTGATCTGGAAGCTGAACAAAAACCTAGACCTAAGGATAGACATGACATGTCAGTCTCAGATGCTGTGGGCTGAGGAGGTAAGACTGGCAGAAGAGAGGTGGTAACCCTAGTTTTAGAAGAAGAAAGTTATTTCCAAGACACTTTTTTTTTTTTTTTAATTTTTTTTTTTTTTGACAGGCAGAGTGGACAGTGAGAGAGAGAGACAGAGAGAAAGGTCTTCCTTTGCCGTTGGTTCACCCTCCAATGGCCGCCGCGGCCGGCGCGCTGCGGCCGGCGCACCGCGCTGATCCGATGGCAGGAGCCAGGAGCCACGTGCTTTTCCTGGTCTCCCATGGGGTGCAGGGCCCAAGCACCTGGGCCATCCTCCACTGCACTCCCTGGCCACAGCAGAGGGCTGGCCTGGAAGAGGGGCAACCGGGACAGAATCCGGCGCCCCGACCGGGACTAGAACCCGGTGTGCCGGCGCCGCTAGGCGGAGGATTAGCCTAGTGAGCCGCGGCGCCGGCCTCCAAGACACTTTGATAACTGCTTCTGTGTCCCTCTACCCACTAGTGAGGAGATGGGTGGTCATGAAAAGTTGGGGCTCCAATGTGACTCAATTGCAAACTATGAACATACTTCCCTGTAGGCTACATGCCTAGTGGATCAACCTCAGAGATCAGGACACAAACTCTGACAATTCAGTGTGAACTCAAATTTTGACCCAAGATGAATGAGCTTTTTCTATTTGTACAGCTGAGCTCCATGAGAAAAGCTCCTTTGTTCTGTCTTCTACGTTTTAGCACTATTGTCACATGTCATGGGGTCAGCTTAAGAGGACATATGTTAATAATAGTAGTTAAACTTAGAAAATTGTGTGAGTGAGGCTTGGAATGGTGAGACTTACTACTGCGTCTAGCCCTTCAACTAGAACTTGGTCACATGATTCCAAAATAACTTCATGTGGGTTGTAAAATGAAAATGTCCATGGATTTTCCAAAGCATTTTATTGCCTTCCTGTCCAATTCTAATTTCAGTTGCAATAACAAAATAGTATAGCATAAAAATTTATGAAGAATAGAGGTTTATTTCACTTATTGTTCTGGAAACTGAGAAATCCAAGAGCTTGATGCCAGCACTGATTCCCTTTCTGTTGAGAGCCTTCTTGATGCATCAAAACATGGCAGAGGACATGACATGGGAGATAGAGCGATAACCCATTAAGCCACTAAGTCATGAATGAATGAATCCATTCACGAGTGAGGTCAAAGGCTTCATGACTTAATCAGCTCCCAAAGGTGCTACCTCTTACCACTGCTGCATTGGGTACCAAGTTTCCAACACATACGATTTACAGGACACCTTCAGACCATAGCACTTCCTGAACACATGGCTGCTGTCTTTTTAGCCACTTTGTAAATAAGGTTTCAGTGCAGAGTTTTAGTTCTTACAAAGGAATAGTAAAGTACTTTAATGTCATACAGCAGTTGGTTTTCTTATCCAAATATCTAGCAAAAGATAAGCGTTCTATTCTAGAAGAGTTAGTATTTATAGGTCATTAGAACAATATGAATATACTTCAAAAATACACATGCACAGTTTTTCCCTAATATGCATTTCCATGAACTTTTTGAACACTCCTCATTGGTATGGATTTCAAAATTTAGCTTTTATTTTCATTTTCCATGAACTTATTCAAGCACCCTAATATTGCTGAATCTCAGGACTTGTTCTAAACCAGGTAGCTTTTCCTGCCCTTCAGAATTTTTACCATTGAAAGTAATTTAAATATTATGGCTGGGACTGGCAGGTTAAGCCGCCACATGCAGTGCTGACATCGCATATAGGCGCCAGTTCAAGCTGCCGTGGTTGCTCCACTTCCCGCCCAGCTCCCTGCTAATGTGCCTTGAAAAGCAATCGAAGATGGCCCACTTTCTTGGGTCCCTGTACCCACATGAGAAACACAGAAAAAGCTCCTGGCTCCTGGCTTTGGCTTAGCACAGCTCTGGCTGCTGTGGCCATTTGGGGAGTGAACCATGGGAAGGAAGATCTCTGTTTCTCCCTTTCTAACCCAGCCTTTCAAATACATAAATAAATCTTAGAAAGGAAGAAAATGGCATTAAATTAAAAAAATATGGCTTACTGAAAGAGCATCGTTCCTTCATCCTTAGCCACTCTAGAAATTCATGTGATTGTCTTAGACTAGTCTTCAGGGCGTCTCTCATATGAGGCTAAGTCTTCCCCACATGGTTTCCTAAACTCTTGTGAACATATATTTTCTTAATTTATGGTATATTTTCTTAATTTTTGTGTGCGATGTTGGTCTTCCCTGCTTATTACTCCAAAAATAGGAGGAAACAGCAGTGTGCTATTGACTCGCTGCAGTCAAGTCTGGATTCTGAGGCTAGGGGCAGAATTGAGGCCACCCGACTGAAAAAGAAGATGGAAGCGGACCTCAGTGATATGGAATTCCAGCTTCGTGGTGCCCAACGGAAGCTGTCAGAGACAACCAACTCCCTGGGCAAGTTTCAGGGTCAAATGAAGGTATTTTCAAACTGTACTAATGGGAAAGGGGTGGGAAATGTCTCTTCACGGAAGCAACAGATTGTATTGAACAATATAGGTGGAGACAATGAAGAGAGTAGACACAGGCTTACATTCACATGGGACACATCCCATGTTGAACTCAGAGGAAACTGTGCTCCAGCCCTGTCTGTTCTCTCATAGGACCTTCAAAGGAAGCTGGATGACAGCACACTCATGAACAGTGATCTGAAGGAGCAGGTGGCTGTGGCTGAGCAGCGCAACTCTCTGCTGCAGTCTGAACTAGAAGAACTAAGGTTCTTGCAGGAGCAAAGTGAGCGTGGGCGCAAGCTGGCAGAAGAAGAACTCCTGGAAGCCACAGAAAGAATCAACCTTTTCCATACCCAGGTGGGGTCCAGAAACTCTCCATTAGCTGGTTCAGTTGGTTGAAGATGGTGGTTTCCACAGTTGGCTCAGCTTTAGACCATGCCTGGTTTCTATGCCTTTTTAAAATCAAGGTGTTTTGCTTTTAAATTTCTTTTAATTTTTAATTAGTTTTTAACAGATTCAATGTAATTTGTAGATACAATTCTAAGAACATATTGATATTCCCTTTTTCCCTCCCTCCACCTCTGTCCATCCCACCCTCTTTTCCTCTTTTATTATAGTTTCTGAGATAACATATTTCAAAATTACAAAACAATGAAGACTTAATACTTCACCAGATAAGAAGTATAATGAGTAAAAAGTAAAAAGAACTAGTTTAGTGGGAATAGATATTGACAATAAATGATAATTTATAGGAAAATGATCATTTCACCCATATACAGTAAATTCTAAAGTAATCACAGATCATTACAATTTTAGCACTATAACATTCTGAACCATTGGTTTGGCAAAGGTATAAAATAAAGGCTTTTTTTAAGATTTATATATTTATTTGAGAGGCAGAGGTACAGAGAGAGGAAGAGACTGAGAGAGAGGGGTCTTCCATCTGCTGGTTCACTCCCCAAATGACTACAATGGCTGGAGCTAGCCTGATCCAAAGCCAGGAGCCAGGAACTTCTTCTGTGTCTCCCATGAGGGTACATGGGCCTAAGCACTTGGGCCATCTTCTTCTGCCCTCTCAGGCCATTAGCAGAGAGCTGGATTGGAAGTGGAGTAGCTGGGAAATGAATCAGCACCCATATGGGATGCCAGCACTGTAGGAAGAGAATTGACCTATTATGCCACAGTGCTGGCCCCAAAACAAAGTTTTACAAAACAATATTTGCTGTAATCCTGATACACAAATTTATTTTTCTTTCTTTCTTGTTTTTAAAATTTTATTCCCATGGAAAATGTGTGGTATTTGTCTTTCTTGGACCAGCTTATCTCAATCAATAGAATGTCCTCCAGTTGTGTCCATTTTGCTAAAAATGGTAGAATTTCATTCTTTTTAATAGCTAGGTAATATTATATATATATACATATATATATACGTATACATATACATATACACACCACATTTTCTTATCAATTCATGGGTGATGGATACCTTGATTAGATCTAAATTTTGGCTACCATGAACAGCATTGCTATAAACATGGTGGTGCAGTTATGTTTTTGATACATTGTATTAAAGTCTTTGGGGTATACACCCAACAGTGGGATTGCTTAATCTTACAGCAAGTCTATTTCTAGTCTTTTAAGATCTCCACATTGTTTTCTACAGTGACTGCACTAATTTACATTCCCAACAGTGTTTAAGTATTCTCCTTTCTCCTCATCCCCACCAGCATTTGTTATTATCTGTCTTTTGGATTTTAGCCATTCTGAAAGGGATGAGGTGACAGCTCATTGAGGTTTTGATTTGCATTTCACAGATGGTCAGCATTTTTCCTACATTTGTTAATCAATTGTATATTTTTCTATTGGGAACTATCTATTGAAGTCCTTTGCACATTTCTCAAATAGATTTTTTTTCTTGTTGAGTTTTTTAAGTTGCCGATATATTTGGGTATTAATCCTTTGTCAGATAGGTGGCTTGTAAATATTTTTTCCCATTTTGTTGGATGTCTTTTTACTCTATTGATTGCTTCCTTTGCTGTGCAAAAGCTTCTGAGTTTGATACTGTCCCATGTGTTTAGTTTTGCTTTTATTGTCTGTGCTTTGGGGGTCTTGTCCAAGTCATCCCCTACACCAATGTCTTGAAGTGGTTCCCCTACATTTTCTTCTAGTAACTTTGTAGTCTTAGGTCTTAAATTTAGGCCTTTCAACTACCTTGAGTTGATTTTTGTATATGGTGAGAGGTATGGATCTAATTTTATTTTCTACATCTATATATCCAGTTTAGCCAGAACCATTTGTTGAAGAGATTATTCTTACTCCACAATATGGTCTGAGCACTTTTTATCAAAAATTAGTTGGCTATATGCATGTCAATTAATTTCTAGGTTCTCTATTCTGTTCCATTGATCTATGTATCAGTTTTTATGCCAGTACCATGAGTTTTTTTTTTTCTTTTAAAGATTTATTTATTTGAAAGGCAGAGTTACAGAGACAGAGGCAGAGAGATCTGCCATCTGCTGATTCACTCCCCAAATGGCTGCAATGGCTGGAGCTGGGCTGATTTGAAGCCTGGATCTCCAAGTTTCTTCTGGGTGTCTGACATGGGTGCAGGGGCCCAAGCACTTGGGCCATCTTCTACTGCTTTCAAAGGCCATAACAGAGAGCTGGATCAGAAGTGAAGTAGCCAGGACTGGTGCCCATATAGGATGCCGGCACTGCAGGTGGCAGCTTAGCCCACTACGCCACAGTACTGCTCCAACATGCTGTTTTAATTACTACAGCTTTGTAGAATGCTTTGAAATCAGGAATTGTGATGCCTCCTGCTTTGTTTTTCTTGCTCAGGATCCATATGAATTTTAGAGTTGTTTTTTCTAATTCTGTAAAGAATGCCATTGGTATTTTGATAGGAATTACATTGAATCTGTAAATTATTTTAGGTAGTATAGACATGTTAATGATATTGATTCTTCTGATTCATGAGATAGGAATATGTTTTCATTTTTTTTGTGTCCTTCATTTCGTGCATCATTATTTGATGCATTGTAGAGATTTTTTTACTTATTTGGTTAAATTTATACCTGAATATTTGATTTTTTTGTGGCTATTGTAAAAGGTCTTTCTTTCTTATTTTCTGTGAGCTCATCATTAGTATACAAAAAATCTACCTTTTTTGTTATGTTTATTTTGTAACTTATACCTTACTGAATTAGTTTATCAATTCTCATAGCTTTTTGGTGGAGTATTTAGGTTTTCACATGTACAATCTCCTATTATCTGCAAACATGGATAATCTGTCTTCCTCTTTTCCAATTCTAATACCCTTTAAAACTTTCTCCTCCCTAACTGCTCTCACTAAAATTTACAATACTACATTGAATAAGAGTGGTGAAAGTGGACATCCTTGTCTTGTTACAGATCTTAGGGGGAATGCTTTCAGTTTTTTCCTATTCAGTATGATATCAGCTGGTGTTTTCTGATATATAGCCTTCATAATTTTAAGGAATATTCCTTCTATACCTAATTTGTAGAGAGTTGTTATGTTGAAGGGTTGTTGAATCTTATCCAGTGTTTTCTCTGCACCTTACTGAGATGACCATATTTTTTGATGTGTCTTATGACGTTTATTGATTTGCAAATGCTGAACCAACTTGCATTTCTGGAATAAATACCACTTGTTTGTGATGTATGAGTGGACAGTGAGAGAGAGAGACAGAGAGAAAGGTCTTCCTTTTGCTGTTGGTTCACCCTCCAATGGCTGCCATGGCCTGCGCACTGCGGCCAGCGCACCGCGCTGATCTGAAGCCAGGAGCCAGATGCTTCTTCTGGTCTCCCATGGGGTGCAGGGCCCAAGCACTTGGGCCATCCTCCACTGCACTCCCTGGCCACAGCAGAGAGCTGGCCTGGAAGAGAGGCAACTGGGACAGAATCCGGTGTCCCGACCGGGACTAGAACCTGGTGTGCCAGCGCCACAGGTGGAGGATTAGCCTATTGATCTGTGGCGCCGGGGATGTATGATCTTTTTAATGTGGTTTTGGATTCAATTTGCTAGTGTTTTGTTGAGAATCTTTGCATCTATGCTCATTAAGGATATATATATATATCTACATCTATATAGATTTTTATATATATATATAGATATCTATATATAGTTCTGTAGTTTTTGCTTTGTGCCATGTCTTTGGTTTTGGGTCAAAGTGATGCTGGCCTCAGACAAAGAGTTTGGCAGAATACCATGCTTTTTCAATATTTTGGAATAGTTTGAAGAGTACTGTAGTTACTTTCTCTTTGTTTTGTAGAATTCCATAGTAAAGCCATCAGGTTTTATTTTATTTTATTTTATTTTTTTCCTGTCTTTTGGCTAGTCTTGCTAGAGGTTTACTTATGTTTTCTTTTCAAAAAAAAAAAAAACAACCTTTTGTTGTATTGATATTTTGTGTTTTTTTTTTTTTTTAGGGTCAATTTCATTTATTTCTGCTCTGATCCTTACTATTTCTTGCCTCCTGCTGATTTGAGGTTTGGTTTTTTCTTATTTTTCCAAGTCTTTCAAGTGCAACATTAGATCTTTAATTAGAGACATTTCTCTTTTTTTAATGCTACAAACTTCCCTCTTAATTCTGCTTTTGCTGTATCCCAACGGTTTTGATATGTTGTTTTCATTTTCATTTATTTCAAGAAAGTTATTTTCTTTTTAGTTTCTTCAATGAGCCATTGATAATTCAGTAGCGTGCTGTTTAATTTCCAAGTATTTGTGAGTGCCCTATTGTTCTTGTGGATTTCTAGTTTTATTTCTTTATGCTGTGAGAAGATACATGGTATGATTTCATTTTTTTTAAATTTGCTGAGACTTGATTTGTGGCCTAATATGTGGTCTATCCTAGAAAATGCTACATGTGCTATTGAGAAGAAATATGTATTCTATAGCTGTTGGCTGAAATGTTTTGTAAATTTGCTCTATAGTATGATCAAATTTGATATATCTTTATTAATAGAGTTTTTCTCTGGATGGATGATCTGCCCATTGATAAGAGTAGGGTGTTGAAGTCACCACTATTATTGTATTGGAGTCTATCTCTCCCTTTTTGTCTAATAGTATTTGCTGTATATATTTGGATGATCTTCTGTTGGGTGCATATATATTTATTTTTGTTATGTATTCTTGCTGAATTGAACTTTTTATCAAAATATAATGTCCTTCTTTATTTTATTTTATTTTTTTTAGTTTTTGATTTACTACATTTTATTTGTTATCAGATATCCATGACAGTCTTTAAGTGGCTGTTGAAGCTCAGGAAGAGCCAAATGTATCATTCCCTGGGGTTGCCTTAACAAAGGCAACTATATGACCCAAAAACTATATGACCCAAAACAACACAGGTTTATTCTCTCACAGTTCTGAAGTGTGAGTATCTGAAATAACATTGTCTGAACAGCCCAACTCCCTCTGACCTAATCATAATTTCATTAGGGAGGCCTAACTCCAAGTGAAGTCACATTCTGAGAAAGGGGGCTTAGGATTTTCAGGTACCTTTACCAGGAAGAAAAAGTTCAATTCACAAAACCAGAAGAATGGACAGTTAAGACAATCAAGACCAGGATTCTGGATAGAAAGGGATGAGCATTCTCTCATGTTCCATAACTGCTTGCATGGTTCTCCTGCTCTCTATAAACCACATTATTTTGCAGCAACCTAGAATTTTTAAGAAAATTCTCTTGTCTTAAATCCAGGTTATCTCTAACAATTCTGAGTCATTGGTGAAAGATAATGCTGAACTATCAGGTCTCTGACTTCTCACAGGAGGTTATGAAAATACCCAAAACCAGAATTCTTACATTAACCTTTTCTTTCAATCAGGGCATGTCATCGACATACCCATAGACATTACAAATGTCTATGGTAAATAGGTCATGCAGTAAGTATTTGGAGGCACCTATCCTTAACCTGAACAAGCATGCATGATATAGATAAAGAATGTGTCCTGGCCGGTGCCGCGGCTCACTAGACTAATCCTCTGCCTTGCGGCGCCGGCACACCGGGTTCTAGTCCCATTCGGGGTGCTGGATTCTGTCCCAGTTGCCCCTCTTCCAGGCCAGCTCTCTGCTGTGGCCCGGGAGTGCAGTGGAGGATGGCCCAAGTGCTTGGGCCCTGCACCCCATGGGAGACCAGGAGAAGCACCTGGCTCCTGGCTTCGGATCAGCACGGTGTGCTGGCCGCAGTGCGCAGGCCGTGGCGGCCATTGGAGGGTGAACCAATGGCAAAGGAAGACCTTTCTCTCTGTCTCTCTCTCTCACTGTCTACTCTGCCTGTCAAAAAAAAAAAAAAAAAAAAAAAAGAATGTGTCCTTTGTCTTTAAACACTGAAGACCTAACAATTATAGTGCACTGCTGGGTCATATGGTAGGTATATGTTCAGATCTCTAAGGTGTAGCCATATTGTTTCAACACTGGCTGACTGTTTTACATTTCCACCAGCAGTGGATTAGAATACTTTATCCCCACACCCTTACCAGCATTTGTTGTTTTTGATTTCTGTATGAGAGCCATTATAATGGGGGTGAGGTGAAACCTCACTGTGGTTTTGACTGCCTTTCCCTGATGGTTAGCGAGCATTTTTCATGCGTCTGTTGGCCATTTGAATTTCCTCTCTTGTAAAATGCCTATTCAGGTCCTTTGCCATTTCTTAACTGGATTGTTTGTCTTCTTCTTGTTGATTTTCTTGAGCTCTTTATAGATTTGCATATTTTGAACCACTTTTGCATCCCTAATGTGAACATCTCTGACTGTACCGAATAATCTTTCTAATGTGTTCCTGGATTCAGCTTGCTAGTATTCTGTTGAGGATTTTATATCTACGCTCATCAAGGATATGGTCCTATATAATTTTTTTTCTTGAGTCCTGATTTTTCTCTCAGGGCTATACTGAGTTGACTTTGGAGGAAAAACAAACCCCTCTTCTATTGTTTTGGAATAATTGAAGTTGTTTAATGTTTTGTGGAATTCACAGTGAAGTCACATGGTCCTATACTTTTCTTTTATGGGAGATTTTATTATTGACCCAATATCTTGTTTCCTGTTATTGGTCTCTTCAGATTTTCTGTTTCTTCTTTATTCAATCTTGGTAAAGGTGTATGTATTCAGGAAGTGGTCCATGTCTTCTACATAATCAATAATTTCTCTTTTTGTCTTTTCCATTTTTTTTTCTTATCCAAGAACTGATTCTTAGTTTCAGATTTTTTTGTATTGCCTTTTTGTCACTATTTCATGTATTTCTGCTCTGATAGTCACTATTTCCTTATAATTTCAAATTTAATTTGTTGTTAATTTGTTATTGGATTTAAGTTCTTTGAGGTTGACTGATAAGTTCCTCTCTATTTTTTAGATGTATTGATAAAGTTCCCTCTCAGCGTGCTTTTGCTATGTCCTGTAAATTTTAGTATACTGTTTTCCCATTTTCAATCAATTTTAAATTTCCTTACTGTCTTTCTTGACTGATTGCTTAGAAGTAAGATGTTTAATTTCCATGACATTATATCGCCTCCTAAATTGTTACTAGTTTCTAGTTTTATTGCTTTATGCTAAGAAAGGATATGTGCTATGATTTCAGCTTTTAAAATTGGAGGCATTTTTCGTAGCCTACCATATGAAGAGTGCTCCATACGCTGTTGAAAAGGAGGTGTATTCTGCAGCTGTTGAATGTTCTGTAGGTGACTATTATATCCTATTGATTTAGCATTCAGTTCAGCCCTCAGTTTTTGATTTTCTGTCTGGATAAACTGTCCATTGTTAAAACTAAGGTGGTTAGTACCAACATTATTGTACTGGAGTCTGTCTCTCCCTTTATGACTACTCAAATTTACTCTTGATATTTGGGTGCTCTCTATTGGTGCCTATTTATATAAAATTGTTATTGCTCCTTGCTGATTAAACCCTTTATCATTATATATTTGATGTTCCCTATCTTTTTTTACTGCTAATGATTAAGTATGGCTATTTCTGCTTTCTTTTGGAGTTCATGTGCATGGAATATCTTACTCCAGTCCTTTACTTTGTGTCTATGCTTATCCTAAGAACTAAAGTGACTTTCTTATAAGCAACCTATAGTTGGGTTTGGTTTTTATATCCATGCTGTCATTTATGTCTTCTAATTTGAGAATTTAACCTATTTACACTTAGGGTAATTAACAAAAAGTAAGCTCTTAGCACTGCTGTTTTGCTGTTTTCTAGTTTTATTGTAGTTTCTTCTTTATTTCCTTCTCTTAGAATCTTCCTTTGTCATTAAGAGATTTAATCTAGCAGTCTGTTTATCCTCCCTTGCTTATTATTTCTGAAGTATATTATAGATTTTCATCTTGTAAAAGTTTTTGCTATACTCTGCCTATGATATTTTAAATGATTTTGTTTACAAATAATCAGCATTTATACCTGTACCTTCCTTTATGAAGAAAGAGTTTCTATAGAATTATGTGCAGTGAGCATCCTGGGAAAAAACCCTGGAAGATAATTTCTTCCATTCCAGTTCATGCCCATGGTAATATAAATCCTGGAAATTCACAAAAGCCGTTCTACTTAAAGGCAATGTGTAGCAGCACTGAAGATGCTTCATCATGGCATAGCAGGTGAAGCCACCACTTGCAGTGCTGGCATCCCATGGGGACGCCCATTTGAGTCTCGGTTGCTCCACTTCTGATCCTGCTCCCTGCTAATGCACCAGAGAAAGCAGTAGAAGATTGCCCAAGCATTTCAGCCCCTGACCCCCTGTGGGAGACCTAGAAGATGCTCCTAGCTCCTGGCTTCAGATGGGCCCAGCTCTGGCCATTGTGGCCATTTGGGGAGTGAACCAGCAGATGGAAGATCTTCTCTGTCTCTCTCCCCTCCCTCTCCTCTGTAACTCACCTTTCAAATAAATATTGAATAAATAAATCTTCAAAAAAGAAGATGTTTCATGTCGTGGAAGAAGGTAAAGTCTATGAGGAAGGAATGTCTATTTCCAATGCTATTCCTGCAACCAAGAGAGGCACTAATGGTATAAAGTAAAATGAGAATATAAACAAGATAAAGTAAAAAAAAATAAAAAACAAATGCCCTATGCCTTTTATAAACAACTTCTACCCTAAGATTTCATGCCCTCAGAAAAAAACATGATTCAACCATGAACCAAATAGCCAGCAGGTCTTTGGCCTTCAGTGTCACAATCGAGGAAGAAAATTAGGACAACATCTCCACAGAACACAGGGAATAATAAGAGATTAATAATAAGAGATGCTAAGGCTGGGAAGATGAGGCTCATTGTACTTTGCCAATCTCCTCCTCCCTGCAAGGTAATATAGGAAGAAGACATTGATAAGGAGGAGGAACTACTTCTTCCTGGATTTAGGAAGAAAACTATTTAGTCCTGAAATCCTATTGGATGAAATCGGAACCATTCAAGTATGCCATTAGTGGTAACAATCTATTAAGAATGCAAGTATGAGAGGACTTCAAAATGTTGGTGGAACAAAAAAAGTAAATTCAGGGGCTGGCACAATGGTGAAGCAGGTTAAGCTGTCGCCTGTGGCACCAGCATCCGGTATGGGTGGTGGTTCCTATCCCAGTTGCATCATTTCTGATCCAGCTCTCTGCTCATGTGCCTGGGAAGGCAGTGGAGGATGGTCCAAGTACTTGGCACCATGCACCCATGCAGAAGATACAGAAGAAGCTCCTGGCTCTTGGCTTCGGATCAGCCCACCTCCAGCATTTTGACCATTTGGGGAGTGAGCCAGTGGACTGAATCTCTCTCTCTCTCTTTGTAACTTTGTCATTCATGTAAATAAATAAATTTTTAAAAAACAAAAAATTCATTTTGGTTGAAAATTTGAAGTCCTTCCATATTATAGGTCTTCAAAAACATCATGGAAATGCATACTATGAAACAACTATGCAAGGATTCAAAATTTTTTTTTATTTTTTTTTTAACTTTTATTTAATGAATATAAATTTCCAAAGTACGGCTTATGGATTACAATGGCTTCCCCCCCATTCGTCTCTCCCACCCGCATCCCTCCCCTTTCCCACTCCCTCTCCCCTTCCATTCACATCAAGATTAATTTTCGATTCTCTTTATATACAGAAGATCAGTTTAGCATACATTAAGTAAAGATTTCAACAGTTTATTCCCACACAAACATAAAGTGAAAAATAATAGATGATTTTTTAAATGATGATGAAATCAGATCAGACCTATTGTCATGTTTAATCCCAGTGAGAGTCAAGTTGGGAATTGATAATTTTCTTCTTTTTTTTTTTTTTTTTACAGAAGATCAGTTTAGTATACATTAAGTAAAGTTTTCAACAGTTTGCACCCCATAGAAACACAAAGTGAAATATACTGTTTGAGTACTCATTATAGCATTAAGTCTCAATGCACAGCACATTAAGGACAGAGATCCGACATGAGGAGTAAGTGCACAGTGACTCCTGTTGTTGACTTTACAAAATGACACTCCTGTTTATGGCATCAGTAATCTCCCTATGCACCAGTCATGAGTTTCCAAGGCTATGGAAGCCTTTTGAGTTCACCGACTCTTATCTTGTTTAGAGAAGGTCATAGTCAAAGTGGAGGTTCTCTCCTCCCTTCAGAGAAAGGTACCTCCTTCTTTGAAGACCTGTTCTTTCCACTGGGATCTCACTCACAGAGATCTTTTGCCAGAGTGTCTTGGCTTTCCATGCCTGAAATACTCTCATGGGCTTTTCAGCCAGATCCACATGCCTTTAGGGCTGATTCTGAGGCCAGAGTGCTGTTTAGGACATCCACCATTCTATGAGTCTGCTGAGTATCTCGCTTCCCATGTTGGATCACTCTCCCCTTTATTTATTCTATCAGTTAGTATTAGCAGGTACTAGACTTGTTTATGTGCTTCCTTTGACTCTTAGTCCTTTCATTATGATCAATTGTGAACTGAAATTTATCACTTGGACTGGTGAGATGGCATTGGTACATGCCACCTTGATGGGATTAAATTGGAGACCCCTGGTACGTTTCTAACTCTACCATTTGGGGCAAGTCAGCTTGAGCATGTCCCAAATTGTACATCTCTTCCCTCTCTTATTCCTACTCTTATGTTTAACAGGGATCACATTTCAGTTAAATTTCAACACTTAAGAATAACTGTGTATTAATTACAGAATTAAACCAGTCATATTAAGTAGAACAGACAAGAAAACTACTAAGAGGGATAATGTATTAAGTTGTTCATTAACAGTCAGGGCTATGCTGATCAAGTCACCGTTTCTCATAGTGTCCATTTCACTGCATCAGGTTTCCTTTTTGGTGTTCAGTCAGTTGTCACCGATCAGGGAGAACATTTGGTATTTGTCCCTTTGGGACTGGCTTATTTCACTCAGCATGATGTGTTTCAGATTCCTCCATTTTGTTGCAAATGACTGGATTTCATTGTTTCTTACTGCGCTGTAGTATTCTAAAGAGTACATATCCCATAATTTCTTTATCCAGTCTACCGTTGATGGGCATTTAGGTTGGTTCCAGGTCTTAGCTATTGTGAATTGAGCTGCAATAAACATTAGGGTGCAGACCGCTTTTTTGTTTGCCAATTTAAATTCCTTTGGGTAAATTCCAAGGAGTGGGATGGCTGGGTTGAATGATAGGGTTGTCTTCAGGTTTCTGAGGAATCTCCAGACTGACTTCCATAGTGGCTTGACCAGTTTGCATTCCCACCAACAGTGGGTTAGTGTCCCTTTTTCCCCACATCCTCGCCAGCATCTGTTGTTGATAGATTTCTGCATGTGAGCCATTCTAACCGGGGTGAGGTGAAACCTCATAGTGGTTTTGATTTGCATTGCCCTGATTGCTAATGACCTTGAACATTTTTTCATGTGCCTGTTGGCCATTTGGATTTCCTCTTGAAAAATGTCTATTGAGGTCCTTGGCCCATCTCTTACTTGGGTTGTTGGTTTTGTTTTTGTGGAGTTTCTTGATCTCTTTGTAGATTCTGGTTATTAACCCTTTATCTGTTGCATAGTTTGCAAATATTTTTTCCCATTCTGTTGGTTGCCTCTTCACTCTCCTGACTGTTTCTTTTGCAGTACAGAAACTTCTCAATTTGATGCAATCCCAATAGTTGATTTTGGCTTTGACTGCCTGTGCCTCCCGGGTCTTTTCCAGAAATTCTTTGCCTGTGCCAATATCTTGAAGGGTTTCTCCAATGTTCTCTAGTAACATGATGGTGTCAGGTCGTAGATTTAGGTCTTTAATCCATGTTGAGTGGATTTTTGTGTAAGGTGTAAGGTAGGGGTCTTGCTTCATGATTCTGCTCGTGGAAATCCAATTTTCCCTGCACCATTTATTGAATAGACTGTCCTTACTCCAGGAATTAGTTTTAGATCCTTGATCAAATATAAGTTGGCTGTAGATGTTTGGGTTGATTTCTGATGTTTCAATTCTGTTCCATTGGTCTATCCATCTGTTTCTGTACCAGTACCATGCTGTTTTGATTACAACTGCCCTGTAGTATGTCCTGAAATCTGGTATTGTGATGCCTCCAGCTGTTTTTGTTGTACAAGATTGCTTTAGCTATTCGAGGTCTCTTGTGCCTCCATATAAATTTCAGCATCATTTTTTTCCAGATCTGAGAAGAAGGTCTTCGGTATCTTGATTGGTATTGCATTGAATCTATAGATTGCTTTTGGGAGAATGGACATTTTGATGATATTGATTCTTCCAATCCATGAGCATGGAAGATTTTTCCATTTCTTGGTATTCTCTTCTATTTCTTTCTTTAAGGTTTTGTAATTTTCATCGTAGAGATCTTTAACGTCCTTGGTTAAGTTTATTCCAAGGTATTTGATTGTTTTTGTAGCTATTGTGAATGGGATTGATCTTAGAAGTTCTTCCTCAGCCATGGCATTGTCTGTGTATACAAAAGCTGCTGATTTTTGTGCATTGATTTTATACCCTGCTACTTTGCCAAACTCTTCTATGAGTTCCAATAGTCTCTTAGTAGAGTTCTTTGGGTCCCCTAAATAAAGAATCATGTCATATGCAAAGAGGGATAGTTTGAGTTCTTCCTTCCCAATTTGTATCCCTTTAATTTCTTTTTCTTGCCTAATAGTTCTGGCTAGAACCTCCAGAACTATATTGAATAGCAGTGGTGAGAGTGGGCATCCCTGTCTGGTACCAGATCTCAGTGGAAATGCTTCCAACTTTTCCCCATTCAATAGGATGTTGGCAGTGGGTTTTTCATAGATTGCTTTGCTTGTATGGAGGAATGTTCCTTTCAAACCCAGTTTGCTTAGAGTTTTCATCATGAACGGGTGTTGTATTTTATCAAATGCTTTCTCAGCATCTATTGAGATAATCATATGGTTTTTCTTCTGCAGTCTGTTAATGTGATGTATCACATTGATTGTTTTGCGCACATTAAACCATCCCTGCATACCAGGGATAAATCCCACTTGGTCTGGGTGGATGATCTTTCTGATGTGTTGTTGCATTCTATTGGCGAGAATTTTATTGAGGATATTTGCATCTATGTTCAAAATTTTTTGTGCCCATTTTTCATGAACATTTTGAAATATATTCCTTTTGCTTAACTGTAACAAAATTTGTTCCTGCTTCCCACTGTGTCTTAAACAAATCTGCTTGCATTAATGGTCTCAACTTGCCTAACAGCAATGTTTTTTCCTTAGAACACAACCCTCCTCAACCAGAAGAAGAAACTGGAGGCTGATATTGTCCAGCTTCAGAAAGAAACCCAAGAGGCAAAGCAGGGACTTCAAAATGCAGAGGAGAAGGCCACAAAAGTAGCGACTGAGGTGGGTCCATGGACTGCTTGTTCAAGCCTATTGCCCAGAGTTTACTGAAGCGAAGAAGGGTTCCACTGATTCCCTATAGAGCTAGGAAGCAGACAGTTATCTCTTCTGCCTCTCTATTCCAGCTTGATTAATTAGTCCAGTTAGCTCCTCCTCTCCAACCTAACCTGGCAATGAAAAGCAGCAGCTGAATTATGATAAGCAAAACCTTATAGTAGTCCTTTTTTTTAGGTTTAGCCACTTTCTTCCTGTGAATCTACATATCCAGTGTCTAAAAACAATTTTCCTTGTGTTCTCTTATAACTAATTCTTAGGGTCCACAAAGGTTTTGTGACAGTGACCTTGAAAGAATGCTTAAATCACTTATTTTTTACAACTCATACTACAGCATGAACAGTAAAATTAGGTTAATAAAGGGCTTCAGGGATGATGGATCTTCTTTATTTGCAAATTTAAAATTATTAATGCTGATACTTTTCCTAAATGACACTAAGGTCAAGATGGGCTGGAAGCCTTGACTGTGCCTTTGTGGGAACTGGGAGAAGACCACTCTCCATGTATCCCCTGGAATAGACACAGTACTTGTCTGAAATGGTACCACCAAGCAAAAAAAAAAACAAAAAAAAACCAAAAACTAGTGGAGGGAGGGTGAAAGGCAATATTTGTGTGTGGAAAACCTACTTTGATACAAGACATTCAATTATGTTTTTACATTAATCATTTTAAAATTAAAAAGAGGTAAAGAGCTTCTGTCTAGATTTGTTCAAGTTTTGTAGCAGTTGAAGCATTAAGAAAAACCTTGACACCAAAGCCCAGCCACTAGGTCACTGTGAAATATATTGCCCTCTAAGAACAGAGAAACACAGCTATCACTCAGCTATTTCAGGACAATACTTCTGCATTCTGATGGGATAGGTGTTTGAAACTTGGAAGATGTCTTGATAAGATTTTCTTGACAATATTTGAAAACTGCACAGTATCACTCTCCTCCTTCCCCACTTTCCAGTTCTCCAAAACTTTACCTCTAAGTCACAACCACTAAATAATACAAATTGTGGTTTTTTTTTGTTCTTGTTGTTCTGTTTTTTGCCTTCACCATTTGCACACAGGTCTTAAGATTTAAATTCTACAGCTGCTTAGTAACCTGGTAGACAATCTTTGGCTGGAAGAGCCATGTTATTACATTAAATGTACTGAATGAGTCACAAATTTATTTTTCCCCCAGAAAACTATTTACAAATTTCATGCTCTTCATAATTATAACTTTAGGAACATGATGATTCCTCCCACTATATCCACCTTCCCACCCCTCTTCCTTCTCCCTCTCCTATTCCAATTCTTATTTTTACTAAGATCTATTTTCAATTAACTTTACACACATATGATTAAGTCTATGTAAGTAAAGAGTTCAACAAATAAAAAAAACCCTGCACCTCAACAGTTGAGATAAGGGTTGTTTAAAGTCACTGCTTCTCAAGTGTCAATTTCATTTCCATTGATTACCTTTTCAGTGCTCTATTGGTTACACAGGTCAGGGAAAACGTGGTATTTGTCCTTTGGGGACTGGCTTATTTCATGAAGTATGATGTTTGATTTCTGGTGTTTCTATTCTGTTCCATTGGTATTTCCATCTGTTCTTGTACCAGTACCTGGCTGTTTTGATTAAGGTTGCCCTGTAATATGTCTTGAACTCCAGTATTTTGCTTCCAGCTTTGTTTTTGTTATATAATATTGCCTTAGCTATTCAGTGTCTCCTGTGTTTCCATATGAATTTCAGCTTTATTTTAATATCTGAGAACAATGTCCTTGGTATTCTGATTGATATCACATTGAATCTGTAAATTGCTTTTGGTAATATGTACATTTTCATGATATTGATTCTTCTAATCCATGGAAGATTTCTCCAATTTTTGTATGTTCTATTTCTTTCCTTAATCTTCTGTAATTCTCATCATAGAGATCTTTGATATTCTTGATTAAATTTATCCCAAGGTATTTTTTTGGTAGGTATTGTGAATGGGATTGATCTTAGAAGGTCTTTCTCAGCTCTGACATGGTCTGTGTATGCAAAGTCTGTTGATTTTTTGCTGATTTCATTTCACTTATTTATTTATTTTTTAAAGATTTTATTTGAGAGATAGAGTTACAGACAGTGAGAGGGAGAGACAGAGAGAAAGGTCTTCTATCTGCTAGTTTACTCCCAAATGGCTGCAACAGCCAGAGCTGTGCGGATCCAAAGCCAGGAACCAGGAGCCAGGAGCCAGGAGCCAGGAGCTTCTTCTGGGTCTCCCAAGTGGTTTGTCATAAATTGCCTTGTATTGAGGAATGTTCCTTTATACTAAATTTGCTTAGAGTTTTTGCCATGAAACAATGTTTATTTCATCAAATGCTTTCTCTGCATCTATTGAGAAAATCCTATGGCTTTTGTCCTTCAATTTGTTAATGTGAAATATCACATTGAGTTGTGAATGTTGAACCATCTGTGTATACCAGGGACAAATCCCACTTGGTCCAGGTGAATGATCTTTTTGATGTGTTGTTGGATTGGTTAGTATGTTTTGTTGAGGATTTTTGCATCTATGTTCATCAGGGAAATTTGTCTGTAGTTCTCTTTCTCTGGTGTATCTTATTCAGGTTTAGCAATTATGGTGATGCTGACTTCATAGAAAAAATTTGGGAGAATTCTCTCCCTTTCAATTGTTTTGAACTGCTTGAGAATTGGAGCCAGTTTTTAAAATTTCTGGTAAAATTCAGCAAGGAAGCCATCCCGTCCTGGGCTTTTCTTTGCTGGGAGGATCTTTATTACTGATTCAATTTCTTTCTTGGTTAATGGTTTGCTTAGATTTTCTAAGCCTTGATAGCTTAATTTAGGTAGGTTGTGTGTGTCCAGGAATATATCCATTTCTTCTAGGTTTCCCAGCTTGTTGGCATACAGCTCTTTGTAGTAATTTATGATGGTTCTTTTTATTTCTGTGGTGTCTGTTGTTAACATTTCCTTTTTCATCTCCACTTTTATTGATTTGCATCTTCTTCCTCATTTTTTTGGCTAGTTGGGCCAATGGTGTATAAATTTTGTGTATATTTTCAAAAAAACAGTTATTTGTCTTGTTCTTCTTTTGTATAATATTTTGGTTTCAATTTTATTTATTCTTTTTTTTTTTTTTTATCTTTTATTTAATGAATATAAATTTCCAAAGTACGTCTCATGGGTTACAATGGCTTTCCCCCCCATACCTTCCCTCCCACCCACCACCCTCCCCTTTCCCACTCCCTCTCCCCTTCCATTCACATCAAGATTCATTTTCGATTATCTTAGTATACAGAAGATCAGCTTAGTATACCTTAAGGATTTCAACAGTTTGTTCCCACACAGAAACATAAAGTGAAAAATAATAGATGATTTTTTTTTAAATGATGATGAAATCAGATCAGACCTATTGTCATGTTTAATCCCAGTGAGAGTCAAGTTGGGAATTGATAGTTTCTTTTCTTTTTTTTTTTTTTTTAACAGAAGATCAGTTTAGTGTACATTAAGTAAAGATTTCAACAGTTTGCACCCCCATAGAAACACAAAGTGAAATATACTGTTTGAGTACTCGTTATAGCATTAAGCCTCAGTGTACAGCACATTAAGGACAGAGATCCTACATGAGGAGTAAGTGCACAGTGACTCCTGTTGTTGACTTTACAAATTGACACTCCTGTTTATGGCATCAGTAATCTCCCTATGCACCAGTCATGAGTTTCCAAGGCTATGGAAGCCCCTTGAGTTCTCCGACTCTTATCTTGTTTAGACAAGGTCATAGTCAAAGTGGAGGTTCTCTCCTCCCTTCAGAGAAAGGCACCTCCCTCTTTGAAGACCTGTTCTTTCCACTGGGATCTCACTCACAGAGATCTTTTTGCCAGAGTGTCTTGGCTTTCCATGCCTGAAATACTCTCATGGGCTTTTCAGCCAGATCCGAGTGCGTTTAGGGCTGATTCTGAGGCCAGAGTGCTATTTAGGACATCTGCCATTCTATGAGTCTGCTGAGTATCTCACTTCCCATGTTGGATCACTCTCCCCTTTATTTATTCTATCGGTTAGTGTTAGCAGATACTAGACTTGTTTATGTGCTCCCTTTGACTCTTAGTCCTTTCATTGTGATCAATTGTGAACTGAAATTGATCACTTGGAATAGTGAGATGGCATTGGCACATGCCACCTTGATGGGATTGAATTGGAATCCCCTAGTATGTTTCCAACTCTACCAATTGGGGCAAGTCAGCCTGAGCATGCCCCAAATTATACATCTCTTCCCTCTCTTATTCCCACTTTTATGTTTAACAGGGATAACATTTCAGTTAATTTTCAACACTTAAGAATAACTGTGTGATAATTACAGAATTAAACCAGTCATATTAAGTAGAACAGACAAAAAAAAAAAATACTATGAGGGATAATGTATTAAGTTGTCCATTAGCAGTCAGGGCTATGCTGATCAAGTCACCATTTCTCATAGTGTCCATTTCACTTCAGGAGGTTTCCTTTTTGGTGTTCAGTCAGTTGTCACCGATCAGGGAGAACATATGGTATTTGTCCCTTTGGGACTGGCTTACTTCACTCAGCATGATGTGTTCCAGATTCCTCCATTTTGTTGCAAATGACTGGATTTCGTTGTTTCTTACTGCGGTATAGTATTCTAAAGAATACATATCCCATAATTTCTTTATCCAGTCTACCATTGATGGGCATTTAGGTTGGTTCCAGGTCTTGGCTATTGTGAATTGTGCTGCAATAAACATTAGGGTGCAGACCGCTTTTTTCTTTATCAATTTAAACTCCTTTGGGTAAATTCCAAGGAGTGGGATGGCTGGGTCGAACGGTAGGGTTATATTCAGGTTTCTGAGGAATCTCCAGACTGATTTCCATAGTGGCTTAACCAGTTTGCATTCCCACCAACAGTGGGTTAGTGTCCCTTTTTCCCCACATCCTCTCCAGCATCTGTTGTTGGTAGATTTCTGTATGTGAGCCATTCTAACCGGGGTGAGGTGAAACCTCATTGTGCTTTTGATTTGCATTTCCCTGATTGCTAGTGACCTTGAACATTTTTTCATGTGCCTGTTGGCCATTTGGATTTCCTCTTTTGAAAAATGTCTATTGAAGTCCTTGGCCCATCTCTTAAGTGGGTTGTTGGTTTTGTTTTTGTGGAGTTTCTTGATCTCTTTGTAGATTCTGGTTATTAACCCTTTATCTGTTGCATAGTTTGCAAATATTTTTTCCCATTCTGTCGGTTGTCTCTTCACTCTCCTGACTGTTTCTTTTGCAGTAAAGAAACTTCTCAATTTGATGCAATCCCAATAGTTGATTTTGGCTTTGACTGTCTGTGCCTCCCGGGTCTTTTCCAGAAATTCTTTGCCTGTGCCAATATCTTGAAGGGTTTCTCCAATGTTCTCTAATAACTTAATGGTGTCAGGACGTAGATTTAGGTCTTTAATCCATGTTGAGTGGATTTTTGTGTAAGGTGTAAGGTAGGGGTCTTGCTTCATGCTTCTGCACGTGGAAATCCATTTTTCCCAGCACCATTTATTGAATAGACTGTCCTTGCTCCAGGAATTAGTTTTAGATCCTTGATCAAATATAAGTTGGCTGTAGATGTTTGGGTTGATTTCTGGTGTTTCAATTCTGTTCCATTGGTCTATCCATCTGTTTCTGTACCAGTACCATGCTGTTTTGATTACAACTGCCCTGTAGTATGTCCTGAAGTCTGGTATTGTGATGCCTCCGGCTTTGTTTTTGTTGTACAAGATTGCTTTAGCTATTCGAGGTCTCTTGTGCCTCCATATGAATTTCAGCATCATTTTTTCTAGATCTGCGAAGAATGTCTTTGGTATCTTGATTGGGATTGCATTGAATCTATAAATTGCTTTTGGGAGAATGGACATTTTGATGATGTTGATTCTTCCAATCCATGAGCATGGAAGATTTTTCCATTTTTTGGTATCCTCTTCTATTTCTTTCTTTAAGGTTTTGTAATTTTCATCGTAGAGATCTTTAACGTCCTTGGTTAAGTTTATTCCAAGGTATTTGATTGTTTTTGTAGCTATTGTGAATGGGATTGATCTTAGCAGTTCTTTCTCAGTCATGGCATTACTTGTGTATACAAAGGCTGTTGATTTTTGTGCATTGATTTTATATCCTGCCACTTTGCCAAACTCCTCTATGAGTTCCAATAGTCTCTTAGTAGAGTTCTTTGGATCCTCTAAGTACAGAATCATATCGTCTGCAAAGAGGGATAGTTTGACTTCTTCCTTCTTGATTTGTATTCCTTTGATTTCTTTTTCTTGTCTGATGGCTCTGGCTAAAACTTCCAGAACTATGTTAAATAGCAGTGGTGAGAGTGGGCATCCCTGTCTGGTGCCAGATTTCAGTGGAAATGCTTCCAACTTTTCCCCATTCAATAGGATGCTGGCTGTGGGTTTTTTATAAATTGCTTTGATTATATTGAGGAATGTTCCTTCTATACCCAATTTGCTTAGAGTTTTCATCATGAAAGGGTGTTGTATTTTATCAAATGCTTTCTCGGCATCTATTGAGATAATCATATGGTTTTTCTTCTGCAGTCTGTTAATGTGGTGAATCACATTGATTGATTTGCGAATGTTGAACCATCCCTGCATACCAGGGATGAATCCCACTTGGTCTGGGTGGATGATTTTCCTGATGTGTTGTTGTATTCTGTTGGCCAGAATTTTATTGAGGATTTTTGCATCTATGTTCATCAGGGATATTGGTCTGTAATTTTCTTTCAGTGCTGCATCTTTCTCTGGCTTAGGGATTAAGGTGATGCTGGCTTCATAGAAAGAATTTGGGAGGATTCCCTCTTCTTCGATTGTTCTGAATAGTTTGAGAAGAAATGGGATTAGTTCTTCTTTAAACGTCTGGTAGAATTCAGCAGTGAATCCATCTGGTCCTGGGCTTTTCTTTGTTGGGAGGGCCTTTATTACTGTTTCAATTTCTGTTTCAGTTATGGGTCTATTTAGGTTTTCGATGTCTTCATGGTTCAATTTTGGTAGATTGCATGTGTCCAGGAATCTATCCATTTCTGATAGGTTTTCCTGTTTGCTGGCATACAGGTCCTTGTAGTAATTTCTGATGATTCTTTTTATTTCTGTGGTGTCTGTTGTTACGTTTCCTTTTTCATCTCTGATTTTATTGATTTGGGTCTTTTCTCTTCTTTTTTTAGTTAGTTGGGCCAATGGGGTGTCAATTTTGTTTATTTTTTCAAAAAACCAGCTTCTCGCTTGGCTGATTTTTTGTAATGTTTTTTTGGATTCAATCCTGTTAATTTCTTCTCTGGTTTTAATTATTTCTCTTCTCCTACTAGATTTGGGTTTGGTTTGCTGCAGTTTTTCTAGGTCCTTGAGGTGCGCTGAAAGCTCATTTATTTGGTACCTTTCCAATTTCTTGATATAGGCACCTATTGCTATAAATTTGCCTCTCAATACTGCTTTTGCTGTATCCCATAAGTTTTGATATGTTGTGTTGTTGTCTTCATTTACTTCCAGAAAGTTTTTGATTTCTCTTTTGATTTCTTGAATGACCCAGTGTTCATTCAGGAGCATGTTGTTCAGTCTCCATGTGTTTGCATACTTTCTGGGGTTTCCTGAGTTGCTAATTTCCAGCTTCATCCCGCTGTGGTCTGAGAAGCTGCATGGTATGATTCTAATTCTTTTAAATTTGCTGAGATTTGCTTTATGTCCTAGTATGTGATCAATCCTAGAGAAGGTTCCATGCGCTGCTGAGAAGAATGTGAAGTCTGTAGATGTAGGGTTGAAAGTTCTGTAGATATCTGTTAGATCCATTTGGGCAATAGTGTCAATTAAATCTGCTGTTTCCTTGTTGATCTTCTGTCCGGATGATCTGTCTATTTCTGAGAGTGGAGTATTGAAGTCCCCCAGTACTATTGTATTGGAATCTAAATCTCCCTTTAAGTCCCTTAACATATCTTTTAAATAGACCGGTGCCCTGTAATTAGGTGCATATACATTTATAATAGTTACATCTTCCTGTTGAATTGAACCCTTAATCATTATATAGTGTCCCTCTTTGTCTCTCTTAACAGTTTTTGTATTAAAGTTTATTTTGTCTGATATTAATATGGCTACACCTGCTTTTTTTTGGTTTCTGTTGGCATGGAATATCTTTTTCCAACCTTTCACTTTCAGTCTGCATGCCTCTTTGTTAGAGAGATGTGTTTCTTGTAGGCAACAAATAGTTGGGTTGTGTTCTGTGAGCCAGTCAGCTAAACGGTGTCTTTTAACTGAAGAATTCAGACCATTAATGTTCAATGTGACAATTGATACGTAGTGACTTTGCCCTGCCATTTTCCCGGAAATATTTTCTAGTATATGCTTTGAGCTTCCCATGCTCTTTTACTGGTAGGTGTTCTTCCTTTCCCTTCTTTCATATTGATGGCCGTGTTTCTGTGTTTCTGAGTGTAGCACATCTTTAAGTATCTTTTGCAGGGCCGGACGAGTGGCCACAAAGTCTTTCAATTTCTGTTTGCTATGAAAGGTCTTTATTTCACCTTCATTCACAAATGAGAGCTTGGCAGGATATAATATTCTGGGCTGGCAATTTTTCTCTCTTAGCACCTGTGCTATGTCTCGCCATTCCCTCCTAGCTTGTAGGGTTTCTGATGAGAAGTCAGCTGTGAGTCTGATTGGAGATCCTCTGAGAGTAATCTGACGTTTCTCTCTTGCACATTTTAGGATCTTTTCTTTATGTTTCACTGTGGTAAGTTTAATTACCACGTGTCGTGGTGAGGATCTCTTTTGGTCATGTTTATTGGGGGTTCTATGAGCTTCCTGTACTAGGATATCTCTGTCCTTCTCCAAACCTGGAGAGTTCTCTGCTAGTATCTCACTAAAAAGGCCTTCCAATCCTTTCTCTCTCTCCATGCCTTCAGGAACTCCTAGAACTCGAATGTTGGTTTTTTTAATAGTATCCTGTAGATTCCCAACAATATTTTTCAGGTTTCTAATTTCCTCTTCTTTTCTTTGGTTTGACTGTATGTTTTCCTGTGCTCTATCTTCTAAGTCCGATATTCTCTCTTCTGCTTCACCCATTCTGTTTTTAAGGCTTTCTAATGTGTTTGTCATTTGATCTATTGAGCTCTTCATTTCATTTTGATTTCTCTTGACTATTACACTTTCCTGTTCTACTAGTTTCTGAGTTTCATTTTGACTCTTCCTTAAAATTTCATTTTCACGAGAAAGATTTTCAATCTTGTCCATTAAGGATTTCTGTAGTTCAAGGATTTGCTTTTGAAAACTTCTAAATGTTCTTATCATAAATTTTTTGAAATCCGTATCTTGCATTTCTTCTATCTCATCATCTTCATACTCTTGGCTTGGGGTGTTTTGCTTATTTGGAGGCATCATAGTGTCATCGTTGATCTTGCTCCCTCTATTTCTGTGTTTGTTACTCGGCATAGTTAATTCTTCTTGCGTCACTGTGCGCTTTTTTTTTTCTTTTTTTTTTTTTTTTATACTGTGTCCGTGTTAAGTGGACTGCCTGCTGTTGGAGGAGCCTTGGAGGCTTGAGATGGGTGGGGCCTGAGAGCTCTGCCTGGTTCTTCCAGGTTAAGGGTGTGCAAAGGTGACACCCTCAGGTTATGCGTGGTAAATCTCTCTCTTTTTATTTATTTATTTATTTTATTTATTCAGGGGGTAAGTAACACTGCAGGGCAGGGCTGTGCAGAATTGATGGTATTTAGCTTCCAGTCTTTGGCTCCTCTGGACTCCCACTGGGTTGCCTAGGCTACTGAATTGTAGTGACTCAGTTCCTTAACTCTCCCCCACTGATATGTAAATCCAAAGAGGAGGCCTGCTCTTTGTCTCTTGGGAATTCTTCAAGTCTTGCAGGCTTGTAACCTTTGCAAGGTTAGGGGGAAGAGAAACCCCGAAGCTTTTTTTTTTCCTTCTTTCCGGTAGTGAGTTTGCTGCACTTTCCGGCCCCCCTCTAGATTCTGACCCCCGTTTCCCCACCAATGTCTCGGGTTATTGAGCTCACCTCCCCTTCCAGCGCCGATGTGTGGACTCAGAGCCCTGAGCGTCTCAAGTCTCCCCGCTGTTTTCTGTGTGGCGTGCACTCTCCTTGGAGCACTGTCGCGCAGACCCTGGGGCTTCTGCGGCTGGGTCCCGCGACTTTGCTTCCATGCGGTGGGCGACCTTGTTCTCCCAGTAGGTCGTCCGATTCACGCCTGCTCCATTCAGAAGGGTTTCCCCTGCAATTTTTGTTTGGTTCTATTTTCTGCGGCTACCGTAACTCCCCTTTTATTAAACTAAATTTTCCCGGACTATCGGTGCGCGCCCTCACTATTCCGCCATCCCAATTTTATTTATTCTCTACTTTTAATTATTTCCTTTCTCCTACTAGTTTTGGGTTTGGTTTGCTGTTTTAGTTCCTTGAGATGCATTGATCTCAAGATTTATTTGTTGCCTTTTTCAATTTTTTGATAGACACCAACTGCTATAAACTTTCCTTGTAACAATGTTTTTGCTGTATCCCATTTTGATATGTTGGATTGTCATCCTCATTTGATTCCAGAAATTTTTTGACTTTTTTAAGATTTATTTATTTATTTGAAAGTCATAGTTACACAGAGAGAAGGAGAGGTAGAGAGGCAGAGAGAGAGAGAGAGATAGAGAGAGAGAGGTCTTCCATCCGATGATTCACACCCCAATTGGCCACAATGGCTGGAGCTATGCCGATCCAAAGCCAGGAATCAGGAGCTTCTTCTGGGTCTCCCACGTGGGTGCAGGTTCCCAAGAACTTGGACCATCTTCTACTGTTTTCCCAGGCCATAGCAGAGAGCTGGATTGGAAGTGGAGCAGCCAGGACTAGAACCAGCACCTATATGGGATGTCGGCACTTCAGGCCAGGGTGTTAACCTGCTGTGTCACAGCTCTGGCCCCTTGACTTCTATTTTGATTTTTTCAATGATTCAAGAGCATGTTGTTCAGTCTCCATGTATTTGCATGTGTTCTAGAGATTTCTGAGTTGTTCATTACCAACTTCATTCCATTGTGGTCAGAGAAGATGAATGGTATGATTATAGTTTTTTAGAACTTGCTGAGACTTGCTTTATGGCCTAGTGTGTTCAATCTGAGAGAAAGTTCCATGCAATGGTGAGAAAAATATGTATTCTGCAACTTTAGGAAGGAACGTTCTACAGATATGTTAGGTCCACTTGGTTTATAATATCGATTAACTCTGTTGATTCCTTGCTGATTTTATGTCTGTTTGATCTATCCATTGATGGAAGTGGAGTATTGAAGTCCCCCATTACTATCGTATTAGAGTCTGTGTCTCCCTTTAGAGCCATTAACATTTCTTTTAAATATCCAGGGTCCCTGGAATTAGGTGCAAATACATTTATAATAGTCACATCTTCTTATTTAATTGATCCTTTAATCATTACATAGTGCCCTTCTTTGTCTCTTAACAGTTTTTGTGTTGAAGTCTATTTTGTCTGATATTAGGATGGCTATATCAGCTCTTTTTTCAGTTTCTGTTAGCATGGAATATCTTTTTTCATCCTTTCACCTTCAATCTGTGGGTATATTTGTAGCTGAGATGTGTTTCTTGCAGGCAGCAAATTGATGGGTTCTGTTTTTTAATCCTTTCAGCCTCTCTGTATCTTTTAACTGGAAAGTTGAAGCCATTTACATTCAAGGTGATGATAAGTGAGGACTTTGACCTCCCATTTTCCCATAAGTAGTCCTATTGTTTACTTTGGATGTTCTTTGTAGTTTTACTGAAAGATTTTCTGTTTTCATCTTTTTCCATAGTGATGACCATATCTCTGTGTTTCTGTGTGTAGCATCTTTTGTAAGGCTGGAAGGGAGGTGATAAATTCTCTCAATTTGTTTGTTATGGAAGGTCTTTATTTTTACCTTTATTCATAAATAGTTGACAGTTTTGTTTTCTTAATACTTGGAATATATCTCACCATTTTTTCCTAGCCTGTAGGGTTTCTGATGAGAAGTCAGCTGTGAGTCTATTTGGAGATCCTCTGAAAAATTTGGCATTTCTCTCGTGCACATTTTAGAATCTTTTCTTTGTTTTACTGTGGAGATTTTGACTACAATGTGTCATGGTGAAATTCTTTTCTGGTCATTTCTATTAGGAATTCTATGTGGTTCCTGTACTTGAATGTTTCTTTCTTTTTCCTAATTGGGGAAATTTTCTGTATTTATTTCACTAAAAAAGCCTTCTAATCCATCCTCTGTTTCCACGCTTTCAGGAACTCTTAGACCCATATGTTGGGTTGTTTGATAATATCCTGTAGATCTCCAACAGTGTTTTTTAGTTTTCTAATTTATTCTAATTTTTGGTCTGACTAAAATTTCCAGATATTCGTCTTCTCACATGTTCTTTTTTCTGCTTCACCGAGTCTGTTAAGGCTTTCCTCCACATTTTTTATTGATTCTATTGAATTCTTCACTTCTAGTATTTCATTTTGATTTTTTAAGTCTCAATTTCATGGGAGAAATTTTCTTTCATGTCATGTACAGATTTCATGGATTTGCTTCTGATTACTTCTAAGTAATCCTATGATCAGTTTTTTTAATTCCATTACTGGCATTTCTTCAGTCTCTTCATTTTCACATACTAGTATTAAAGTGTTGTGTTCTTTTGGATTGGTCATGTTGTCCTCCTTATTGTTTCTTGAGTTGCTGCATCTATTATTTGGCATTTGTAGAGATACTTTTTAGTTTCTTTTTTTTTTTATTGCCCTGTGATGACTTTTATCTTTGGAGTATTCCTCTGTGGCTTAATGGAAGGTCTTCTTTTTCAATGAATACCCAGATACATGTGGCGGTTGTGGCCAGGGAGCTTTGTTCAGTGTTCCAGGGTGAAGGAAGTATACAAAGTGACACCCAGTTTGCATTTGGTAAATCATTTTTTTTTTTTTGAGTGTGCAAGTTCTTTTCTGCTGCTTATGTTTTCTCACGCTCACCTCCTCTCCTCAAAGGAGACCAGTGCCTGGGCACTAGCCCCACTGGGTTGCTATTTATCTGTATTGCCCCAAGAACCACACAAAGGATCTGTGCAGTCCTTGGTATGAGCACACATTCCACAGCAATGACCCTCATTAGGGAATCAGGGATCCCCAAGCATGTGCAGCTACCCACAGTGACTGCCCAAATTCTGAGCCACACTCTGCACCCTCCCATGTGGCCACAGTATTTTCACAGTCCTGGAACACAAGTCTCCCACAGTCACAAGCACCCAGCCTTGTTAGTCCTCCCAACCAGACTCAGGCATCTCTATTTGGCTGTTTGCTGAGTGCGCAGAAACTAGCTGGTGCAGCTGTTTCATATGTCCAAAATGGTGCCCACCCTCTCTTGGATTATTACAGGATGCTGGTGCAGGGTGGTAAGGTAGAAACACGCTCCCTTTTTTTCTCCTCTAGTTTGGCAGGTACACTGTCCCCTCAGGCTCTAAGCCAGGCCTACACCAGGCTCTTCCCACAGCTTTACTGCCAGTGCCTTGGGCTGCTGCAGTCTGGTCTCACCTCACTCTCCAATGCTGGCGCTGGGGATCTGGGCTTCTGGGGTCCTGAGCCGTGCATGTTGCACCCTCCACATAGGTCCACAATGTCCCTGAAATTTGCATGAAGTTTCCTCTGCTTTCTTCTCCCTAAATCTTCCCTGAAACTGTACTCTCTCCACTTTTTTAAAAACTATCTTTACTTAGAGCAGTAAGCTCCCTCCTTATTCTACCATCTTGGATCTCCATCAAAACTGTTGTTAATAACTATGTTGAGATACCAAGCCCCTGTAATAACTGTGTTGAGATACCAAGCCCCTGTAAGCATAGTCAAAGGCAAGAGGACGCTTCACCATTTACCTTCCTCTATTTCATACCAAATTATTGGCAATGACAGCAAGCTGTTGCTGCCCAATTCCTGGAGTCTAAACTTGTTTGCAATTGTGCATAACAGCATTGAAGAAGTGAGACATGAAAAATATTATTATAGGCACTGCTACATACCTTTAATGGTGCCTCATGTGATATGGCTTACTTTGTTTAATAATAAATAATGTCCTGGTGCTTTATTGCACCAGTTGAAATGTGTTGCTTCAATTGGACATCTTTCTTTCATTGCAGGTGTCAAGTAGTAAGTTCACAATGATACTTCATCTTTTGTCAGTTTCCTATACTGCTTACCCTGGTCTCCCCCATAGCTGCTGTGATCACTACTGTTTTAGCATTCGCAGACTCAAAGGTGAAAGAGCTTAGAGCATGGTGGGAAGATAAGAACTATACAGCAGTAAGACATGGCCCAGAAGCAAGGGAAGAAACTGAAAATCATTGGCAGAAAGATGATGAATGGGCTGCTGGGATAGTTCCATCTCTTTATTTCTTTTCTAGGCAGCAAACATGTCAGAAGAACTGAAGAAGGAGCAAAATGCCAATGCGCATTTGCAGAAGATAAGAAAGAATATGGAGCAGACAATTAAAGACTTACAAGAAAGGCTCACTGAAGCAGAACAAAATTCCCTGACAGGAAGTAGAAAGCAAATCCAGAAATTAGAATCCAAGGTAGGAATTTGCCTGGATAATTACAGGATTTTGACAATCCTCAGTTCTGACCCAACTGTCCTGAGATGTCACACAAGATATCCCCTACCTCCCTCCATCACTATCTTAGCAATTCCAGATCCCTGACCTCAATATATCACTCCATTCTTATTTGTCCAGCAAAGAGGACTTCTGAATAGAGGACATTTGTCTTCTCTCTTCTTGCAATGTAAAAATACATCCCCTCCCACTCATGGCCTCAGCTCAAGGCTCTTCACGGCCAGGGCAACTGGCTATATCTAAACAGCCTCTTGCAGTCTTGGTTCAGTGCCTTCCCTCCCATTACTTCCTTTGCAGAGTGCTCACTTCCTAATGTCCAGAGGAAGGGCAGGGAACACAAAAAAGTATCATAAAAGACTTACAGAAGGTACAGTTAAGATAAAGGCTGACAAAAACAGCATGTAGCACCTGCTTCACGGAGCTTAAATACGAATAAGCAGACCTATCTTGAAAATATGATTTTAAAACTATTCAGTAAATTTCAGTGGCTATATACAGGGCATTAGATAGATGCTCCAAATATGGAAACAATGTTCAGTTGGGATTTGATAGTTCGAAAGGCCCTCTGAAAAATAACATATCACCTTTGCACATTTATGATCCCTCCAAACAACTGTGTTGGATTAAAAAAAAAAAAAAAAGAAATGAGGAAGAGATCCTATGGATCACACCTAAGAATCCAATGATGATAAAAGGCAAGGGTATTGTGAGGAGTACATACCATTCATTTTTAAAAAGGAGGAAAATAAGAAGACATTCACAGATTTATTTATATTTTTAAAAAGTAATAGTGACAGGATAAATTAAAACCAATACAAAGGTTACACCTAGGAGAACAAAGGAATGAAATTTAGATCTCTGAATGTGCCCTGTTGTTTGACTTGCAAAATTACATCAATACATAATTTTTAAAAATGACGAAGAGGAAAAAGTCTAAAATTTTCACACCGATGAAAGCAAATAAATCTAATTATATATCATTAGGTGCATAAAATATGTACAAAGAATTATTGACTTTTAAATATGATATTTTTGTCTGTATGTCCCTTACAGAATATATCATGACAAAAAAGCAAGCTTAATTTTAATTTCAAAATAACATCTTATTGCTATGGGTGATAAAAACATATAATTAAACAATACATATAAGAAGCAAGGTTTTTTAGCATAGGATGAAAAGCATGTAAGTATAAAAATCAAATAATTCATATTACACATTTTCCCTATAAAGTACATGATACCTTTATTTCCAACTAAAATTTAAGATTGCAGGATTTTTTCAAAATTGATATTTTTTCCACTATTGTGGCCTACACCAATAACTCAGTAGCAATGAGTTCCTAAATAACAGATGATACTAAGGAATTATGGTTAATATTAAAAACATAATAATACTTTTGTGTTTGTCAATATTCTGTTACTGTTACAACATACCTGAGACTGGGTAATTTATAAAGACCATAAGTTTGTTAGGCTCAGTTCTGGAGGCTAAGAAGCCCAAGAGCATGGCACTGGCATCTGCTTGTTCTCTCTCTGGTGAGAGATATCTTGCTACATCATACCATGGCAGAGGGCATCCCATGGCAAGATAGGACAAGGTGCCAGCTCAGGTCTCTCTTCCTCTTCCTATAAAGCAACTAATCCCATTATGGGGCCCCACTCTCATGGCCTTATCTATTCCTAAACATCTTCTAAATGCCCCACCTCCAAATACGATTAACAAAAGATTTTGAGGTTTTCAACATGTGAATTTTGGGGGTACACATTGAAATCATAGCAACCATTATTACTCATTAGAATTACAGAAAGAAGTATTTACAGGTGAGATTAGGATATCTAGAATTTGCTTTAGTAAAGATGATGCCCTGTTAGTTTATGTATAAACAGAACTGTGTGTTGAGTTCCTCTAGGGTAGTTACCAAGATTCGTTTCACCTGGATGCATCCTTACACCTGCACACAAGTTGATCACACAACTCTCTAGTTCAGTATAGCTCCAGTGGCAGGAGGGACACGAGCAAGAGGTGGGGTCAGGCATGTTCATGCCTCAGAGCATCGGGTTTCACAGTTTTAAAAGGGCAGTAAGGGAGGCCAGAAAGGCATGGGCAGAAAGAGGCTCCTCCCAGCAGGAGGATCAGCCAACCCCCTTCCCACTCAACTCTCTGCCTGCTTTCCTGCCTTATTTCTCCCCATAGCATTTAATATCACCAGAGTGTACACTTTGTCTGCTTTCTCCCATTACAGTTCAAGAAAGTCTCATTCGGTTTGTTCACTACTCTAACCCTAGCATATATGTGGTGTGTGGTAGGAAACTTTGTTGAATGAATTTTAAGTTAGCCATGTTTAGCACAACTGTATAGTGCCAGATGCATACTTTTTACATAATAGTTCTCCAATAAAGCAGGGCTATAGAGGTATGTCTGTCATTTGTGTGACAGAGATGTGGGGTCTGATTGCTTCAGAGAGCCAGAGTTGAACACAGAGAAAAAACTAAGAATAGGCAGTGCACTGACTGACTCCTTCCGAATGTTACATAGAGCTTCCTCTCTGTATTTACAGATGTTCACATACACACACACACACACACACACACATGATTTTTGCCTTTTAGAAGATAAGCTTATTACCTGTATATGAATTAGCCTCTCACACTCTTCAAAGTGTGAATAGTCCTTTTATGAGATCAAATAGTCCAACCAACTTACTTTTGCTTAGAGTTTCACCAAAGAGGTATCTCTGTTTAATCACTACCAGAAATAAAGCAGATATATCTTACTTTGACAACTTCAAATGGTGATACCAATCAGCAAATTTGAGGAGTCTTCAAAAAGTTCATGGAATTACAAAAAACACTATGCATGGGTTTCAAAAATTTCTTTACTAAAATATCTTTTCATTCTCCACGAACTTTTTGAAATACCTTTGTAAAAAGGCATCCTTATAGCCTGCATGTGTGATGGTTTGGTTGCAGGTGCGTGAACTGGAGGGTGAACTGGAGGGTGAAATCCGTCGCAATGCAGAGGCCCAGAGGGGAGCCCGCAGACTGGAGAGATGTATCAAAGAGCTGACCTATCAGGTAATTCCAGGACACATCCCCTGTGTGCCTTGCTGGGCTCCACTTTGCAGAAATGTGCTTCTGCCTGCCTGAGATGCCCTTCCAGGACCCCTGCAGCTCCCTACATTCAGTAGCAGACACTCCTCGGGCTGCTGTGCCATCAGTGGTTTGGGTTGGTTCCTTTACAGAGCTCTCGGGAGACAGAATGTAAGTGGCAAATTATAATGAGAAGTGTAGAGCTCCTTAGACTGTCATTTTTTTTCACACATAATCTCTAAGACTTTCTGAATCCAACCCATTGACAAACATCAGTCTCAAGCACATAACTGAAAAGAGATGGGCATACTGCTTGCCAGGAAGCAATGCATTTCTAAAGTCATATAATCCTTCATCTGCATTTACAGTTCTACCGTTTCTTTCAAATGGATTAGCATCAAGTTCCTGGTACCAGCCTCGCAACTTCCAAGCAGAGTAGGTGCGAATATTTCAGTAGTTGAACACAGATGACCAAACTCATTTTCTTTCACAGTGCCCAACAGAATTTATTCCACTGGAAGGGCAAACTTCCTTTACAGCTCCTCTGGTGGTACAAATGCAAGATCTGCCACTCTTAATTTTGTTTCCTGGGGATGAGTTGTTAGAAATGTCAAAGCCTTCCTTCCTTGCAGCAAGAAACAATGTTGATAAGAAAGCAGAATATGTACTTAGTTTCATCTATCAATTAAAATGAAAAAAAAAATAAAAGATGAAGTAAACAAGCTGTTTGAGGCTGCTGACATAACATGGGATACTGTAAAATAAAAATGAAAAGAAGGAAGTAGAGTACAGCAAGCTGGGCTCATGATGATTAAATGAGCCACTTGCCAGGTCTTTCGTATACTGAGTAAGAGATTCTTTCCAAAGATGACCTTGTCTAACACTTCAAAACCACTGAGGAGTGAGCCCATGCTATGTGTGGCCACATCAGTAACCATCTTTTGTGTTATGAGAACATGAAAGTTTGCTATTCCACTCTCCGTTGGAGGAGGGTGGGGAGGCCACGCATGTTCATGCAGTGATATGGTACTTGTTAATAAAGTCTGGGTTTCTCTTTTATTTTTCTATTGATTTTTAAATATTTTCTTCTATAATCAACTTAGTTACAAAACACCAAATTTATAATTTGTTTTTCATTGTCCTAAGAAATGCATTCTTGTTCTACTGTGCCTTATCTATGTTTCTTCATTGAAATAATCTTAGTGCTTCTCATGTATGATTAAGGAGGTGCGTTTCTTAATTCCTTGCAAGTGTCTGCATGATGCTTAGAATAGATTTCTTCCTTCAAATCAGTACCCAGTGAGTATGCACTTCATGCAAGATATTAAAGAAACAATATAGAGCTGTCTTGGTTGGTGTTGTTGTAACTTAGTTGTTGTCCCTGAATACTAGAGACTGGGTAATTTATAAAGTTTAATTCAGTACACAGTTCTAGAGGCTGTGAGGTACAAGGTCAAGGAGTTGCATTTTGTGAGGGTCTTCTTGCTGGTGAGGATCACGTGGCAAAAGGGCATAAACAAGAAATAGAGCCACATTGGCTTTTTAAATCAACTCACTCTCTAGATAAACTCATTAACCTGTTAATCTGAAGGGAGGAGTCCTCCATGACAGCAGACCCTCTAAGGTCCCACCTCTTAACACTTCACAGCAGGAATTAAATTTCAACATGAGTTTTGGCAGAAACATTCAAGCTATAGCAAGGGCCCTCTAGCTTTCTTGATATTAGTACTTGAATTTGAAATATTCAGAGGCTGGTGAAGTGCTATAGTGGTTCAAGATACATGACTGTCATTGCTCAACTCTGTTCATTAATTTCTCAGAACCTGAAACATGTACATTTCAAGCTATTTTTCAAGTATTCCCAGATGATGTTTAATAACACTGCCTAACCCTTATTTCCTCCTATGAGGTTGTACCTGATGTAGACTCTTGGATGCTTCAAATTGCCTTCACACACATACCTATCCATTTCAGGCAGAAGAGGACAAGAAAAATTTGAGCAGGATGCAGACTCTGATGGATAAACTTCAGCTGAAAGCACAAAGTTACAAGCAGCAAATGGAGGCAGCGGTAAGTGCCTGGGGCAGTTGTAGACCCAGGGATGTCCCAAGTGTTCTTTTTGGTTAATGGAGATTTGTGTACCTGAGCCAGAGGAGCAGCAGATCTTAAAAGTCTGCTCATTTTCTGATTTTCATTAAATTAGAATTATCACTAAAGTTAAAAATTTGCGCAGTCTTTCCCTGCAGAAAGCCAGAGTTCTCTCTCAACCTTGTGGTTATACCAAAACATGTGCACTATACGAAGTGAGCCAAACAACAGCAGGGTATCGTGCAAGGATGACAGAATTTTGGCGTGCTGGTCATCCTAGAGCCTCCTTTGTCCCAAAACCTTGGGTGAAATAAACATAGTAAAGTCCTTTTTCCAGATGAACCTGGACATGGTTGTGGACAAAACCACCATAGCAGAAATGCACCTGCCTTCCTTCAGTTGGGACCTAGAGTACACAGAAAGAAGCTGATAACTGCCTTATATATTGGTTTATGCTTAGTAATATTATTTTTTGAAGGATTTTGAATTGATCATTTGAATGAGTTGGGTTTAAACACTGCTGTATATTATGATTACCAATTAACTCCCATAATTTTAAACTCAAGCTCCCTCTAACTAGAGATAGAACAAGATATGGAACTGATTACAAAACGAACAACTCTTGTTACTCTATCACATATCATGTCTATGAATATTATCCTGTTACTACATGCAATAGTAAGTGCTGATCAGGAAATAAAAGTTATGATAATGGATCTTGTGTCTGCTAGACAATCTGACCTCTACATATTTTACATAAAAAATGATATTCCATTTAATACTCAGAAATTTAGGTTTTCCCCACATTTTCAATGTCCTCATGTCAAGGAAGGAAAACGTTTTTTTTCTTTTTATAGGAATCACAAGTCAATCAGTATCTTTCCAAGTATAAGAAGCAGCAGCATGAGCTGAATGAAGCAAAGGAAAGGGCAGAGATAGCAGAATCTCAAGTCAATAAACTCAAGGTGAAAGCAAAAGAGTTCGGAAAAAAGGTATGGCCTGTATGTAACTGTAACTATTAAGGCATGGTGTTTAGGCCTAAGGCATTGCTCAACCAATGTAACAAGGCATTTATTTTCCTCTTTAAAAAAGACTTTTAAAAATAACAACAAAGCTGGTTGCAATAAAAATCTTTCCATTTGTACTGAATTTTGCTTACCCAGGTAGTATGGAAGTGCTCAGCATCTGAGTGGCATGCACATGATACAAGGGGTCTTCAAGCGTGGAAAAACTATGTATAGGTTTTAAATTATTTGCACCAAACTAAACCTATCTCTGAATTTCATTTTCTACATAGTTTTTGAACTTCCCTCATATTTATACTTCTCAAATATTTAATTGCAGGATAATGTGCAGGCTTGATTAGTTTCTGTAGTGTAGTCAGGAGTGCAATGAGCAACAATCATTTAAAAATCACAAATGGATCTCCTGTATACTGAGGGTAAACTCTTTCTGTGGTGTACAAGTCCATGAGTTTGTACCATATCAATATGGAGGACAAGAAGATATTTAAATCTAAGGCAATTAGGGAAGACAAATGTTAACAGTCCTGTTTTGCATGTGTGTGCTTTTTATTCCCAATTCTTCCCGAAATACACAGAGAAACAGTCTATCTTGGTAATTGCTGAAATAGTTGTTCTGATCTAATGGAATAAGCCACTGCCCTACCTACATGGATGAAGAGTCAGAGTGACAAAGAATATTGAACTGAATGTTTAGCATGAGTAAGATTCTCTCAGAAATAGAACTTTAACATGAGTTCTGGCTTTAGGAAAAGCAAATCAAAGGACAACAGAAAATGTGATTCTAGCTACCAATCAGAAAATGCCTAAACAACAGTTCCTAGCGTAGAGATTGATGCATGCCTATCATTTTGCTTATCATGATGAATGGTTTAAAGTTTCAGTTCACTTATCCAAAATGCTTGGGACTAGAAGTGGTTTTACTTTGAAATTTTTTCAGATACTGTACTTCTCTAATATGTATCTTGGGGATGAAAATCTGAACAAATTCATTTATGTTTATAGTACAGTTTATATGCAAAGCCTGAGGGTTATTTTATATAGCGTTTTTAGTGTACTTACATTTTGATTGCAACTGCAGCCTGTTTCATGAAATCAGTGTGCTTAAGAAATTTCAGATTTTAGAACATTCTGGACTTTGGATTTTCAGATTAGGGATGTTCAATCTCTACTAGTAACCCTGAAAGGCAAGTTGATGTGGTAGTTAATGATAAACATAAAGGTGCTTCAAAAAAGTCTGTGTGTCAAATAAAAAAAAAATAGTTTGTGGGAAAATGGAGTTAAAGCAGTTTATTGGGTGCGAAAATTTTTGAAATTGATAAATATGAGGTATATTCAAAAGCTCATAGGAAAATGCATATTATGAAAAAACTATGCATGGAGTTCAAATTATTTTATACCAAAAAACCTTTTATTTCCATTTTCCATAAATTTTTTGAATTCCTCTCATACACGAACCCCTCAGTTGCCATTCAGGATGGATTACAAGATTCCATAAGGTTAGCAGATTCTGTGCATGCTCCAGTTGTTATATGAAATGGCATAGTTTATATGCACATAACCTGCATAACTATCCTGTGCACTTTAAGTCACTTCTAGATTACTTACAATGGTTAGTATAATGTAAATATTGTATAAATAGTTGTTATACTGTAATTTGGGGGGAATAATGACAAGAAAAAAGTTTGTACACATTCATTACAGATGTAATTTTTTTCTTCCAAATATTTTCAATCATGATTATTTGAAGATATGGATGCAAAAGCCGCAAATATGGAGAGAGAGCCATATTACATTAAAGGAGGTCAAAACAATTTCTTTTGAAGAGAGACTAGGATTTGGTTACATTGAATATATTAGATCAAAATACGAGAAGTATGAGTCATTGGCAGGCTCCTGGGGTTTCTTACTGAGTCCGGGATAGCTGTCACTAGAATAAGTACTATAGAGAGGGGTCCAGTTAAATGATTTGGACTATGGCCTCAATTTGAGAAAGGTTATGGCACTGGACTTAAGATTGTTTTGTGCAGAGCCTGCCCAGAACCCCATAAAATGGATTTATTTAGGGAGGTGACTCATATGTGCTGTAACTGCATTCAGCTGCAGGAGGTCGAAGGGCCTCCAAAAACAAATGCCATGTTTTCAACTTCGCTACAGCTATTCCCAAAAAAGAATAAAATGAATAAAATGAGTAAAGCAGAAATTGCTTCTGAGAGGCCAGAGATGGCAGTGCAATGACTGTACGGTTCCTCAAATCTCATATGCACAAGAAAAAAATCTTCTGATAGGAGTGTTATGTACTATGTACCAAACTGGTGATATGACTACAGAATCTTTTCCTTCATGGGGAAAAGGTACTGCCTTCCTTCAAGGCAGGAGGGGTAGAAAGTTGAGTGGCCTGACCCAGCATGCCCTGGGGTGAACTATCTTTGTCTTTTGTAATTTAGATAATTGCCTCAATTCCTTGCATCCTTTGAAATTAGGGAAGGCTTGTCTAGGGACTGCTTACCTCTGGGGAAGGACTCCTCCAGATTCTAATCAGGTATTCTACTAGTTCAAAGTCACAGAAATTTCACAGAAAGCACTGATCTGTTTTTCAGGTTCATGAAGAATAAGCAGTTCCTGCTTACAAAGAACAATGGCTGCAGAAGTTAAAGGAGGGTGCCATTTAATGGCCAAGAACTTAAGTACCATTTGAAACAAACATTTAAAAAATGGAATTGTATAGTGTAAAACTCAGCTTTAAAAAAGTGATTTGAAAAATGTAATAACTGAAGGAAATATTGTTGCTTCCAAGGTCAATAAAGATTTTTTGATCCTCAAATGGCAAGAAAACTACTTTCTAATTCACATGAAAGATCAGATGCAAGAATCATTAGTGTTAGAAAGTGAAGTAGTACTTGTTTTTTATGCAGATTGCCTCTTAATGCATAGGACTCATAGAAGACATACTTAGACCAACTGTGAAGTTGGGTGGCTTTGCTTGATCATCGCCATATGCATGAACTGCATTTGTAGCCACTGATAGCAATAATCGATACAATTTTCCTGAGCACTGTGATATAAACACAGCCAGAGTTACACATTGTCGATTTGTAGGTAAAAGTCTCCTAACTGACATACATGAAGGAGACTTTATATACTGTGGCAGCTTCTCACAGGAGATGCTCAGTGACAGGCTGGAAGCAGCTTTGTACTGCACCAATTTAGCTGAGCTGGAGGGACGTGTTCTAGAATTTCTTTCTGGTCTTCACTGGAGTAGTCACAAGAGAAATCTGTACCTTGGTAGGCAAAAGTGAAAGAGCAGCTCTTTCTTTCATTCTCATGAAGTCAGTGTACGGCCCTAGGACGGTGACACCTTGAAAATATACCACAGGCCAGAAAGGTGAGCTAGCAGAGATTGGCAGCTTCCCTGAGTACCCACAATTCCTGGACCCAAAGCTCCTGCGGCTCCTGCAGTCTCCCCTTCCCCTTGCAGAGTCCTGGCCAGGCATGCAGGCAGCTCCACAGCAATGTACACCACATCTGCTGATCAGCCACAGCAAGGCCGGGCAGGGTGTGACTGACAGGTGCAGGCTGTAGTCTCTTCTGATGGACTCTTCCTCACCCTCAATCTCATCACTCCCTGTCCAGCTCTCCTTCCCAACTGGTGGCATGGCTTACTTACAGCAGTTTCAGGCTTGGCACCCCTAGAAGAAATCCTTGTTCTCTATCATTCTCTGTGGTTCTGCCTCTCTGACCTAGCCTCAAATCATATAGATGGCTCTAAGATTAATTCAAAGGTACAAGAGCATCAAAGGCCCTAGGCTCGCTCACTCTCTTTTTCTTTTTCTTTTTTTTTGTCTAACATCTTCAACTGTGTTGACACTGGTGTTTAAATCTGTCCCCCTCACCAAGAATAGAATAGTTTCAAGCGTTCTCTCTTGATTCAATTCAATATACTACGTCTCTTTTTAAAATCTGTTAACTACCTTCCCAGAAGCCCTCTGGAGTGCTTTTCCTCCTATGCTATTGACTGTTTTCCTCCACATGCCTGCCCTGACCTGTCTTGTGATGGGAGGACTACAATGGCCAGGGGTGACTCAAAGATCAAGGCTGATCCTCCTAAAACTGGGCCACCCTCAGCGAGGTGACAGGAGCAGGACAACAGAGCTGCTGAATGCTCTATTGGGAATGTCTGTCAGGTTGTGGCCCAAACAGTGGGTCCTTCTTACCCCAATCTCAACCCCAGAAGAAAATGTTAAAAGGTTTAATGTGTTACTTCATAATAATTTTTTAAAACTTCCCTTCAAGTAGGTTTGAAACTACTTAATGAGCCAATATTTATATCCAGGTAACAGCTCTATACCGAATACTTTTTCTTATAAATTTGCTATTATACCATTGCCATTATATATATGAAATACAAGAAAATGGTTCTGTTTATATAAATAAAAATAATAAATAAAACTTTCGTTTAAAAATAAAGCATCTGTTTTGATTCTAAGCCCTGGATTTTCACCTATTTACCTTATATCACTGCCACTCCTGAAATCCAAATGCTATTGTTTCTTCCCACTCCATAAACTACTAAGTAAAACTATAATCTGAGCAGATTTCAGCTTGGGAACACATACCCAGTTTAAATTTATTATTGAATCAAATGATATGTTACATTTTTAGATACAATCTAAATAATAGGGGCCAATATTGTTAGAAGACAGAGATATTAGGCACTCAAAACACTATCCCAATGAAGATTTTCTTTACAATGAAGCCCTTAATATTTTACTATTTGTGAATACCTCTTACAAAACGGTAGAAGAGTTAACAAAATGATATACAAGATATGGGATTGTGAAACTGAGGTCAGGTGACAAAACTGGAATGGAAAATAAAACACCACAGTTTAGAGTTTGTCTTCCCTTATCAGGCCAAAACCTTGATGGACTAAGTTATATGAAGCACAGTAATAGACACAATTCACAAGCATTAATATTAAACTATGTCTAAACCTAAACTGATGGTTAAAATTAAGGGGAATGGGTCATCAAAGGCATGTGGGCTCTCCATTCTCTCTTTGCATGAAAGTTATATGAAAATCTAAATTTATTACAAAGGTAATTAACACCATGCTGACTGAGCCAGAAGAGTTCATCAGCTTACCATCATGGCTGGGATCACTGGACTATGTGAGCTAGTGTTGGAAGGTATAACCTAACTCCAGAGATGTTGGTTCTTGGGCTGATAGGGCCCTTATCCCTAAGCAATCTTGCAGTCACCGACATTGTTACTCTTTAGTCTCTTTACCATACTAAATGTAGCTGGTTATGCTGATATAATGATTCATGTAAAACTAGATACAAAACATATCAAAGAGGGAAGGAAGTATCCTAATGTCCTTAAAATTGTATATACAAGAAACTGGTTCTGTTTATAAAATAAATGAATAAATACATATTTCTTATTAAAATTATGTCTTGATTCTAAGCCCTGGATATTTACCTATTTACCATGGTATATTCTGCTCCTGCCTGTTCTCTTAGCCATTATAGTTGATCATATTTGGAATCAACTGCTAGTGATACATTTTTTACTGAATTCTTGGTGGAAACCTCACTGAAGACTTCTGGAATGATCACTACAGGTGCATAAATGAATGACACAATTCTCTTCTGAGCAGAATTGAAATTCTTAACATGTAGTAATTTCAAATTTTAATGTAGTGAATGATGCTTACTGTCTTAAAAAATAAATTTGATACCGATGTGTTAGTTCTTTGTGTGTTATTAACAGAGTACCTGACAATGTGTAGTTTTTACAGAACATGAATTTATTTCACATAGTTCTGGAGCCTGGGGGTGGGGTTCAATAACAAGGTATTAGTATCTGGTAAGAACCTTCTTGCTGTGTCAGCCCATGGCAGAAAGCAGAAGGGCAAGAGGGCAGAACTTACTTTTCTAATAAACCCTTTCCTGTGGTGACTAAACTACTACAGTGATAACAACATTACTGGATGCATTAGAACCTCTATTTAGTCCCTACTTCTCAACACATAAGTTTTAAGGATTGAGTTTCCAACACATAAAAGGGCACATTTAAACCTTTGCACTTTCAAAAGAGAATAGCCCCTATTGTGGGAGAACTACATATATGCTGTGATATTAAACAGTTTTGGGTCGGATGAGGGTGAAGTTTTCGAGAAAAGAGTATGACAACTTGAGATGCAATTAATCTATCATGCATTTTAAGTATTTATTTTGTATTGTAATAAGAGAATTAACATTTTTACAAAATGATAATTATGACTACAAACTAGTCTCAGTTCTGCATTGTCCTTGAAATGCAAAGGAACAAAGCAGTGGCTTAAGACAGTATCCTAAAGGAACAGAGATGAGAAGTTCAGAAGTTTTAAGAAAAATGACAGGTGACCCCTAGGATATTAAATAGTGCTTGGAGCTCCTCAAGAGTAACTGCAGGAGTCAAAGAATTTCTAGCAACCTTGTTAAGGCTGGAACTGTTGTCACGTTAAAGGAAGTAGAGATTCCTACATGCAGAAATGTGTAGATCTTAGATTACCAAAGTCAGAACCCTGATAATAAAGAGTGGGGAATAAATACTAGAGTACAAGGATCATTTTGGGAGGCAGCACATATTTATGGGTTATTATTTAAAGTGATTAGCTTTGTATGTATAACAGACATGAATTTTTATGAAAATATTCTCTTCTTACTAATTTTAGTAATGAATTACTAGTTTTAGTAATGAATATTTCCATGAAAAAGAAAGGCCTGTAAGTAATAACTGCTTACCACTTTACCTGTGGTTCTAGTTCTCCCAGCTGGACAGATATGTGCCAAGTGCATGTATTCATTCATCAGCAAAAGTTAGCATGGATTATTCCATTAAGCTCAGTGCACCCACTATTGAGCAAATCTACACCCTAGGAATCATAAGACCCCTGAACTGAGCTTCATTTTCAAATGCTGTAGCATCTCTTAAACAAGGCTGCAGAATTTGCAATTCAGAAGAGAAAACTAAGTTTATTAAAAGGGTGATCAATGGGGTACCAGGACTACTTGTCCTGCTCTCTGCTCACCTGCTGAGGTGGGTCTTGCTACAGACCTCTTTCTGAAGGGATTGTGGAAAGACCCTGTCCCAAACTGGCTATGATTTATATGAGAATAAGAGGTTATGAAAGTGGATTTTGGCTAAATCTATGACCCAATAAAGTTACTAGAGAGCATTGGGAAAACCATGCAAGACATCAGCCTAGGCACAGAGTTCTGGAAAAGACCCCAGAGGCACAGGCAATAAAAACCAAGATTAACAAATGGGATTACATCAAATTGGAAAGCTTCTGTACTGCAAAAGAAACAGTCAAGAAAGAGTGGGAATAAGAGAGGGAAGAGATGTATAATTTGGGACATGCTCAAGCTGACTTACCCCAAATGGTAGAGTTAGAAACATACCAGGGGATTCCAATTCAATCCCATCAAGGTGGCATGTACCAATGCCATCTCACTAGTCCAAGTGATCAATTTCAGTTCACAATTGATCATAATGAAAGGACTAAGAGTCAAAGGAAGCACATAAACAAGTCTAGTACCTGCTAACACTAACCAATAGAATAAATAAAGGGGAGAGTGATCCAACATGGGAAGTGAGATACTCAGCAGACTCATAGAATGGCAGATGTCCTAAATAGCACTCTGGCCTCAGAATCAGCCCTTAAGGCATGTGGATCTGGCTGAAAAGCCCATGAGAGTATTGCAGGCATGGAAAGCCAAGACACTCTGGCAAAAGATCTCTGTGAGTGAGATCCCAGTGGAAAGAACAGGACTTCAAAGAAGGAGGTACCTTTCTCTGAAGGGAGGAGAGAACCTCCACTTTGACTATGACCTTGTCTAAACAAGATAAGAATCGGAGAACTCAGAGGGCTTCCATAGCCTTGGAAACTCATGACTGGAGCATAGGGAGACTACTGATGCCATAGACAGGAGTGTCAATTGGTAAAGTCAACAACAGGAGTCACTGTGCACTTACTCCTCATGTAGGATCTCTGTCCTTAATGTGCTGTGCATTGAGATTTAATGCTATAACGAGTACTCAAACAATATATTTCACTTCGTGTTTCTATGGAGGTGCAAACTGTTGAAATCTTTACTTAATGTATAATAAACTGATCCTCTGTAAAAAAAAAAAAAAAAGAAAGAAATTATCAACTCCCAACTTGACTCTCACTGGGATTAAACATGACAATAGGTCTGCTCTGATTTCATCATCATTTAAAAAAAATCATCTATTATTTTTCACTTTATGTTTCTGTGTGGGAACAAACTGTTGAAATCCTTACTTAATGTATACTAAGCTGATCTTCTGTATATTAAGATAATTGAAAATGAATCTTGATGTGAATGGAAGGGGAGAGGGAGTGGGAAAGGGGAGGGTTGTGGGTGGGAGGGACGGTATGTGGGGGAAGCCATTGTAATCCATAAATCGTACTTTGGAAATTTATATTCATTAAATAAAAGTTAAAAAAAAGAAATGAAATATTGCTGAACCCCTAAAAAAAAAAAAAAACAAGATTAACAAATGGGATTACATCAAATTGGAAAGCTTCTGTACTGCAAAAGAAACAGTCAAGAAAGAGGCTTGGTTAATTGTCACCGATCAGGGAGAACATATGATATTTGTCCCTTTGACACTGGCTTATTTCACTCAGCATAATGTTTTCCAAATTCCTAACAGGGATCACTTTTCAGTTAAAATTTAAACACCTAAGAATAACTGTGTGTTAATTACAGAGTTCAACCAATAGTACTAGAACAAAAAAAATACTAAAATGGATAAAGTATTACATTGTACATCAACAGTAAAGACAAGAGCAAATATCATATGTTCTCCCTGATCAGTGACAACTAACTAAGCACCAAAAAGGAAACCTGTTAAAGTGAAATGAATACTATGAGAAACGGTGACTTGATCAGCCCTTGTCCTCACTGTTGATGAACAACTTAATACGTTATCCCTCTTAGTATTTTTTTGTTATACTTAATACTTTTGATTGAATACTGTAATTAATACACAGTTATTCTTAAGTGTTGAAACTTAACTGAAAAGTGATCTCTGTTAAATATAAGAGTGGGAATAACAGAGGGAAGAGATGTGCAATTCGGGACATGCTCAAGCTGACTTACCTCAAATAGTAGAGTTAGAAACAGACCAGGGGATTCCAATTCAATCCCATCAAGGTGGCATGTACCAATGCCATCTCACTAGTCCAAGTGATCAATTTCAGTTCACAATTGATCATAATGATAGGAATAAGAGCCAAAGGGATCACATAAACAAGAATAGTGTCTGCAAATACTAACTGATAGAATAAAAAAGGGGAGAGAACGATCCAACATGGGAAGCAGGATACACAGCAGACTCATAGAATGGCAGATGTCCTAAACAGCACTCTGGCCTCAGAATCAGCCCTTAAGGAATGTGGATCTGGCTGAAAAGCCCATGAGAGTATTGCAGGCATGGAAAGCCAAGACACTCTGGCAAAAAAAAAATGACCTAAATGAAAGATCTCAGCAAGTGAGATCCCAGTGGAAAGAACAGGTCATCAAAGAAGGAGGTACCTTTCTCTGAAGGGAGGAGAGAACTTCCACTTTGACCATGGCCTTGTCTAAATATGATCAGAGTCGGTGAATTCAGGGGGCTTCCATAGCCTTGGCAGCTCATGACAAGAGCCTAGGGTGATTACTGATGCCATAAACAAGAGTGTCAATTTGTTAAGTCAACAACAGGAGTCACTGTGCACTTACTCCTCATGTAGGATCTCTGTCCTTAATGTGCTCTACATTGAGATTTAATGCTATAACTAGTACTCAAACAGTATTTTTCACTTTGTGTTTCTATGTGGGTGCAAACTGTTGAAATATTTACTTAATATATGCTAAACTGATCTGTATATAAAGAGAATTGAAAATGAATCTTGATGTGAATGGAAGGGGAGAGGGAGCGGGAAAGGGGAGGGTTGCGGGTGGGAGGGACGTTATGGGGGGGAAGCCATTGTAATCCATAAGCTGTACTTTGGAAATTTATATTCATTAAATAAAAGTTAAAAAAAAGAGGCAACCAACAGAAAGGGAGAAATTTTTGCAAACCATGCAACTGATAAAGGATTAATAACCAGAATATATAAAGTGATCAAAAAGCTCAACAATAGCAAAGCAAACAATCCAGTCAAGAACTTGGCAAAGAACTTAAACATACATTTCTCAAAACAACAAATCCAAATGGCCTACAGACACATGAAAAAATGCTCAGGATCACTACCCATTAGGGAGACGCAAATCAAAACCATGATGAGCTTTCACCTCACCCCAGTTAGAATGGTTTACATACAGAAATCAACAAACAACAAATGTTGGTGAGGATGTGGGGAAAAAGGGACACTAATCCACTATTGAGAGAATGCAAACCTGTAAAGCCACTATGGAAGACAATTTAGAGATACCTCAGAAATCTGAATATAGCCCTACCACATGACCCAGCCATCCCACTCCTCAGAATTTACCCAAAGGAAATGAAATCAGCAAATAAAATAGTTAGCTGCACCTCCATATTACAGTTCAATTCACAATAGCCAAGACATGGAATCAACCTAAATGCCTATCAATGCATAAAGAAATTATGGGATATGTACTCTATGGAATACTACACAGCAGTTAAAAAAAATGAAATCTGGTCATTTGCAACTAAATGGATAAATCTGGAAGACATCATACTTAGTGAAATAAGCCAGTCCCAAAGGGATAAATACCATATGTTCTCCCTGATCTGTGATAACATAGCACCTAAAAGGTAACCTGTAGAAGTGGAACAGATACTACAAGAAGCAATTAACAGCCCATGTGTTGACTGTTGAGGAAGTTTATTATTTCATTTTATCTTTTTTTTTCTTTTTTCCTCTACTTAATACCATTGGTTGAACTCCTTACTTAAAGTATAATTAATCATAGCTGTATTAAGTCAACTGAAAATAGATCCCAATTAAAAATAAGAGCACGAATGAGAGGGGAAGGAGCTGTACAGATTGGCACACATTCCCACAGACTTACCCCTAATAGTGAAGCTAAAAAGTTGCCATGGGATTCTAAATGCTATTTCACTGGTGCCACTAATCCCATCTTATGTGATAAGTGATGGTATTAAGTGTGGAATTGATCATATAGATAGGAACAAAAGTCAAAGGGATCACATGAATAAGACCAAGTGTCTGGTAATAATAGATAGAATTACCAAACAAAGTTCCAACATGGAAAGCAGTCCACACAGCAGACTCATAGAATGACAAATTCCCTAAATAGCACTCTGACCTCAAAATCAGCCCTTAAGGCATTTGGATCTGACTGAAAATCCCATGAGAGCATTTCAGGCAGGAAAGTCAAGACATAGTGGCAAAAATGGTTCTTCATGAAAGATCTCTGTGAGTGAGATCCCAGTGGAAAGAAGGAACCATCGAAGAAGGATGTACTTTTCTCTGAAGGAGAGAACTTCCATTTTGATTATGGCCCTGACTAAATACTGATAGAGTCTGTGGACTCAAAAGGCTTCCATAGCCTTGGCAGCTCTTATAAAGAGCCTCAGGTGGTCACTGACATAAAAAAAGTTAATTATTAAATCAACAACAGGAGTCACTGTGCATTTACTCCCCATGTTGGACCTCTTTCCTTAATGAGGATTTCTATGAGAATTAACAGTAAAACTTGTTGTCAGACTGTACTTTATACTTTGGGTGCAAATAGTTGAAATCTCTACAGAGTTGAAATCTCTACAGAGCTAGTCTTCTGTATATAAAGTCAATTAAAAATGAATCTTAATGGAAAATGGAATGGTAGAGGAAGTTGGAGGTGGAATGGAAGTGGGGGGGTGAGAGGGTGGGAATGGGGAGGAGGAAATATTATATCTTTAAAATCTGTATATATGAAATTTGTAATCATTCAATAAAAACCTTCAAAGAACAGAGTGGGGTTCAGAGACCAAGAAGGGGACTATGAATGTACATGTAAGTCACTCAGGAACTTTTATGCAGGTACAAGAAACTTATGTCAAGGTGGCCACAAGACTGTTTGATAGGAGATGGACGAATGTAACTCCATGTTTACTGATAGAAACCAAAGCTTTGTGTGAAATCTTAAATTTATGGGAGTGAGAGAGGGTAAGAAAGCGTGTGTCCCCTCATTCCTGAACTGACGGAGACTAAGCCCCTTGAGTTTGGTGACCCCATCATGGGGTGTGTTTAGTTGAAGGTTGATTTTTGTTGTACTGGGTACTTCCTTTTCCATGTTCTAATTGCTGTAACACATATGCTGACTCTCCCCATCCCTTCTCCTTTACCTGGGGAAATAAAATGAATAAATCAAGACTTATTGTTACTGAAAAAAAAGAAAAGGTTATTAAAAGTCACTCCCACCTTTCTTTTTTGTCACAGAATGGTCACGGATGCTTTACTTTGTATGAACTGAATATTGTATCTCTCATTAGAAGATGGGGCATATGTGGCCTTCAGACTACTTATTCCTGATTATTTTTCTATACTCCAAAATTAACCCAACATGAGGCAACAGTTTTAAAAATAGAATACAGGCTTAACTGTATTTTACATTTACACACTCTTATTTTGCAAAAAACAGGAACTTCAAATGCATCCCCAGTTGCTCACTCTGCATTCCTAAAAGTGGCTTCTCTTTCTAGTGATCATTATCACTTGGTATCTAGAAGCTTCATCTGCTGGAAGATCACATAACCTAAGAACAACCCTGTGCTCCTACCTACAAATCTCAGTGTAAACAATCACCAAACTTCCAAAGTTTTAATTCCTGTTAACTTTTTACAAATGGAATGACAGAAAAATTTCTTTTTTTATTTTTATTTTTATTTTTTTGACAGGCAGAGTAGACAGTGAAAGAGAGAGACAGAGAGAAAGGTCTTCCTTTGCCGTTGGTTCACCCTCCAATGGCCGCCGCGGCAGGCGCACTAAGGCCGGCGCACCGCGCTGATCCGAAGGCAAGAGCCAGGTGCTTCTCCTGGTCTCCCATGGGGTGCAGGGCCCAAGCACTTGGGCCATTCTCCACTACACTCCCGGGCCACAGCAGAGAGCTGGCCTGGAAGAGGGGCAACCAGGACAGAATCCGGCGCCCCGACCAGGACTAGAACCCGGTGTGCCAGCGCTGCAAGGCAGAGGATTAGCCTATTGAGCCACGGCGCCGGCAAAAAAATTTCTTAAGTGTATGTTCCACTCACTCAAATACCTTTATTAAAGGTTAGAAAGCTGCCATGGTCCTCATGATGTAAGGTTGCTAGCTTAAGGGTAGGGGAACCAACCAGCTTACTTAGCCAATTTTATGATACTCATTCCATGACACTCTGATTACTGAACTAGGAATATTTTAAATAATGATTTTGACAATTATTGAAAGAGGTAAAAAAAGTGAGCTGAGTTGAACAAGGTATATATTCTGTGCCTGTAGTGATTATTTCCACTTCATTCACAGATAATGCAGTTTTCCAATAGCCAGTGGGGCTCCAGTTCTAACTTATTACTGGGCTTATACTCTGACTTCCACACCCAGATCCTAAATCCCATATTACGCACTGCAAGAATTAAAGATTCCCAGTCAGTTAAGTCACCAAACTATATAGATTTCTCTTTCTTTCTGAAGCTCTAAAACCCTGAAAAGGAAATCCTTTGGGAGAAATTATGTTTTTCAACACAGGACTTTTAAGTAGTTGGAGGAGGGAGGGTTGCATCCCATTGAGAATAGGAGGATCTTTGTAGACATCATTTTGAGAAGTCCTAATCTAAAGTATTCCTTATTTTTTTGTGCACGTATTAAAGTCTATTTCCTCTGATATCAGGATGGCTACATCTGCTCATTTCTGCTGTCAGGATATCTTTTTCCATCCTTTCACTAAAATACAGTATTCATTAAAAGTCAACCTAATTCCCCTGCATGGCATCCACAAAACTCTACTGCTATGGTTGAAACTCGTTATCTACTTATCTACATGCAGTATGAAGACAGTGAGTAAAGTATATTTGCTTGAAGAAAAATTACATAAGTATTACTCACTGTATAAAAGACTAAGATCTGTCAAAGGCATAAAGTAGTCATTCTGGCTTATCATCTCTGTGATCCATATGAATCAGAGTTTGTGGGCATTTCTATTTTTAAGGAGCTCAGATACAAGCCAGAAGAGAGGAAGTCCTACTTTCAACTCTAGACCAAAAAACTATGAAGCACTGATTTTGTAGAAAAAAATTTGTTTACAAACTGATATGTGAGTGAAAGATGCTTTCTTTGTATTTTGTAAAGGCTATCTAAACAGAATAGAATAGGTGACATCAACAAAAATCAAATTGTCACATGTTACTCTAAATTGTACTTAGCAGGAAAAAGACTATCATGTTGATATTTTTGGAAATGTCTTTTTTTAAAAAAGTAATCATATTTATGTTGTGAAGTTCCTTAAAAGAAAAGCTTTACTGCTCCTGTGGCACCTGGTGCAATATTAGCAGTGTTACCTGCCCATGGTGGCTGTGAGCTGAAGAATGGAAACATTGGAGCTCTGCAATGAGACCATATGGCTCATCTACAGTGCCAGTGTTGGGCTCAGGAGGCAGCAAAAAATCCAGGGAGGAGACTGTCTGCATTTGACTTGTGCCAATGGCCATCTAGGATGGTAACCCTCTGAATGGGGAGAAAATGTCTACTTGACACTTGCGACAACAAAAATAGGGCAACTCTGATTCAGGCTATAAAATGGAAGGAAGATGAACATGCAAATATTTTGCTAGAACATGGCACTCCAACATGGCACTGATATAAATCTTAGAGGACAATGGAAACATCCCTCTACTATGTGATCTATAGTCAGAATACAGTCATAGCAACAGAATTGCTTTTACACAGTCTAGCTATTGAATCAAGAAACAAGGGTAGCATTATACCACTTTTTCCCTTGGTATAAATAAAAGTAGAGAGAAAATGGTGGAATTTTAATAAAGAAAAAGTCAAATATTTATACAGTTGATGAAAGAACAATGCTCATGTCTGCTGTAAACTAAGAATCAATGAAGATTGTCAGCCTTTTCAGTAAGGTGTTGATGTCTTTTCTCAAGATAGCTCTGGAAGGACTGCAGAGAAATATGCTCTTTGCCATAGATTTTTATAACATTAACCTAGTAATTTCTGAATATAGAAAAAGAGATCTGAAATGTATGAAAATAGCCATCAAGGCCATAAGACTCCTGAAGACCATCTAAGGAGAATGTTCTGAAACCAAGCATAATGAAGTGATTGACTGCTTCTCAGCAAGTCAGGAGAAAATAAAGAAGGCAAACATGAACCAGAGAATAGGAATAACCATAGTAATTCAGTTAGGCAAAATGGATATATAATTGAACATGTTCCTGAAACATCAAAGTCCAGAGTCCTGCCTTACCATCACCACCTGAGCTTCTTCTAAACACTCATGCTGGTTTTACCAAGCCCTTTTCTTACAGAATAAGACATCAAGAGTACACCTTAAATGCACTCTCCAGAGAAGAAGTGAATAGTTTTGTTTACATCACAGTAGGAATTTTGACTTGTCAAAGGAAGGAGTGAAACAGCCAGCAATAAGAAAATAAAAAGAGAAAATTATATGAATGTTATTGAAAGTGCTCCATGAGAGCAAATAATGACAAACTGACTTATGGTAATGGAATCTTCAAAAACAAAAGGGATTTGAAGTCTGTATGATCAGAAGATGAACCTATAAAATCAGCTTTGGATTCTGAGATTGCAGAAGAGCAAACAGAAACCCAGAGGCAACTTTCTGAACAACAGAATATCAGAATACTGCAAGACAGTACTCTGACTGGACACTTTTGCAAATTGAAGGAAACAGAATGGCTTAAAAGAAAACTAATTCTGAGTCATGAAATAGAAAAAGATCTGTTCTAGACCGGCGCCGCGGCTCACTAGGCTAATCCTCCGCCTAGCGGCGCCGGCACACCGGGTTCTAGTCCCGGTCAGGGCGCCGGATTCTGTCCCGGTTGCCCCTCTTCCAGGCCAGCCCTCTGCTGTGGCCAGGGAGTGCAGTGGAGGATGGCCCAGGTGCTTGGGCCCTGCACCCCATGGGAGACCAGGAAAAGCACCTGGCTCCTGGCTCCTGCCATCGGATCAGCGCGGTGCGCCGGCCGCAGCGCGCCAGCCGCGGCGGCCATTGGAGGGTGAACCAACGGCAAAGGAAGACCTTTCTCTCTGTCTCTCTCTCTCACTGTCCACTCTGCCTGTCAAAATAAAAAAAAAAAAAAAAAAAAAAAAGAAAAAGATCTGTTCCAGGATGAAACTGCCATGCTAAGACAAGAAATAGACATAGTAAAAATTAGAACAAGTAAAAGGAAAATAAATATAATAAGGATATTGAAAATGTAAAATAAAATGGTGAACTTTGAAAGACAATAAAATGGAATAAGAATGCATTAGAGAAAATGATATTCCATTAAAATGGACAGCTTAGTGACCTGACATTTGAAAATATAGTAGCAAATTCTAAAATAGAGAATTGAATATGAAACGAAGGCTGGAAACAGAGACTGAATCATACTATACCGGACCAATTGCTTCTATCCGCAATGTGATCAAATTCAGACATCAAGAGGACACATTAGATGCGCTTTCCAGAGACAAGAAGTGAATGGTTTTGTTTACATCACAATAGGAATTTTGATGTCAGAAACTCAAAACACAACAATAAGGTTCTTTCTCAAAAGCTGAAAGGACTTTTAATAGCCTAGAAATTACACTCCATCACATAAGAGATACTTTCAGAGAAAAGACTGGTTTTAGAGCACATACAAAAAGACCCAAGCCAAGCACAGTGTCAAATGAAGTAAACCAAACACATGAATCAAAAGGAACAAGGTGAAGTGAACAAATGCACTGAAAGGTAGGACTACAAAATGAAAATATGTTGGTTCAACAACATCTTTCTAATGCTCAAAATAAGGATGAGGGGCTGGTTAAGTTGCTGCTTGATACGACTGCATTCCATATTGTGGTGCCTGGTCTGAGTTCTGCCTCCTTTGCTTCTAAGCCAGCTTCTTGCTAATGTGTGTCCTGGGAGATGGCAAGTGATAGCTTTAGAACTTGGGTCTCTGACACCCATATGGGAGATCAGATTGAAGTCTGGCTTCAGCTTGGCCCAGTCCTAGCTATTTGGGGAGTGTACAAGCAAAAAACCAATCTTTCTGTCTCTCTGCCTTTCAAGTAAATGTCAATTAATAAATCTCCACTTGTTAATAAATAAGGATGCAAATAAGATGTAGTAATTAATATCCATGGCCTATTTATGATATTGAAAAACACCAGGCTGAGAGCAAAAAACAAAGTCATAGAAAAGAGGAATTAAGAGTTAATGAATGTAATCATGTAAAAGAAAGACTGTATCAATATGAAAATGAGAAAGCAGAAAGAGAAGTGGTTATGAGACTATTAATTCAACAACAACTGGTTGATACCATTAAAAAAAAAAAAATGGACATCAGAGGCCATGACATGTTATCACGCTGGTGCAGAAGAGGAGTACAAGATTTAAAGAAGAAGGTAGGTTAAAACCGAAGTCAATTCCAAGAATCACAACATCAGCAGAGAGCTTGTACTAGATATTGAGAAGATAAAAGAGCACCTGGAAAAGATTGAGTGAAAGTTCTGAACTAAAAATCAAAATCAAAGAGCAAGCTAGAAAAAGTGAAGATCTCTAGAAAAATCTGTTAAGTCCTATTTTTTATGAAGACATAAAAAACCAAACTTACTGAAATAAAATAATCTCTAAAATACAAGTTAGATGAAGAAATGAAGAAAAATGGTGAATTAGAAATATATAACTGAAGGAAGTTAAACAAATATGAAGAGGAAAATTTGGTTCCCATGGAGATTTTAAAATAAGTTCCTCTGTAGTGGACATTCAGAATAATATAAAAAGAGGAACGATCTTACAGCAAAACCAAAAACTGTATCTCTAAAATGTCTACATCTGGAGAAAGGATCAAGTTGTTCAATAGGAATTAAAACCTATAACAAATTACAAAAGAAATGTGAAAAACTAGAGGACTAGAAAAGAAAAAGAAATTGAATCAAATAGTAAACTTCAAAAGTCATGCAGAAATGTTATATGTAGAAGAATGACATTAGATTCATATCTCTCCCCATATACAAAAATCAATGCAAGATAGATTGGATAACTACATTTAAGACCCGAGACTCTGAACTTGATGCAATTAACTGTAGGGAAATCAAAGATATTACTGCAGGGGGTGACTTCTTGTACAAGACCCCAAAGCACAGGCAACAAAAACAAAACTAAACAAATATTATGAGGTCTAACTCAGAAGCTTCTGCACAGCAAAGGAAACAATCAACAGAGTGAAGAAACAACCAAGGTGTAAAAATATTTGTGAACTACCTATCAAACAAAGGATTAATATCCAGAATACATAAGCAACTTAAAAACTCAAAACCCAATTCAGTTAAAGAATGGGCAACGGACCTCAACAGTTCTCAAAAGAAGAAAAACAAATGGCCAATAAATATATGAAAAAATGCTCAACATCACTAGCCTTTTTGGAAATGCAAATCAAAACCTCGGGGAGCTATTATCCATCCCTCTCAGAATGGCTAAAATCCAAAAATAGAGAGTAACAAATGCTGGTGAGGATGTGGTGAAAGGAGAAGAACACTTATACACTGTTTTGGGGAATGTAAATTAGTGCAGTCACTGTAGGAAACAGTATGAAGTTTCATAAAAAAACTAGAAATAGACTTGCCATATGACCCAGCAATCCCACTAGTGGTCATACACCCGAAGTACATGAACATGTTGTTTATCAAAGAGATACCAGCACTACCATGTTTATAACAGCACTGCTTACAAAAGCCAAAATATGGATCCCAAAGTATCCCTCATTAGATGAATGGATAAGGAAAATGTGGAATATATACACAATAGAATACTATTTGGCTATAAAAATTAATGAAAGTTCACCATTTGTATCAAAACAGGTACAAATGGAAGATATCATGTTGAATGAAATAAGCCAGACAAAGAAAAATACTGCCATATATGTGTGGGAGCTAAAATTCTTTTTAAAAAAATCAAAAAATAAAAACAAAATACAAACTTCAGGGCTACTGTTGTAGTTTAGCAGGTAAAGCCACAACCTGTGATGCCTGCATCTCATATGGGTGCCCATTCAAGTTCAGGCTCTGATCCAACTACCTACTAATGTACCTGGGAAAGCAGTGGAAGATGGTGCTCTGATCCAACTACCCACTAATGTACCTGGGAAAGCAGTGGAAGATGGCCCAAGTGCTTGGGCCCTGTGCCCACATGAGAGATTTGAAAGAAGCTCCTGGCCACCTGGCTCCTGGCTTTGGTCTGGCCCTGCCCTGGCCATTGAGGACATCTGGAGAGTGAACCAGCGTATAGAAGATCTCTCTCTCTTTCTGTTTCTCCCTCTCTCTGCAACTCTGCCTTTCACATAAGTAAAATAAATCTTTAAAAAAAAGGAGAAATGTTTGTGCCTATCAGTTTTGTTTCAAATATGGCCTTGCAAAACATTGTTTTATACCTTTGTGAAACCAATATATAGTTTTAATGATCTGTGATTACTTTAAAATTTACTGTATATGGGTGATATGATTTTTCCATTCAATTAGTGTTTGTAGCCCTTGTCTATATCCCCACTAAACTTTTTCACTTTTTACTTGTTAAACTTCTTATTTGGTAAAGCATTAAACCTTTTTACTTTAATGTAATTTAAAATATATTATCTTAAAAATTAAAGAAACAAAGAAGGCCGTAGAAGTAGGGAGGAAATATCCTTATATTCTTATAATTGTATCTGTGAACTACATTAAATCTGTTAAAAGCTAAAGTTTTTTAAATCCTAAACATACAGAAATGAATACTGTTGAATATGGACAAGCAGCACAGTGTAAACAAGAGACTAAAGGAAGACTGGATAGAGGATAAAATTTTTAAAAAAGTCAGTCTGTTTTTACAGGCATAAACAATATTTTAAAGAAACTTAGAGCAGTAAAGAGAGAATAATAACAGTTCAGTAACAAGTGAAATTTAACGCAGAATTAAAGTTCTGGAATTTGGGGGTGGGAGTTGTTGGGCAGTGGCTTAAGCCACCACTTTGAAAGCTCACATCTGTATGTTAGCACCAGTTCAAATACTGGCTCCTCTACTTCAGATACAGTGTCCTGCTACTGTACCTGGGAAGGAAGCAGATGATAGTCTCATCCACAGGGAGACCTGCATGGAGTGGTTCTTGGCTTTGGCCTGACCCAGCCCTGGCTATTGTGGACATTTGGGAGCTAACCAGTGGATGGAAGAGCTCTCTGTTTCTCTGCCTTTTAAATAAATACATCTTGTTTTTTTTTTTTTTTTAAGTATCATAACTCTCCAAAATGAAAACTGCTCAAGAAGATTATTGTAATAAGTTGAGTTAGAAAACCATAAGCAATTCTATATTGGAGAATTAAGTTACAAAATCACTGTCAACTGAACTAAACAAAGACTACCTAGAGGCTAATGGAAATTAATACCAAACTTGTCACAATTCTTTACTCAGCACTCTCACAAGAAGGCTAGTCCTATAACTACCATGTTGCAGAAAAATCCTAATGGAAACCTTATTCTAGAAGAAAAATCCAATAGAAACCTTACTCTAGAAAACTCAGTAATTCCAACATCAAGACCACAACCTTCAGATAACATGGAGAACAACTTGCCTAAGACGTGGAGGGAGTCTGGGTAAAAGCAGGCCTAGAGAGTCAGGAAAAGAAAGCACTGCTGCCGAATTTAAAGCTGAATCCAGTAAGGCATCCCCTCCAGGATCTTCTGATGACTCAAGTCAATCAAAATCTAGTTTTGAAAGCATTGTAAGAGTATGCACAGATTTTAAAGAAAAATGATATGATCTGAAAGATAAAATTTTACTGACTGAACAATTATATAATATTATAATTATTTCCTATTAAATATATGAAAAATGGGAATTTTTGTTAAATGAAAACTTATTTATATCATAAAACAAAAGCTTTACTAACTTGATTTTAGAGTTTCCCCCCAATATAGGCTAAGCCTGGGGTGAGCAAGAGTACCTGGGTCGGAATTCCTACTGCCTAATAGTCCCGACAGCAATATGGCTATGTGTTTGTCCCTAGCCCTTTTAACTCTACATTCTGTTGATCCCTGAAAGGTTCCTTTTCCCAGGGCTAAGCAACTGTTGCTCCACTTATTCTCTGGTGGTCACTCATATTTCATGGTCTCAATTGCTTCTTATCTATTCACACAAATCCTCTTTTCCTGTACATAGGAAGTCTGTTCCTATTCTGTGCAGCTAGTCCCCAACTGGAGTGAACTCTTTCAGAAGAGGGACTCTGCAGGGCATTCTCAATATGTTCCCTCAAGACCCAGATCCATTTTGTCCTTCTAGTTCTGGAGTTTTCCAGGGTGATCTCTGTATACTCTCAAGAATTGTTCTCCATGGCTCTAGACTCCACTGCCTTCTAGTCCACAGTTCCATAGTGTGATGCCAAAGCAAAATTTCTAAAATGCAAATCCAGGATCTCTCTGATGCTTCAAACCCTTCTTTTACTCCACCCTATGTCTATGACCCAATTCAATCGCCATTGAAATTCATAGAAAGTCTTGAATCTAGTTTTTGTCTCCCTCTTTAAGCTCGTCTCTTGATCTTCTAATTTCACCCTCAGTCATCTCATACTTCTACAAACTCAGGAATTTTGCCCCACTGGGCTTTTGCACATACTGTGCTGAACTGGAATGTGGGGAATCTCCTCCTAGTCCTTTTTTTAAATTTTTATTTATTTTTATTTTTTGACAGGCAGAGTGGACAGTGAGAGAGAGAGAGAGAGACAGAGAGAAAGGTCTTCCTTTGCCATTGGTTCACCCTCCCAATGGCCGCCGCGGCCGGCGCATTGCGGCCGGCGCACTGTGCTGATCCAATGGCAGGATCCAGGTACTTCTCCTGGTCTCCCATGGGGTGCAGGGCCCAAGCACTTGGGCCATCCTCCACTGCCTTCCAGGGCCACAGCAGAGAGCTGGCCTGGAAGAGGGGCAACCAGGACTGAATCCAGTGCCCCGACCGGGACTAGAACCCGGTGTGCCGGTGCCGCAAGGCAGAGGATTAGCCTAGTGAGCCGCGGCGCCGGCCCTCCTAGTCCTTTTAAAGTCCCACTCTTAGGCAAGCTCCTTCAGTACATATTCTCTAACAACCTCTTTCATACCCAACCATTATACACAGAATTAGTCACTCTTTTTGTATTCTACATTCCCGGTTTGGTCTTACTTTTACAGGTTTGTAGTATATGCTGTGGATCCAGAAATGAGCAACAGTCCACAGGCTTAAGTTCAAAATCGGTGCAATAAAGCTGAGCTCACAATAGATTCCTAATAATAAGACAAGAGTACTGAGTTTAAAGAACTTTGAGTGCTTCAGGATACTTAACACAAAATAAATGTGACAAATTAATGATTTTCCAAAGAAAATATTTACAATGGAATCTTAATATCTTCAACATTTTCCAATGTTTCCTTTGCTGCCTGAGTGACAGAGAAGGAACACTGAATGCTCGCCCCTTTCAAATGTGAATCTCATAAATATGGTGAACCACGCACAACTTCAGTATTTTCATGGTGAGCATGTTGAGCACACAAAACGCTGAGAAAGAAGGCAGAAGACTAGCTAACCTCCATGCTCACCAAATAAGCAAAATTGACAGAAAATGTTTTGAAGTTTTGTTTTGCTTCTAATAAATATGAAATAATAATTATCCTTGGGATTTGGTAGGGAGGTGTCAACTTAACTTTTCTTCCCCATAATATTTTCTTAAACTGTGGGGTACAGATATAGGGATTGATCAGATTTCAGTTCATGCAAATAAATGAGAGGAAGCCATGGTAAAAGTTGAGTAGATGGTGACAGAGTTATTAAAGATTAAGGGAATAATACACAGAAGGAAACTAACAAAGATAATAATATTAGTTAATTTTTGTTTAGTTGAAAGGTTGAGGATAATTAGAGGTTTATGACCAGTTAAGTAACAAGCATTCCTTCTGCAATAACTGTAAAGCAGCTGTAAAAATCCTCTTTGGAGGATGAGATATAGAGTAATATGGTAATACTCATGGAATGATTTTCCACTTTCTCTTTCACAAATGTTTTCATTAAAATTGTGAAGATTTAACAAGATAATAATTATGTGCCAATGAGGATCTAAAATTCAGATGTAAAAATGCTTTCATAAAGTAATCCAGCCATGTTAAGATTAGCCCTGGAAAATCAGGCTTGGTCTTCTAACTCCCACGGAGGATTTTCTTCCTTTCTTTCCTGGTAAAGCGATCCCTATTACCTCCCAGTCACTATATAACACTCATACACAGAAACTCCAATGGAATCCATCCCCTAGTGCCCACTGTGCTGCACATGTTTCCTTCAGCAGTGAATTTTCAATTGCACATTCATAAGATGAATTTGATCCTATTACATTCAGTGTACTGTTAATACAAAAATGACAAAAAACAGTTTCTTCTGTATTTCTTTCAGAGAGACGTATTATCCATCTTACAAGGTATATGAAGATGAAGATAAAAACTTAACATGCTGCATGTGAAGAAGTTGCGTTCCTCTTTTCATACATCACAGGCATGAGAAAAGCTATGCAGAAGAAAGAAGGGCACATTATGAAGTATCATCACTAATTTCTTTTTAGGCCATCTGTGTAGAATATGTACTTATAATTTACCCATTACTTGAATGCCTTAATGTTATGAACAAAACTAAGCAGTTACTGAAAGTTTCAGAAAAGCAAAGCATAACAAAAAGTCTATAGAACATTAAGATATAATGAAGCTATCCAGAAAAAAAATTAAAAAAAATGCATGGATAAAGAGCAACTAGCTATTTCAATTCTCTAGAAACATGGCTTGAAAAGAAATCTAATGGCCTCACTGAGCAAACAAAACGTGAATGTCACAGTCTATAAACTGGAGTTCATGTAGCAGTCTCTACTCTTTAGATACTAAGAGCCTATTTGACTCCTGGTTTACGTATTATTCAGAGATCTCTCTCCCTCTCTCTTACTCTCTCTCCCTCTCCCTCTTTCCTTCTCCTTCTCCCTCTCTCCCTCCCTCTTTAAGGCGAGATATCTTCCACCCTCTGGTTCACTCCTCAAGTGTTGACAGTAGCTGGAGCAGACCCAGGCTGAAGCCAAAAGTCATCTGGGTCCCCATGTAGGTGGCTGTGGCCCAAGCACTCAAGCCATCACCTATTGTCTCCCAGGATGTACATTACAGGAAGATGGATTGGAAGCAGAGGTCTGAGCTGATCCCAGGAATTCCGATATGGGATGCAGGCAGCCTAAGCAATGGTTTAACCAGATGTATCACAATGTCTGCTCCCTTAAGATTTCCAAGTCAAATTCTATAGCAGTTAATGGGACAGAGGGAGAAGGAAAAAGTTCTAGAACTAACTCATTAGAAAATACCTCCATATATATAACTTTACTTTATAATATATTAACTATTATATACAACATAATTATATACAATGTATCATATCTATAATGAGCAGATATAAATTCTTCATAGTCTATTAGAAACAAGACATGAAGCTAACTGTTTGACTTAATTTTAACTGAATATTTCATTGATTCAATGTGACTATGTGAATTTCTATGCTCAAAGCAGAGAAACACCAGTTTGCTGCCTACTTGGTCAACAGTCTCATCTCTTTTCCAATTCTCACCTGTTACAGTGAGGGAAGCTGCATGTAGATTCTGTACATTCAAATATTAAAAATATGAAATTATGTATACAAATGACTCCTCTTGATTTTCATTCCAGGAACACAACACAATCATATTTAACACCTACAGTAGTAGTAATAGTAATAATAATAATAATAACAACAAAAACAATGAAGTCAGTTTACCAGCTAACTAAAGCTAGGAGATCTTAAAATAATGGAACAAATTTAGTTTGGTTGGGCCAGGAATATTTGGTGTACATAAAAAACAATGCTGGATTCTGCAATCTAGTAAGAATGACTGGATATTAGTCTCAAGCAGTGAAATATATAATAGAATGAGTCCAAAAAGGGAAATTAATTTCTTTGACATAGGATTACTCTCAAGATATCCTATGAGTCAATTAAATTTGGTTTAGAATATTATCCTGGATGTAAACGTGTGTGGTTAATTCTCTTGATTTGCTTGTTGTTTTATTATCAACTTCAGTTGGTTTCAAAATCAAATGAAATTAAGGGTTTTTGCAAAGGAAATACATGTAGTTGTTTATATCATTAAAGAATATTTAATAATATAAGGATACTTTAACAATACATATAATAGTATGGAATAATTGGATATTGCTAATTTTTTGACCAATTCACAAATTATCTTAAGTTTGTGCACTATGAATTTAAAGATATTAGGACAAGAAAGGAACTTATTTTATTGATGAAGGAGTGAAATCAGCTGGATGATTGTCAAGGCCACCCAACATGGGAGAACAGAGTGTGCACGTGGCTCTGCCACAAAGTCTTGTCCCCTTCCACTCCTATGAGGCTCCCCCCACTCTTCCAAGTCCCACATGTCTTCCTCAGAGAAACTTAGTTTCTCAGCAGATAACTAAAAGGTTGTGGAATATGTTGACATAAAGTCACAGGAAGGTTCAAAAGAAAAAGAGTGACTGTTGATCTCCCTAATTGCTTTACTTAATCTCTCTAATACTTCATCAGAGAATAAGGACATCTGTCAAAAGACCTAACAAAGCTGATAATGCTTCTGCTTTGCATTATGTACCAATCTTACATTAAAAAAAAACAATCCATTGCATGCATTGTGGTGCAGTTGGATAAGCCATCATCTGGGATACCCATATCCCATACTGAAGTGCCTGGTTAGTCCCCACTATCATGCTTCTGATCTAGTTTCGGACTAACGCACCTGGGAGGCAGCAGAAGATGGCTCTAGTACTAGATTTGGTACCATTCAGGTAGGAGACCCAGATAAAGTTTGTGGATTCTGGCTTTAGCCTGATCCAGACCCAGCTATTGCAGACAACTGGGGAGTGAACCAGGGGATGGACGATCTCTCTTATCTTTCTCTGTTTCTTTTTGTCACTCTGCTTTTCAAATAAATAAATATTTCAAAAGAAGCATTCTATCAAGCTTTCCTTTCTAGTAATTTTATTTCTGGTAGCCAATAACTAATCAGAAACTGCCTTAATCTGAGTGGATAGAAGAAAACGTTTTTTTTTTTTTTTAATTTTCAGGCAAATTGTTACTTTATTGCCTGTTCCTCATTAACTGATCACTTTCCTTTGGCTACAGAGGAAACAGTTGTGGATATAGAGGAAACAGCCACTTTGCATTGTCTGTTAATGTTCCTCTCCTATGACATAAATAACCAGCATCTGTGTGCATTTTAATGCAATTACCTTGAAATCCACTAAGAGACCGTATGAAAATGAGGAAGAAAGACAGCACTGTCTGCATCTTCAGATCTTCTGGAAGTCGTATTAGTTAAGGCTACCAACAATAATAAAGGTTATGTTATGGATTTTAAATGCACAAAGGAATTGGAAAAGAATTTATTAGGTTTGCTTATAGATGACTAGTTCAACTATGGTACATTCCCACAAATAATTCTGTAGCCATTAACCATGATTTACAAGTTGAATGGTATGGAAGGAAGTTCTTAATATGTTAAAGGAGAAAAATAAGATTACAATTCAACTTTTAAAAATTATGATCCCTTTTTAAAAAGCTCATTATTTCTGCCCAGGGAGAGTAACAGGATATATCACATGTTATACACAAGGGTGTCAGCTCTGAAAATCAGCTTTCCTATCTGAAGCAGTGCCTGCTGTAAAATAGGTGCTGAGATATGGCTGTGGAATGAATACATATTTAGTAGGCATTCGACAGTGAGTATTTGCATTATAATTCTCATTTTTTAAAAGATTTTTATTTATTTATTTGAGTGGTAGAGTTACAGACAGTGAGAGGGAAAGACAGAGAGAAAGGTCTTCCTTCTGTTGGTTCACTTCCTAGATGGCCTCAACAGTTGGAGCTACGCCAATGCAAAGCCAGGAGCCAGGTGCTTCTTCCTGGTCTCCCACGCAGTTGCAGGTGCCTAAGCTCTTGGGCCATCCTCTACTGCTATCCCAGGCCACAGCAGGGAGTTAGATCGGAGGAGGAGCAGCCGGGAATAGAACTGGTGCCCAAATGGGATGCCGGTGCCACAGGCGGAGGATTAACCTACTGTGCCATAGCGCCGGCCCCCAATTCTTCTCATTTTTAAAGCTTTCTACAATAGACATTGACGAGGCCAAGGCTACTTCAGCTGGCTGACAAGGTCACAGCAAGAGCAAGGCATGAGAAGGACAGCTGCGGTCCTCTTGGTGGTTTTAGATTTGATGGGAACTACAAGTTGGAGCTTCCTGGTGGTCCTGCTAATGACTGCTGTATTACTAATTTTACGGAAGAGCACTTAGTCTCATAACCTCCAAAATGTCCATTGCCTTGTAGAATTTTAATCAAGCAGAATGTTAGTGTAGAAGAAAGGGTTAATGCCTTATGCAAGGTTGAGCTGTTTGCAGAAAAGATTTAAAAGGCAACAGGCTCTCTGGTATATACTTCCCACTAGAATAAAGATAGATGCTAATAAAGCTTTAATTCACTATATGCTACAAATACTACAATGGTTAGGATGTCAAAACTGTAGAATAGAGCTAAGTGAACCTTTAAATAAGTACAATAAAGAAATTAAAAAATTACAGAAAGAACTGCAAAGAGGGGGTACATTTTAAAAAGGGTCTACTTTGAACTTGGGGCTTCTAGTAAAGATTAGATTAGGAAGGTACTATTCTAGCTTATGTAGCCAATTTCTGCATAGTTCAGCAGCACTCGAGGTCTTGGCTTGTGTGGGCAGCCTGTTATCTTGCACCTGTCTGTGATTGTTACCCATGCTCTAAATATGCCCTTGAAAATCAAAAAAAAAAAAATTGTAATTAGAAAAAATGGCTTTGACTGTCTGTGCTTCTGGGGTGTTTTCCAAGAAGTCACTGCCGGTACCTATATCTTGCAGAGTTTCTCCAATGCTCTCTAATAATTTGATGGTGTTGGGTCGTAGATTTAAGTCTTTAATCCATGTTGAGTGAATTCTTGTGTAAGGTGAAAGGTAGGGGTCTTGCTTCATGATTCTGCACGTGGAAATCCAATTTTCCCAGCACCATTTATTGAATAGACTGTCCTTACTCCAGGGATTGGTTTTGGATCCTTGATCAAATATGAGTTGGCTGTAGATGTTTGGATTGATTTCTGGTGTTTCTATTCTGTTCCATTGGTCTATCCATCTGTTTCTGTACCAGTACCATGCTGTTTTGATTACAACTGCCCTGTAGTATGTCCTGAAATCTGGTATTGTGATGCCTCCAGCTGTTTTTGTTGTACAAGATTGCTTTAGCTATTCGAGGCCTCCTGTGTCTTCATATGAGAAAATACAGATGACAAAACATACACACACACAACACAGTTTCAAATAATTAAAACATAATTGATTTTCTCAGATGATAAGATCACAGCTAAGTTTTACTCTTTAAGAAATACCTTGGAGAGATGAGAATTTGATATAACACTTAAAATGTCACTTGGATGCCCACATCTTTTATCATGCTATCTAGGTTTGAGTCCTGTTTCTGCTCTTCGTTCTAGCTTCCTGCAAATGTACACTCTTGAGGCAGAAGACGATGGCTCAATGAGTTGGGTTCCTGCCACTCACAAGAAAGATTCAGTTTGAGTTCCTGGCTCATTTAGATGCCCTACACACAACACAAAATTAACATAAACACCTTTTTCCAACTCATTGTTTCAAAACCGAGCCCTATCTCAAACAAGAAAAATTATCCTGTCCATTCTCTCACCTTCCTCTCAATAACTAATACAATTTTTTCCAGTTTTTCAGACCAGAAACTTCAGTCTTTCCTTCATACCCCATTTCTATTCTAATCCATTAATCATTCGTTTTGTGACTGTTTTAATAAACTTCATTATTTGACCACTCCAAATCTACTATTACCAGGCTGCTCCAAAGTCACTATAATTTCTTATCTGGATATCTAAAAGCAGACATTTGGTTTATTTCTCCTTTCCTATTCTTGCCTTCTTACAATCTACTGTCCACACATTTGGCAGTCATTATTTTTTAAATATAAATCGTTATATAACGTTCTTCTAATTATATCTCTCCAGGGACTTCTCACTACAATCAGAGTAAGGTCTGAATTATTCAACCTGGCCTCCCAAGCCTTGCGTGCTTATTCCTGGCTCTGCCTGCACCTGTAGTCTCTCCCACTGAAGCCTAAAACATCCATAACCAAATACTCATGAATACAAGCACCCAAATGAAGGATCGGCATGAGCAAAAAAATTGGTTCCTTGAGACTATTTAAATCCATATTTTGAATAAAATAACAAATTACAATAATTCATTTATTATCTATGATAAAGGTCTATAAGTAAAAAAAAAAAATTTCTCAACTTCCACATAAAGGCTTGGTTTAGCACTGTTGACTTAACTTCAGCATTCAGCTCAGTGAGGCAGCCCTTAACATTGGGCCCTATTTTTATGCCTGAGTTTTATTTTGAAACTTTTGTTTCTTCCCCAGCAGCAGCAGAAAGCTTCCACCTTGGATGAAATGAAGTTACCCTACAAAAGGTTTAAAATGTTAGGAGTGTGCTATTCTGGTGTATTTTGGATAGAATACAGATATGAAGGAGGAGAGCAAGGAGAGGCAGTCCCTGTAACAGAATATGGCAAAAAAAAAAAAAAATGCAGACGCTAAAATTCATCAGACAGAAGATCAAGTTGAAGCAATTTCTACAAACATAAAGAACGAGAACAGCTACCCCATACCCATGTTCACAGTTACCAACCAAATTGGCAGCAGCCAGCAGAATTGTGAAAATGATGACACCTCTCTTGTGGTTGGGTCAGAAGTGTTAGCCTACACATTAGGAACACTCAAGACTAGTCCTGACCTCGTAACTGCTGGTTTTCATCTGACCACAGCTCTGAACAAGTCAATTCCATTTCTTGAAAATGAAGGTTTCACAGAGCAGGCATCAACAGGCCCATTCACCAATGCTCTGAAATCCTTTGAGGACAAGCAGCATCCAGGATGCTGCATTCTCCTCTGCATTTTTTTTTTATATTATAAAGATTTATTTATTTATTTGAAAGTCAGAGTTACACAGAGAGAAAGAGGGAGAGAGGTCTTCCATTCACTGGTTCACTCCCCAACTGGCCACAACAGCTGGAGCTGCGCTGATCCAAAGCCAGGAGCTGGGAGTTTCCTCCAGGTCTCCCATGCGGGTGCAGGGGCCCAAGGACTTGGGCCATCTTCCACTGCCCCCCCCCTCCCCAGGCCATAGCAGAGAGCTGGATCGGAAGTGGAGCAGCTGGGACTAGAACCGGCACCCATAGGGGATACTGGCACTGCAGGTGGCAGCTTTACCTGCCACACCACAGCACTGGCCCCTGCACTGTTTTTAAATTCAGGGCAAAGCACAGGGCCAATTTGTGAACACAGAACAAAAGGAAAACATGGAGTAGCATCCTGGTGATTTCGTCCTATTACACACTTAATTTTTTTTTAAGATTTATTTATTTGAAAGTTAGAGTTACAGAGAGACAGAGACAGAGACAGAGGCAGAGGCAGAGAGAGAGAGAGAGAGAGAGAAAGGTTTTCCATCCACTGGTTCACTCCCCAAATGGTCACGAAGGCTGGAGCTGGGCTGATACGAAGCCAGGAGCCAGGGTACTTCTTTTGGGTCTCAACGTGGGGTGCAAGGACCCAAGAACTTGGGCCATATTCTGCTTTCTCAGTCTATAGCAGAGAGGTGGATTGGAAGTAGAGCAGCCAGGACTAGAACCAGTGCCCATATGGGATGCCGGCCCTGTAGGCGGCAGCTTTACCCACTAAACCTCAGCACTGGCCCAGCACTTAGATTTTAACAGGAATCTACCCAAACCAAATGAAACCCTTATGTGAGAGAGTTATCTGTACCCCCGAGTTTATTGCAGCTCAATTCATAATAGCTAAGATATGGAATTAATCCAGATGTCCATCAACTGATAACTCAATAAAAAATGTGGTATATACACACAATGGGATATTACTTGGCCATAAAGAGATTGAAATATTTTCATAACAAAATGGATGCAATTAGAGACCATTATGCTCGGTGAAATAAACTAGTCCCAAAAAGAGAAATATCATGTTTTCTCTGATTTGTGGTGACTAATTTATACAGTACAAAAATGTAATGTATATGAGTAAAATTAATATCTTGAGATTTGATTGTTTACAGCCCTTGTCTATACTCCTGAGAAAGAGTGGTTTCCTACTTACTACTTGTTGAATTCTTTATTTAGTAGAGGATAAAGCTTGTGATTATGAAGTAAATTGAAAATATGATATCACAATTAAAAGAAAAATAAGAAAGGAAGGAGGAGGGTGGGTGAGTTTGCAGGAGGTAGGAAAGAAGGGTGGGAAGTATCATTATGTTCTTAAAACAATACATGAAATCTGTTCCCTTTATATAAATTAAGAAAATAAAAAAAAATAAAAAAAAAACCTTATCTCCAAACTACAACATCTCAAAGCTGAACAAGACAGGAAGGCAGGAACAAAGTACATTTAGACCAACCAGGAAAAATAAATTAACAAAATGACAGGAGACAGTCACGTCAATAATAATTATAGGACTATATTCATTAATACTAACCTCACCCATGGAGGAAGTGTACTGGCTGTGCCCAACATATGACTTGGGCACGCATTCAATACTTGACCTTCATTCCCTTTGATAATATATTTTCAAGGATTTTTTTCTTTAATTTTGTTAACATTTAAAAAAATCTGTATGGCATGACAACTACTTAACGGGAAGATAAAGATTTCTTTCTACTTCTAAGTGATACTGTGATGTTAGGCACAAGCAGAGCGAGTAATGCTCCTCTAGTTTCGCATTGGCCTGTAACAGATGAGGTGACGCTTGCTGCAAGCGCATGTAACCCATCGTTAACTTCCTGGTCTGCAGCATTTAGCTATCGAGCTGATTCCTTAGGATTCTAGATCTTTGTCACTGAAGTGTTCTGAGCTATCCCTTAGTGTTTAAAAGAAAAACACTTGTTAAAAATGGCTTGAGTTTCATTTCATAGGCTGTACTTGTTAAACTCTCCCCTGTAGTTAGGGGTCCTCATGTACTCATCCGCGGGAAATAGGTTAACCTGAAACAACTTGACAGAGGAACTCTCCACCGAGGCTTGTTTTCCAAAGAAAAGCATTGTTAAGGGAAACAAAATTACAAAGCTACCTGAGTGTGTTTTAAAGCTTTTAAAAAGTAAGTCACCGAAGTTTGTGGATGGAAATGTAGTGCCCAAGACATTTTGCTTTCAAAGATTGTGACACATACAGATGAGTAGGAAAAAAAAAAAAAAACAGGATCCAGTCATGTTAGTAATAATTATAGGATTGTGTCCATTAATAATAACCTTGAATTTAATATATTGAAGTTCTCACCTGCAAGATTTAGACTGGCTGAATGGCTTAAATTTAAAACAAAACAAAAAACCCAAAACAAGAAACAAGATCGAATGATATACCTCTACTAAGAAACTTAAACTTCATCACACAGGCAAAATGAAGTATAATATAAATAATGTAATATAATTTTTAAAAAAGTCCTGTGATCCAGACTTTTCTTGCCAAACCTGAAAACATTTTTGAAGGGCCCTAATGACAAGAAGTTATTTTATCCCAGCAAGTAGTTGATATTCATAAAACTACCAGTAGTTTTATAGCCATAACCACGGTCAGACCTGTATCATATCACCAAAATGGTTAGTGCAATATAAGGGCCCCCATAGGCATGTCCACATGGCTTAGTTCCCAACTTTATACTATTCCTCTCATATATGCTAGCAAAACTTTTTTAGTTTCAACTAATTTCAATTTGGTTGCCCAAATTTGCACATAAAGTGTTCTCACAGGAGACAGTGAGGAGCCACCATCTAAGAATCATCTACTAGGTAACAGATGGCTCTTGTCAGTGTTTTTTTTTTTTTTGTGGAGTGTTGGTCCTGGTTTCAAGAAGTTATTTTCTCTCATCAAGTGATTGATGGTCATTATAAAACAAGTAGTTTCACAACCATAACTGCTGTTAGACCTGTATCCTATCAGCAAAGTGGTTAATCCAACAATTCCAAATGGGTTCTCTGGGGTCAGTTTCTCTGCTCTCCTATGGCTCCTTTTAATTTCAAACGTGTTTATGTTTGGATAATGAATTATTTGGCTATCTTACCTATATAACATTGCCATCTTATTCATATATTGACTTTAATACATATAATCTACCTTCTAACACTGATTTCAACATGTATTCCATCTACTCAAAAATCAGGTGAATATGCTATTTGTGGTAGATATACCTGCTTGTACTCCAATATTGTCTTCAGGGCAGCTCTCCTTCCCCTTTTCATTTTATTTTGGGGCTCTGTTAATCACTACTTAACACAATATCTTGGCCTACCATTCCAATCACAGATAGGCTTGTAATCCAGGCATGGATAACCATAGCAACCCACCAAAGGTGGAGGAGGCACAAAGGATCCATAAAGGCCAGGCCACTACTGAATATTAAGCAAGTATATTTCTGCTAGGATTGTAGGATGGAATAATGTGTTTGGAACTCCTGGAGGCATAATTCCTGGCCCATGAAAATAACATCTCAACAAAAAAGAATTCAATCAAGGGTGAGGAATAAACATAAAGGCTGAGGGAAGTGCTTGATCACAAGTAGACAAATGCACCAGAGTGAACAAAGGTGCCTCCCACCCTGCTAAGCATGTCTTTACAACTTCTCAAACGTTTTAATTCAACTCTTCAATCTACCCCAGTATCTTTTCCTCTCATATATGCTAACAAAATCCTTTTTGTTTAAACTAATTTCAATTTGTTTTCTATAACTACACTTTAAGTGTCCTGATATCTCATCCTCCCCAAAGTTCATCTCCGATACTGCACGAAGATATGGGGCATTTTAAAATAAAGCCCCATTTCTAAAGAAGAAAAATGGCAAAGATATAGCATCCCTTGTCCACAATGATTGGTACCAGAAGCGTTTCAGTCTTGATTTTTTTTCACAGTGTTCATATTTGTATGTATATAATGAGATATCATTGGGATGGAACCCAAGGCTAAATAATTTATGTTTCATATATACTTTTACAAATAGAGTAAAGGTAATTTATGCTATATTTTTAATAATTTTTTACAAAAAAGGGGTTTCATATTGATGCTCAAAAACTTTTGGATTTTGGAGCACATTTAAATTTTGCAGCATACTGGATTTTTGGATTAGGATACTCAACCTATCTATTCACATATAAATTATATGTACATATATACATTTACTATTCAGTTCTAGGAAAGATACTGATTTTCAACTCTCTAGGAAAGTAATCTGGTGACATCAAGTTCTTTAAAAACTGTAAGACTTCTTTTTAAGCATTTAAGGTGTGTTTTGTGACAAGGTACTAACAGTTTTAGGATTTAATTAAGAAGTTTTTTTTTATTAGAAGGACACTGGGGAATTCCAGAACTAAATAAAAACAACCAAGTGTCAAAAAGATCAGAGATCCACACAATTTCAGAAAAAGTCAACATCAGGAATCCTGCAGACTTTTTGGGTTCCATCTAGTTCCAGTCAAGGTCCACCAAGATAACTATATGTTCTAATTTCTAAATTTCCAAGAGAGGTCAAGCTTTAATTGTTTACCTTTATTATTGAGACAGCCAACAATGGATGGGACATCCAGTGATAGGGTATAGATAAAAAGAAACAAGGATATAACTGCACAGTCAACTCACTGCTATAGTTCTATACATTCATGTTTGGCTAGCCAATCACAACTCCAGGTGCTCACACACATACTACATATATGTGTATATGTTATGTGCATAGCCATAGATGCCATGACCTGCCACCACATAAATATTCCATGAATAATGGTAAGCTATGTCCCTACTGGTGTAATCTGAGCCTTGATTTCTGAATTGTTTCAGTTCCTAGAAGGACAATAATCTGCGACTAAGCTTTCTCACTGTGCACGCCAGAAAAGGAAAGGGATTCACTAAGCTCCTAACATCTCCCAGTATATCCAGTTAATGTGGCAGTGACTGCATCTCCCCTAACTAAGCAGTCAATCCAGTCCACACAGTCCTTCTTTCTCCCATTTGTCCCCTGGGGTTAACTGCCTAAATAACTGGTGTTAGTTTCCAATTTGTACAGCTACACTGTATTCCATGATGAACAAATTTCTTCCTTAGGTACTCAAGGGAAATGGGTGACACCAGTGAGTGAGGATGGTTAGAGTAGGTTAATTAGCTGTAATTCTTTTTATTTTATTTTTTAACTTTTATTTAGCAAATATAAATTTCCAAAGTACAGTGTATGGATTACAATGGTTTTTCCCCCCATAACTTCCCTCCCACCTGCATCCCTCCCATCTCCCACTCCCTCTCCCATTCCATTCACATCAAGATTCATTTTCAATTCTCTTTATATGCAGAAGATCAATTTAGTATATATTAAGTAAAGATTTCAACAGTTTGCACCCACACAGAACATAAAGTATAAAATACTGTTTGAGTACTACTTATAGCATTAATTCACATTGGACAACATATTAAGGACAGAGATCCTACAGGAGGAGTAAGTCCACAGTGACTCCTGTTGTTGACTTAACAAATTGACACTCTTGTTTATGGCATCAGTAATCTCCCTAGGCTCTTGTCATGAGTTGCCAAGGTTATTGAAGCCTTTTGAGTTCACCGACTTCGATCTTATTCTGACAGGGTCATAGTCAAAGTGGAAGTTCTCTCCTCCCTTCAGAGAAAGGTACCTCCTTCTTTGATGGCCCATTCTTTCTACTGGTATCTCACTGGCAGAGATCTTTCATTTAGGTCCTTTTTTTTTTTTTTTTTCCAGAGTGTCTTGGCTTTCCATGCCTAAAATACTCTCATGGGCTCTTCAGCCAGATCCAAATGCCTTAAGGGCTGATTCTGAGGCCAGAGTGCTATTCAGGACATCTGCCATTCTATGAGTCTGCTGTGTATCCCACTTCCCATGTTGGATCGTTCTCTCCCTTTTTTATTCTATCAGTTAGTATTAGCAGACACTAGTTTTGTTTGTGTGATCCCTTTGACTCTTAGACCTATCAGTATGATCAATTGTGAACTGAAATTGATCACTTTGACTGGTGAGATGTCACTGGTACATGCCACCTTGATGGGATTGATTTGGAATCCCCTGGCATATTTCTAACTCTACCGTTTGGGGCAAGTCAGCTTGAGCATGTAATTCTTAGTGACATCAGTCCCCCCTTATTCCCTGATTTCTAATATAATATTCTAACTACAGGGCAACAGTGCCTTATTTTGAACACTGGTCCGGAATCTAATCAGTGTACTGAAAAGCAGCTATGCCGTCAAGTAGAAGATGCTCTGTGAGATTGCAGAGCTAAGTCTTTAGAGGACATTCTATCACATCATAAGGTAGATTGCCTAATTAACAGGGAAGATAAAATAGTGCATTGCATTTGAATGAGGCCACTGAGTTCATTTATGCTTTTTTTTTTTCAAGAAAGAACTTCTGAGATCAATCTCATTCACAATAACTACAAAAACAGTTAAATACCTTGGAATAAATTTGACTAAGGAGGTCAAAGACCTCTTTGATGAAAATTATAAAACATTAATAGAAGAAATAAAAAATGGAAAAATCTTAGATGTTAATGAGCAGGAAGAATCAATATCATCAACATGTCCATACTACCAAAAGCAATTTAGATTCAGTGGGGTCCCAATCAAAATACCAAAGGCATTCTTCTCAGATCTAGAAAAAAACAATGTTAAAATTCCTATAGAAACAAAAGAGACCCCAAAGAGCTAAAACAATCTTATACAACAACAAACAAACCTGGAGGCATCATAATAGCAGATTTTAAGACATAATACAAAGCAGTTATAATGAAAACAGCCTGGTACTGGCAACAAAAACAGATGTGTAGACAAATGGAACAAAACAAAACTCCAGAAATCAATCCATGCATCTACAAGCAATTTATCTATGACAAAGGAGCTAAAATCAATCCCTGGAGCAAGTATAGTCTCTAACAAATGTTTCTGGGAAAACTGGATCTCCAATTGTAGATGTATGAAACAAGACCCCTAGTTTATACCTTACACAAAAATCCAATGAAAATGGATCAAATACCTAAATCTATGACCTGATATCATTGTGGAAAACCTTCAAGTCATTGGCAAAGGCAAAGACTTTTGGAAAAGACCCCAGAAGCAGAGGCAATTAAAGCCAAAACTGACAAATCAGATTATTACATCAAGCTGAGAAGCTTCTGCACTGCAAAAGAAACACTCAGTAAAATGAAGAGACAGCAAAGAGAATGGGAGAAAATATTTGCAATTTATGCAACTGATAAAGAATATTCAGAATCTTTAAAGAGTTCAAAAATGTCAACAATAGCTAAACAAATAATCTACTTAAGAAGTGGGCAAAGGACTTCAATTGGCATTTTTAAAAAGAGGGAATTCAATTGGACAAAAGACTCAAAAAAATGCTCAAGATCACTAGCCTTCAGAGAAATGCAAATCAAAACCACAACGAGGTTTCACCTCATCCTAGTTAGAATGACTCTCATCAAGAAACAACAAATGCTGGTGATGATGTGGGGGAAAGTTAACCCTAGTCACCCATTGATGGGAATGTAATCTGGTGCAGCCACCACGGAGAGAGTATGGAAATACCTCAGAAAGCTGAATGCAGACCTACCATATGACCCAGCCATCCCACTCCTGGGAATTTACCCAAAGGATAAGAAATCAGAATTTGAAAGAGTTATCTGTTCCCCCATGTTCATTGCAGCTCAATTCACAATAGCTAAGATATGGAATCAACCCAGATGTCCATCAACTGATGACTGGATAAAAAAATTATGGCACATATACACTATGGAATACTACTCAGTGGTAAAAACAAACTAACAAACAAACAAAAACCCGAAAGCCTGTCTTTTGCAACAAAACAGATGCAACTGGAAACTATTATACTTAGTAAAATTAGCCAGTCCCATAGACAAATATTTTATGTTTTCCCTGATCTATGGTAACAGAATACCTAAAATGTAATATATAGGAACAAAATTAACATTTTGAGATTTGATGATTATTTACAGCCCTTGTTTCCACTGTTGAGGAACAGTTCTTTTTTCCTCATACTACTTGTTGAATTCTTAACTTACTGTAAAGTTTGTAAAATTAAGAGTGGGAATAGGAGAGAGAGGAGGAAGTGTGGGAGTGCAGATGGGACAGAGGGTGGGGTGGTAAAAATCATTATGTTCTTAAATTTGTATATATGAAATGCATGAAGTTTTTATACATTAAAAAATTTAAAAAATTCCCTTTGATTAGAATAAAAAGATTGTTCATGAAGCATTCAGAAACTGTGTAATAGTCATTTCTGACAGTGGCATGACCAGGAGGAGGTAGAAAAAGTAAAGGCTGTTCATTCCATCATGGAATCAACTAAATAGAACCCAAAAAGGGACAGGTCTGCTTGCTATATCAGAAACATGAGCAGGTCTCTAAAGCTGATGGATTGAACATTAGCTATTGTAGCGTGATGAAATACATAGAATTAAAATGTTATGAAGGAGGAATGATCAAAAGGAGGATCAGATAAGAGCAGTTATAAGGAGGCAGCATTGTGTGGATAGCACAACAAACCTATGAATAAGGAGATAGAATCATGGAAGTCATAGTTATTCTGCCTGGAACAGAGAAACAATTTCAAAATTTTGACTGTGGATACGGTAGAAGGCTTTTGCTGTTTGGCTAAGGATTTCAGATTTTAAAACATTCTTTAAGTATCAAACATATTTTTCAAATAAATTTAATTATAAGTCTCTTAACTGAGACTTTTTCTTCCAACCACATAGAAAATAGGGAGTAGATTTAATCTCCCACTTAAAAATAACTTTAAAAAAATGCACAAGGTATATGATACAATAGGTTCAGGCAATTTTTCATAAACAGAAAAAACAACAATGCTCCCTGAGAGAAAGCAAACAAACATGAATCCCCTGACTGCCTCTAGTTTATTGCCTGAAAGATTTGTTTGCAGGATAGAGCACACAAAGTTTTCAGACCATCCCCAATGACATACTAAGTTAAGGAAATGATACTGGTACTCTGCAGTGGCTAAGATAGCTAGAGTTCAAGGAGCAAAGTTAATGGAAAAGGAGAGCACTGCTCCAAGCATGCGAAGGAGCACTAGAGGTTCCCTGAAAAATCTTCAGCAGAGTTGGTATCTGCGCTATGTTAAATAAATTCAAGAACTTTCCATTTTTTTTTTTCCATTTCGTCCAGAATCACATATACATAGGTTCTGTACAGGAGCCAGGAGCTTCTTCTGGGTCTCCCAAGCCAGTGCAGGGGTCCAAGGATTTGGGCCATCTTCTACTGTTTTGTTAGGCTTTAGCAGAAAGCTGGATCGGAAGTGAAGCAGCTGGGACTTGAACCAGTGCACATAATGGGATGTCAGCACTGCAGGTGGCAGCTTTACCCGCTATGCCACCTCGCTAGCCCCTCCAGGAGCTTCTTCTAGGTCTCCCACACGGGTGCAGGGGCCCAATCACTTGGGCCATCTTCTACTGCTTTCCCAGGCCATAGCAGAGAGCTGGATTGGAAGAGGAGCAGCTAGGACATGAACCAGCGCCCATATGGGATGCCCATGCTGCAGGCGGAGGCTTAGCCCTCTATACCACAGCCAGCCTCACAATTTATTCTTTTTTTTTAAAAAAAAAGATTTTTTAAAAAAAATTTACATGAAAGACAAAGTTACAGAGAGAGGTAGAGACAGAGAGAGAGGTCTTCCATCCGCTGGTTCACTCCCCAGATGACCGCAACGGCTGGAGCTGTGCCAATCCAAAGCCAGGAGCCAGGAGCTTCTTTAGGGTCTCCCACACAGGTGTAGGGACCCAAGGACTTGGGCCATCTTCTACAGTTATCCCAGGTCATAGCAGAGAGCTGGATCGGAAGTGGAGCAGCTGGGACTAGAACCGGTGCCCATATGGAATGCTGGCACTTCAGGCCAGGGTGTCAACCCACTGCGTCACAGCGTCAGCAAACCACCCCCCCCCCCCCACACACACAATTTATTCTTAACAAGACATATTAGGTATACCCATTTGGAGACTTGAAACAAATACTTAGAAAGGTTAAGTGATAATCCTAAGGGAGCATTATCAGAAAATGAAAAGGATAAAAACTGAAAAATAACATGGGTTTGATATTTGAGGTTCACTTTCACTTTAGAATTATCAATTTTAAGGAAGCATCTAAAGGGAAGACATTATATAGATAATAGGTGAACTTTTCCCATGACAGTTAAAAGAAAAAGGAAAGAGAAAAATAGAGTACTTTCCCTATAGAAAGATTGTCAAAGCTATCATTCATGACGGTTAATTTTGTTTTTTTGTGTTTTTTTTTTTTGGTCTGGACTTCGACTGGGTTAAAATATACCTAGATAGTTGATCAACCATTATTCTGGGTGTGTCTGTGAGGGATGAGATAAACACTGAGTTTGCAGACTGGGTAAAACAGACTACTATCCCTCACAAAAAGGCTCACCCTGAGAATAAGAATCCACCTGACTAGCTGCTCAGAGCTGGGACACTGATCTTCTGACTCCATCTGAAAATTGGCCCCTCTTGGGTTTCTATTCTGCCAGCTTTCCAACTATTAGTTAGCAGTTCTTCTGGTTCTCATACCTTCAGACTCAGACTAGAACTACACATTGTCATGCCTATGTTCCTATTTTGCCAAATGCAACTTCTGGGGTGTCTCGGCCATCATAACCATGTATCACATCTGTATCTGTATCTTTATCTATATATCAATCTCTCCACATCTCTTTCTATATAGAGACAAAATTATATGTATATACTTAATATATATATATGTATATACATATACATGTATACATAGCATGCATAGATCAATCAATCAGTCTACACACATACATACTTCTGCGTCTGTTTCTCTGGAGAACTTTGGCTACTAGGTCATCTTAGGGCAGATTTCCCACAGTTGAGAAGTAGTGTAGCGGTGTCTAGGAATATCAATGTATTCTTTACATGTCTTACTAGATTGCAACTCAGTCTACCATTTGACTCGAACTGGGAAATTGAAAAATGGATATGTAATCCTACTTAAGTCTATTTTATATGCTATAAGAAACGATGCATTTTTTTTGACAGGCAGAGTTAGACAGTGAGAGAGAGAGAGACAGAGAGAAAGGTCTTCTTTCCATTGGTTCACCCCCGAAATGGCCGCTACAGCTGGCACACTATGGCTGGCACACTACGGCCAGCACGCTGCGCCAATCCGAAGTCAGGAGCAAGGCGCTTCCTCCTGGTCTCCCATGCAGGTGCAGGGCCCAAGCACTTGGGCCATCCTCCACTGCCTTCCTGGGCCACAGCAGAGAGCTGGACTGGAAGAGGAGCAACTGGGACAGAATCCAGTACCCCAACCAGGTCTATAACCTGGGGTGCCAGCGCGACAGGCAGATGATTAACCAAGTGAGCTATGGCGCCAGCCAGAAGTGATGCATTTTTAAAATTTGGAATTGTTTTAAATATGTACATATCTGGGGCCAGCGCTGTGGCACAGCAGGTTAAAGCCCTGGCCTGAAGCACCGGCATCCCATATGGGCACTGGTTCTAATCCCAGCTGCTCCTCTTACAATCCAGCTCGCTGCTGTGGCCTGAAGTAGCAGTGGAAGATAGCCCTCCCCCAAAAAGGTAGCAAAAGCTTAAGTGAGTAAACATGTCTCTCATTTAAAATTCTCCCAAAAGGTAAAACCCAAGTTCCTGCTTGCAAAAGCAGATACATTAAGTTCCCATGGGTTAAATACAACAAATTCATCAACACAAGCCCAAAAGAAACTTTCATCAAAATGACAAAGATTTGGGTCTATCACTGTGGTGTAGTAGAATGGGCCTCCACCTGTGGCACTGGCATCCCATATGGGCATGGGTTCAAGACCTGGCTGCTCCTCTTCCAAAGCAGTTCTCTGCTATAGCCTGAGAAAGAGTAGAGGATGGCCCAAGTGCTTGGGCCACTGTACCCACCTGGAAGACACAGATTAAGCTCTTGATTGGGCTTCAATCGTGTGTATTTTACTTAAGTAAGCCACACTTTCAAGAAACTTGTTCATTTCTTTTTGATGCGCCTATTCTAACAAATCTGTAACTACAGGCTCATTTTATATTTAATCATCATTCATCATTCCTTTCAATTCTTTAAATGCTAAGGGTTAGTAACAAGTCAAGCAGGCAATTAGTAAGGTTCCATAAATACAAATTATGTGTAAATAAACAAATATACAGTAATATCATGCCAACTATTCCTCAACTATACAGCCAAGTTAATTTTAAGGCTGTCGTATTATTACAAAGCTGTTCTGTGAATCACACCCATAGTATTCACAAAGGTAACACACTCAGTTAAGAATACGGATCTAGATTTATGTAGAAACAAAGTGAGATGTTTGGTTTCACTCCATGGGGAAAGCCATTATCTTCCTGAAATCAGAAATCTGAAGTAAACGAGATTCTTTTGTAATAGGGGACGTTATGCTGCATCTTGGCCAATGTAAAAAGGCAATGGTCCCTTTCCCTAAATATTCATATCATTTGTGTAGTGTAAACAACTACTTGAAAAACACAGGCAATGTGTTTTTCCCAGTTGTGAGAATAGTACAAAAGCAATACTCCTAATTCTTGATGGCTTATCAGGGAAAGAAAGGTCTCAAGGCAAGTGAGAAAAAATATTCTTTCTAAGACATACATAGGACATCCTAAGTGCTTCAGGGTCAGTTAAATTATATGGTAATGGATCAAGAGAATATACAAGCTTACAGGACCATATACATTAAGGGGTTTGTCTACAGTTTTTTGAAAAGAAAAATCTTATTTATTTAAATTCTTTTTATACTAAAATTCATACAAACTAACATTTATACAATATAGTAAGCAATGAAATAAAGCAGTAAAGGCTAAAGCAATGCTTGCCAAGTCTATTTAATAGTTTAATAATAACTATATTATTCTCTTAATATTCTTTTTTTGAGGAATTTCTCACCCTCTCCTAACTTCCCCAAAGTATGTTAAGCAAAAACATAAATAGCCACAGCAGAATAAATAGTACAGTTAAAAAAGAGATGGGAGCAAAACAGAATAATTTTCAGGTCATAAAAATCCATCCCAGTAACTGGAAAAGAAAATATATTAGGATATAAACGTCCAGTGCTTGGATTATTCCTAAAAAGCACTTTTAAGGTTCTGGCTACAGTTCCTGTCTTTCTAGAACAAAACCTGTGATAAAACCAGTCACTTGCCCCAATCTGCCCTTGAGGCCTGTTGGTTGAAGTTTGCCAGACCTGAGAGCCCAGGCTACCCCCACTTCCTGCCACGGACCGGAGATGCCCCTTAGCATTCCATGTAGATCTGTCATTCCTTCTCAGGAAGCAGAGCGCGATACAGTCCTTTCCAGATCTGATTTCCATCAAACAGCTCTTGAGTTTGTTACTGTGACAAGTCAATATTTTTTTCTTCCATAATTATTCCCACTTAAATTTCTTCCTTTCTTGGAATTGTATCAGGTTATTAAGGTATCCAAAGTGCAGTGAAGTATTCAGTGTCACATTTAGAAAGAAAAATGTGTATAGAATGGGGGGATGGGGAAATGAATCATAACTCAGGACAGATATTTTTCAGGGGCACTTACCTTTATTTTAGACTGTTATTTAATGGGTCATTTTAATATAAATTTTCTTCCTCATTTTAATCTTGAAATTGTCATTTTCTATATGCACATCAAATGGATCCAATGAAGGCAACATCTTGGTATCCATTTCCAACCACAGAGTGAATATCAATATTCCTATCTATAAACCTTCCAGTTATGGGTGTGAGAAGTCAGTGCAATCTTGGAATCATTTATTCTATCCCATTGACATAAAAATGAATAAACATAGATCATAAAATCATAAAATATAACTAGATGTCAACATTAAACAGCAAAAGATGTCAACAGTACAATAATCATTACTCATTAAGCAATTTTTCAATTTATTTAATAAAGTTTAACTTACCCTATGAGGCTGCTTAGTTTTCTTATTCGGAGCTGATATAGATAAAAATTAAGAATATAAATTTAATGATGACACAAATTAATGCAATCTTTAATTTAAAAAAAAATAGAGACATAAAGGAGTGAGCTAGCTGGCTGACAGCAAACATAGACAGAGGAACTGAGTTACCACAAGCAATGAAAGGGCATCAAGTAGCAAATGTTGCTGAGCCTACAACTTGTGCTTCTGTCTCTTAGAGATTAATGAGATCCTTTCAATTGCTAAACTATACAGTGTTCTGTTCTTATGAGATTCCTATCTCAGTTGGTACCATGGGAGGCTTTCAATTAACTTCCCTTACTGTGGAGGCACTTGGTGATGGGTTTGGTGGTGGTGGTGATGAGAGATTTGATCCTTGCATCAAGAAGGCAACCTCTTTTTAGAATTTAGAAGAATAAAATGGGTTGAACATATGGGTGTATTACTTTTAGTAGCTTCCCAAGTAAGCCAAGAAGAATTACAGAATTTTATTAGGGATCATCCAATAGAGCCTAAACCATGCCCTGTATCTATGTTCTAAGAAGTAAAGACAACTGAACACCTACCTAAATCTCTAATTCATACTATCTAGGGTAACAGATAAGATTTTCATGTAATACTTTTGAGCTCACAAATATATTCATGAGAATTAATATTAAGAACTGCCAAGTAACTCTCTTACTTCACTTACAATGTATAAAAATAATTTCTTAAATTATAATCCTTAGGGTCAAGGAATGTCACATTTGGCTGGTCCATTCTGAAAACATGATCCATGAGGAACAGTGAGTCAAAGGGACATGGGTCAGATGGACTATTTCTAATATTGTAAAACTAAAGTGAAGCAATTACTTTCACTTTGGTTAATACTCTCTAATACAAAAGAATGACTGTGAGTGATTTACTTCTATTATGAGCCTAGGCATTGAAGGCCACACATTTTTTAACCACAAGCTTTATGCATACCATATGAGCATACTTGTAATGCTTCTTGATTTACTCTTCTCTCCCTGAAACACCTGACCACAGATCATAAATATATTTATAGATTTTTGAATCTTACAGAAAACACATTTTCTAGTGATAGCAGATTTACCTCTCTTCAACAGTGGGGAAGATTATACTGTTAACATACATACATATACAATCCCAGTATAACACACATACATACATTTATATATCTATATATACATATATATACAATCCCTAATTTGAAAATCCTAAATACAAAATATTAAAATGTTTTGAGCACTAATATGATGCCACAGGTGGAAAATTCCACTACTCATCTTGTATGGTGGGTCTCAGTCAAAACACACTGTTTAGTTAGCATTCTTACGGGAAAAATGACCCTCCATACCCTCTTCAGCTGTATGCCCAGTTCCCTCAGGCAAGCATATCCATAAAGGCTAACACCATGGCACTTGTGCAGGCCAGACATCCCATAATGACCCACAAGGGGTCAAAAACTACATGTATTACCCACTGTTTTTCTGTTTATTCTCTGCTCTATGATGAAAATATGTTGAAAACATTAAAAGGCCTGAAGTTATCTTACATGTCAACTTGAGAAAATAAGAACAGCATGTATGTCTACATGTAGCACAGAAAATCAAGCTTTTGGAGAAACTGGACAGCAGTTTAAGTGTGAAAGATCTTACAGCCAAGTACGGTATTGGAATGAATACTACACGACTTAAAGAAGTAGATGATAAACTACTAGCATTTTATGCTGAAACTAATGAAGTTAATGCAAAATAGAAAACCACTACACACCGCTAATAAATGAAGATCTCAATTGTACAATGAAAGGGTGGGCCTTTTGGCATGGTAGGGAATGCATGCTACTAAACTGTATATTAACAAGCAAACATCTATCACAATGAACTGAAATGAAAGGAACTGTGAATGTTCCAGAGGCTGGCTGCAGAAATTTAAAACATGAAATGGCATTTACATTTTCAGAGATCTTCTATGATATCACAAAATGGAAGTTAAATCTATTGATGAGTTTGCTAAGGTTAATACTGATGAAAATCTGAGGCCAGAACAAGTCTATAACGCTGATTTGGCATTAATACCCCAGAAAGACTTTCTCTAGCTGATGAGATAGCCCCTATGGAAATTAAGGATGTCAAAGACAAAACAACTGTTCTGACATTTGCTAATGTAGCAGGCAAGCATAAGTGTAAACTTGATGTGATAGGCAAAAGCTTGTGTCCTTGCTGTTTTAAAGGAATTAATGTCCTACCAGTCCATTATTACACTATCAAAAAGGCATGGTTCATCAGGGACATGTTTCTGGCTAGTTTCAGAAATACTTTGTATCACAGCTCAAGCTCACTGCAGGAAAGCTGAACTAAATGCTGCTTACAAGCTTCTTATTCCTTGACAACAATTTGGTTCATACTCTAGCTGAAATTCTCATCAACAATATTGTTTTTGCCATGTACTCTCCCCCAAATATGACTTTATTAATTCATCCAAGAGGCCAGAGTATCCTTAGATCAATAAAAAGTAATAAATACTTTCTTGAACAGTTTTATAGCAGCAATGAACAGGGGACATAGGTTTAAAGTTTTCAAAGAGGAATTTAGCATGAAGGAGTCAATATATGCTACAGCCAATGCTTGGAACATGGTGACCAAAGGCATAGTTTCACATGCCTGGTACACTCTCTGGACTGCAGCTAGGATCAGTGATAATGATGAACAGAACAGTGACTTTGAAGTGTTCTACACGTCAAGTGAGGAAAAAACTGTATCTGATTTCTAAACACAGGCAAAAAAAAAAACCCAAAAAACAAAAAAACCCAACAACCCAGAATCCAACAGTGAATGTAGAAGATATACAGAAGATACAGTGCATACAGAATAATGTCTTACCATCAGTTATGAGACTGCAGTTGTTCATTCTTTGATGGTGAAATAGATGAAATGTTTCTAAATCAACTCAAACCTAACAGTGACAACAAAGATGATGTGTCAACATGCAAAAAAAAATGTGTCTCAAGACAACCTGGCAAAAATGTATGATGGGCTCACTGAAGGACAAGAGTAGCATGATTACAACAGAACAAGGAATCAGATGTCAATTAATAAAAGACTTCTAAGACAAAAAAAATGTTGCTAATGAGTCAGATGATTCTAGAAGAAACATTTTAAAAAGCCATCCAGCAGAATACATCTCCTTCCCTAGAAGATCTACTTCCTGGTCAGGAAACTATTTCTGATGTTTCTTCTTACTGGAAGTAACAGTGTATTGTGACCCTTTATCAAAACACAGCATTGCAGGTGGAGACCGAAAGCCTGATGCTACATGTTGTTGCTGCTGTTGAACAGCTGATACAAGCACTCTGATGATGCCAGTGTGCTGTTAGCAGCTCTGAACACATTTTCACTGTATTCCTGGCACACCATATTCTGTACTGTTACATACTCAGATATGGATACAAGAAAACAACTGTGTATTGGTAGCACATACACTCAATCAGGAATGATGGTGATGCCATACAACCCAGATCATCCTCAGGCGTAGTTGAAACAGTACTTTCTGATGGGTTTCTTTGCTTTCTGATGGGTCAGGGCACACAGACTGCTTCCTATACAACGTTACTAATGATATTGTATAGAATCACCCTCTGGCTATATATATAAGTCTACATTAAAACTAATTTTATGTTTAAATTTGGATCCCATGCTTCCTTAAGTATAAGAAAATACTCTAAAATCTGAAAAAAAATTCTGAAATTCAAAACACTACCAGTCCCAAACATTTCAGATAAAGGCTACTCAACTTGCATGTACAAATTCTGCATATATATTATACTACTGTATCATTCTAAAAAATCTGAGAGATTGTGGTAAATGTGGTTTCTATTGTTACTAGGTTGATTTACAGCACAGAGAATGTCATAAATATATACAAGGTTTTATTTATTTTAAAATATTTTAAATTAATAAAAATAAATTTTAAAACCACTACCATATCCCACATATGAGATTAACTGGTAATGGCTTTGCTTTAAAAACTGAATGAGGGCCGGCGCCGCAGCTCAATAAGGTAATCCTCCGCCTTGCGGCCCGGGCACCCCGGGTTCTAGTCCCGGTCGAGGCGCCGGATTCTGTCCCGGTGCCCCTCTTCCAAGCCAGCTCTCTGCTGTGGCCCGGGTGTGCAGTAGAGGATGGCACAAGTGCTTGGGCCCTGCACCCCATGGGAGACCAGGATAAGCACCTGGCTCCTGCCTTCAGATCGGTGTGGTGCGCTGGCTGCAGCGCGCCAGCCACGCCAGCCATTGGAGGGTGAACCAATGGCAAAGGAAGACCTTTCTCTCTGTCTCTCTCTCTCACTGTCCACTCTGTCCAAAAAAAAAAAAAAAAAAAAAAAAAAAAAAAACTGAATGAGTATTGTAAACAATGGATATAAACAAGCTCAACTTTAGGAAGCTTAATCACTGATATGCTCTCACATTAAGTTATTGTTGCTAGACTCTTATCTCATTTTACAAAATTAAAATGCCTCCAGTATAAAGGAAAGAAAATCCAATACAGTTAAAAGGCATCCATGAAAAATTAAAATCAAAATCCTCATCTTTAAAGTGAAAATTAAGTTTACAAATTTAAACTTGGAAACATGAGAATTATAAAATTTAAAATTCTCATATGGACATTAACTGACTCTTATAAAGACAGCCTGACACAAAAATAACTAGCTGAGGATTGTTTTGCATTTAAACTCAGACACACTTATTACACTTTTCTAATGAAACTGGCATCTTCAATGAGTAAAATTACATTTGGGAAATACTTAACAATTTTTACTTCCTGACTCAAAAAGTTGCAGCCTTACTATTATACATATACAGATTTACATCAACAGTCTATATAAGCAAAACACACTAATTTTTCTCATCTATCACATTATCTAAAGAGCAACTCCCCTGTACCTCTTGTCTTCTTGCTTTTCATCTGGCCGAAGATTATCTATGAAATCTGGCAAAGACATATTAATTTGAAAAGTTATTTTGGATATTTTTAAAATGTCAATATAATTGGACAAAATTCTTAATTTACATACAATATAATAATGTTACATTGTGAAAAAGAAAAAATAACGTGGAGTACCGGCAGAGATTTCACTTTCACTTTAATTTTAAGGCCTAACAGTAATATTTGCAATCGCATGATTTCACTGGCTCCTTGGGGACATAAATCATGGAGAAGGAAGGAAAGTAAGAGGTCAGGGGATCACAGCTATCACAATTCCTAGGCCCACTTCAGGAAACATGGCCAGACCTGAAAGCAAATCTCATGAACATAATTCTTTGCCATAAAAGGCAGTTGTAAGCATGAGGAAAAAAAAGGCGGGGAGGTAGGGAGGGCAATCCAGAAAGTTACAGAAAAATAAGGACACAGAGTTAATAAAAAAAAAAAATCAGATGCTTGATACCGCTCCCTAAGAACTATGTGGATACTGCAGGTCACAAGCTGTTCTCGGGCATTCATGTGGAAACAGCAAAACCAGCCACCTCATCTTCAAGCACCAGACATATGGAGACCAGAAGACTCAACAAGAATCTGCATTAACATTCGAAACTCCCTGTAACTACCAACAAACTCTATTCTGCTTTAGACATCTCAGTTGTGTTTAAGAAACACATGTGGATAAATTAGAAAATTTCATTGAGCAACAATTATGATTTATGAATACATGAGCTGAAGAAACATTGTATGATTAAGTATTTTGATTATCTAATAAGCATTATAAGGGGAACTGAGAGTATATAAGCAGAACCTGTTTCAATTATCCATCATCAAAAGTTAAAGTCAAATTTCTTTGAGGGTATTATGCAAGTCATTTTAGAAATTACTTGACTACTAGCAAGCCTCCAGCACATGTGGGCTAGCTGTGACTCTGTGCATTCCTACAGTGTGTGCTGGAACATTCTCCAAACGGTTTGAGGCATTGCCCTGCTCCATCCAGAGCAAGGTTATTGAACTTTTCAGAACATGAAAAAAAAAAAAAAAGCACTTGACTATAACAATTCAAGTTTATCATTTTTAGGAAAATTTATAATAAAGTTCACCTAAAGCAAAGCAGAAACCTGATTTTACTACATTGATTTATAACTTCTGACTAGTTTGATAGTTAAGAGTTTGTTTTACTTCATAAACTTAAAAATACTTTTTAAAAAAGGGAGACCACTGTAAATCTGCCTTAGAGAATATCTTTTACCTTATGTAAGACAACCTACTAGCTTCAGGCTATATTAAAAGCATCTAAAATATATGCAGAAATCTGCTATTTTAAAATTGGCAGGGTAAATATAATCACTAGAAACAATAATTCCAAACTGAAAAAAATGATGTTAAATGTAGTAAAAGCCTAAATTTAAAAAGAATGAAATCTTGTCTTTTGCAACACAATGGATGCAACTGGAAACCATTATATTTAGTGAAATAAGCCAGTCTCAAAAAGACAAATACCATATGTTTGCTCTGATATGTTACAGTTAAAATAGAATACAAAAAATGCATTGGAATGAAGCAGACACATTGTTATATGACTATCATCTTAGCCCTTGTTTATACTCCTGTAGAACTGTGATCTTCCTACTTTTTACTTGTTAAATATTATGGCAAGCGGTGAATTAACTCTGTGATTACAGAGTGGATTAAAATTTTGTCTTTACAAAAATGAATGAAAAGAAAACAAGGGAGGGAAGGAGGGGCACTGAGGGCAGGAGTGGGGAGAAAGGGAAGTATGTTATCTTCTTAGGACTGTACCTATGAAGTACATGAAATGTTCTCTTTATACTAATTTTAAAACAACTTCAATGTGTTGATTAAATTGGTTTTATCTACAAATGTTTTAGTTCACTGCTCTTTAAATGAACAGAAGTAGAAGATACTTGAATTCAATTCCTGTCCCCTTAGAGGCATCCATGTCTATAAACAGTGTGCCAGAAGAATAATTAGTGATAAACAGGAGACACAAGTAACAGATCTCTGCCAAACAGCTCTATCATGTAAACAATGGAGCAATTAAAAATCCTTTTCTATTAAGAAAATGGGTCCTCAACAACATCTTTTACTTATATAAAAAAGCTATACAGTCTAATATATAAAGCCATTTTCTTTTAAACTAGTTTATAATCTAAGCTTTTCATTATTTTATATGCCTTTTGTGTTCTTTGTGCTCAAATCATTCCAACTCTGTTTTCTCACTTTTAGAATTATTGATATATTTATTTGAGTCACAAGTAGGAGAACCAACTTGTTTCCAAGTAATAATGTCTATGATGTTTGGCATGAACTGACTTACCAAAAAATGTAATATAAATGAGTCCAAGTAATTCTGATAGAGTTATGATACCCAGACCTGAAATCAGAAGAGGGCCATGTACTGGCATACACACTGCAAAAAAAAAGATATGTATATTAGAAATATATATAAAATAAGTTAATTTTAAAAATTAACACCAATAATATAAAACTATAAAGTCAGTAATTCTTTTTCTAGTGATCAAGAAGCAAATATTATGTTCTATACATGTTCATTATTATTAGCTCAGTCAGTGAAATGATTCCAAATTATTGCAGGAAAAAGAAAATCCCTACTTTGCATAACACATGCTTCATCACATCAAGACTAATGGAAAATAGTGTGTAAAGTAAAGGCTCCAACCGGTTGGAGGTTGGTTATTTTTAAAGTACTTCTAAAAATAAAAGCATACTAGCTTTTGCTACTACAACAATCAGCCCTGGAGCCATAAACAGTCAATATTCCTGAAACCATGTGGGAAGCATTATTCCCACTGGGGTGAAAATTAGAACTACAAAAAGAAAAGCTTACAACACCAAATGTTGGCAAATCTATAGAGAAACAGGAATTTTAATTCATTGGCAGTGGCAATGCAAAATGGCACAGCTATTTTGACACAGAGCTTGAGTGTTTATTATAAAACTTAACATACCTTAAACATATAATACATATATGATATATTAAAATTGGCAGATTTTCATTTTTTATTTAGGTTTGTACTACATTTTTTTAAAAAAACTTTTATTTAGTAAATATAATTTTCCAAAGTACAGTTTATGGATTACAATGGTTTCCCCCCCCCGCATAACTTCTCTCCCACACACACCCCTCCCATCTCCCGCTCCTTCTCCCATTCCATTGACATCAAAATTCATTTTCAATTCTCATCAGTTTGCACCCACACAGAACATAAAGTGTAAAGTACTGTTTGAGAACTAGTTATAGCATTAATTCACATTGGACAACACACTACCGACAGATCCCACATGAGGAGTACACAGTGACTCCTGTTCTCCTGTTGTTGACTTAACAATTTGACACTCTTGTTTATGGCATCAGAAATCTCCCTAGGCTCTAGTCATGAGTTGCCAAGGCTATGGAAGCCTTTTGAGTTTGCTGACTTCGATCTTATTTAGACAAAGTCATAGTCAAAGTGGAAGTTCTCTCCTCCCTTCAGAGAAAGGTACCTCCTTCTTTGATGACCTGTTCTTTCCACTGGGATCTCATTTGTAGAGATCTTTCACTTAGGATTTTTTTTTCGTTTGTTTGTTTGTTTGTTTGTTTTGCCAGGGTGTCTTGGCTTTCCATGCCTAAAATACTCTCATGGGCTCTTCAGCCAGATCTGAATGCCTTAAGGGCTGATTCTGAGGCCAGAGTGCTGGTTAGGACATCTGCTATTCTATGAGTCTGCTGTGTATCCCACTTCCATGTTGGATCATTCTCTCCCTTTTTTATTCTATCAGTTAGTATTAGCAGACACTAGTTTTGTTTGTGTGATCCCTTTGGCTCTTAGGCCTTAACAGTGTGATCAATTGTTAACTGAAATTGATCACTGCGACTAGTGAGATGGCATTGGTACATGCCACCTTGATGGAATTGTATTGGAATCCCCTGGCACATTTCTAACTCCACCATTTGGGGAAAGCCCGATTGAGCATGTCCCAAATTGTACATCTCCTCCCTCTCTTATTCTCACTCTTATATTTAACAGGGATCACTCTTCAGTTAAATTTCAACACCTAAGAATAAATATGTGTTAATTACAGAGTTCAACCAATAGTATTAACTAGAACAAAAAAAAATACTAAAAGGGATAAAGTATTAAATTGTACATCAACCGTCAGGACAGGCTTGTCTATTTAAGTTCAATTTTTTCAGTTTGGAATTAGCTTTATTGTTTCTAGTGATTATATTTATTCTGCCAATTTTAATACATATATGTATTATATGTTAATTGTTAATACACTTTTAATACATATATAATACATATAATTTAACATCCAATACTTGGATAAATCCTTGGGATTTATCAAGTACTCAAAAACGGTATTTACATAAAAACATGCCCTTTGGTATTAATAGTAGCTTTATTCACAGTCATAAAAATTGAAAGCCAGCAAGATGTTTTCTATTAGGGAATACATAAACAACTTTCAGTTCTAAAGATAATGAACTACCTCCTTCTTTGATGACCCATTCTTTCCACTGGGATCTCACTCACGGAGATCTTTCATTTAGGTTTTTTTTTTTTTTCCCCCCAGAGTGTCTTGGCTTTCCATGCCTGAAATAGTCTCATGGGCATTTCAGCCAGATCCGCATGCCTTAAGGGCTGATTCTGAGGCCAGAGTGCTGTTTAGGACATCTGCCATTCTATGGGTCTGCTGTGTATCTCACTTCCCATGTTGGATCATTCTCTCCCTTTTTGATTCTATCAGCTAGTATTTGCAGACACTATTCTTGTTTATGTGATCCCTTTGGTTCTTGTCCTATCATTATGATCAATTGTGAACAGAAATTGATCACTGGGACTAGTGAGATGGCATTGGTACATGCCACCTTGATGGGATTGAATTTGAATCCCCTGGTATGTTTCTAACTCCACCATTTGGGGCAAGTCAGCTTGAGCATCTCCTGAATTGCACATCTCTTCCCTCTCTTATTCCCACTCTTACATTTAACAGCGATCACTTTTCAGTTAAGTTTCAGCACTTAAGAAGAATTGTGTATTGATTACAGTATTCAACCAAAAGTATCAAGTAGAACAAACAAAAAAAATACTAAGAGGGATAACATATCAAGTTGCTCATCAACAGTCAGGGTGCGGGCTGATCAAGTCACTGTTTCTCATAGTGTTCATTTCACTTTAACAGGTTTCCTTTTTGGTGCTCAGTTAGTTGTCACCTATCAAGGAGAACAAGTGGTATTTGTCCCTTTGGGATTGGCTTATTTCACTCAGTGTAATGTTTTCCAAATTCCTAACAGGGATCACTTTTCAGTTAAAATTTAAACACCTAAGAACAATTGTGTGTTAATTACAGAGTTCAACCAATGGTACTAGAACAAAAAAAAATACTAAAATGGATAAAGTATTACATTGTACATCAACCATCAGGACAAGAGCTGATCAAGTCACTGTTTCTCACAGTGTCCATTTCATTTCAACAAGTTTCCCCTTTGGTGCTCAGTTAGTTGTCGCTGATCAGGGAGAACATAGGGTATTTGTCCCTTTGGGACTGGCTTAATTTACTCAGCATAATGTTTTCCAAATTCCTCCATCTTGTTGCAAATGACCGGGTTTCGTTGTTTTTGACTGCTGTATAGTATTCTATAGAGTACATGTCCCATAATTTCTTTATCCAGTCTAATGTTGATGGGCATTTGGGTTGGTTCCAGGTCTTAGCTAATGTGAATTGAGCTGCAATAAACATTAATGTGCAGACAGCTTGTTTGTTTGCCAATTTCATTTCCTTTGGGTAAATTCCAAGGACTGGGATGGCTGGGTTGAATGGTAGGGTTATATTCAGGTTTCTGAGGAATCTCCAGACTGACTTCCATAGTGGCTTAACCAATTTGCATTCCCACCAACAGTGGGTTGGTGTCCCTTTTTCCCCACATCCTCTCCAGCATCTATTGTTGGTAGATTTCTGAATGTGAGCCATTCTAACTGGGGTGAGGTGGAACCTCATTGTGGTTTTGATTTGCATTTCCCTGATTGCTAGTGATCTTGAACATTTTTTCATGTGTCTGTTGGCCATTTGGAATTCCTCTTTTGAAAAATGTCTATTGAGGTCCTTGGCCCATCTCTTAAGTGGGTTGTTTGTTTTGATGTTGTGGACCATGGCCTTGTCTAAATATGATCAGAGTCAGTGAACTCAAAAGGCCTCCATAGCCTTGGCAGCTCATGACAAGAGCCTAGGGTGATTACTGAGGCCATAAATAAGAGTGTCAATTTGTTAAGTCAACAACAGGAGTTACTGTGCACTTACTCCTCATGTAGGATCTTTGTCCTTAGTGTGCTGTACATTGAGATTTAATGCTATAACTAGTACTCAAACAGTATTTTTCACTTTATGTTTCTGTGTGGGAGCAAACTGTTGAAATCTTTACTTAATGTATGCTAAACTGATCTTCTGTATATAAAGAGAATCGAAAATGAATCTTGATGTGAATGGAAGGGGAGAGGGAGTGGGAAAGGGGAGGGTTGCGGGTGGGAGGGTCGTTATGGGGGGGAAGCCATTGTAATGCATAAATCGTACTTTGGAAATTTATATTCATTAAATAAAAGTTTTTAAAAAAAGATAATGAACTACCAAGCCATGAAAAGATAATAGAGAATATATATGTATTTCCTACTGAAACAAGGCAATTAGAAAAAGCTATATACTGTGTGACTCTAATCAAAAGACATTTCAGAAAATGCAAAATTTTCTGATGCAGTAAAAAGACCAGAGTGGCCAGGGGCTCGGGGATGAATAGGTGACACACACGGGATTTTTATGGCAGAAACTATTCTGTATTATACAATAATGGTGGATACATGTCATTATGCAATGTAACCCACACACATTAATTACAATACCCACAGACAGTCCTAGTGGAAATTATGACCTTTGGATGATAATGATATGTCAATGTTATTTCACGGGTTGAAATATATGTACCACTATGTAATGGGATGCTCAGAGAGTCTAGGGCTGTGTGAGATGTGTGGAGGGAGTGGCAGGAACTCTCTGTATTTTCCAATATCGTACAATGAACCCAAAACTGCTCTAAAAACATATAGTCTATATACTTAAAAGTGGAAAGTGCTCTGTTCAACAGAAATCCAAATCAGGACTATAGAAGTGACCCTTACCAGACATGCAGAGAACTAACCCAACCACAGCAAGCACAAAGCCCAGCAACTGAATGATCAAGATCGCAATGGTAAAGGAGGTCATTCCCAAAACTGGGGGAAGGAAAAGGAACAAAAGCACGTTAAGAAACAATCACTCTGACTTGCATTTTCTACAAATAGTATACAAACAGAAAAATATCTTATGACAAAAGACTGGTTACAGAGTTCACAGTCAGATATTAGATGCTTTTGCATGGATCTAAACTTTCCTCACAAGTGTCAGCAACAGATTCAGAAGTCTGGAATCAAATATTTTTTGATTTATTAATTTGAAAGGCAGAGAGAGAGAGAGAGAGAGAGAGAGGTGAGAGGGGAAGAGAGGAAAGGGAGGAGAGGAGAGGAGAGGAGAGAGGAGGGCAGGGGAAGAGAGGGGAGGAGAGGAGACAGGAAGGGAGAGGAGGGGAGGGGAGGGGGGCCAGGAGGGGAAGGGAGGGGGGAGGAGAGATCTTTTGTCCAATGGCTCACTCCCCAAATGGCTGCAACAGCCATGTCTGGGCCAGGCTGAAGCCAGGAGCAGGGAACTCCATCCAGGTCTCAAACAGTGGGAAGAGACCCAAGCACTTGGGCCATCCTCTACTGCTTCCCCAGGCACATTAACAGGAAGTTGGACCAGAAGCAGAGCAGCTGGGCCTCAAATCAGCACTCTGATAAGAGATGCAAGCATAGCAGGCAGCAGCTTAACCTACTATTGTCACATTGTCAGCCTGTACCCAAAATCTTAAAATAAGACTTCTTGTGTGGTTTAAAATATGAACAGCTATTATGCATGGATTATCCACATGCACACAAAATTTCTCTGGTAGACAGAATTACTATGCAAGCTTATGAGCATAACCATCACAACTGCCAGATCTGTGATACTATAACAAATGTCTAACTTTCCAACATACCGCAAGCCAGAGATTGGCTCTAAAATCAAATGCTAAATATGACCCTTCTAATAATTATAACAAAAATGTTAGAGATTTACTCCTTTTTTGAGTATACTTTTGTATTTATTTATCTTAATTTTACATACCACACATTATTTTTGTGAGCTAACATCTGAAATTTTGACTCAGTCCAGTAATCTGGCTAAAATTCTTTTTCCATTTAAAAACAAATGAGGATAAATTTCATAAGTACATTGACATAATTTCACTTATCTCTTTTTTTATGTAGAAACCTTTTATTTAAGGCATCCAAACTTCATGCATTTCATATATACAAACTAAGGGACACAGTAATTCTTCCTGTCTTGCCCTTCCTCCCATCCACACTCCCACCCTTCTTCCTCCTACCTCTCCTATTCCCATTCTTATTTTTTACTAAAATTTATTTTCAATTAACTTTATATGCATAAGATTAACCCTACACTAAGTAAAGAGTACATCAAGTAGTATGAAACAAACAAAAAAACACTTTTCCTTAACAGTCAAGACAAGGGCTCTTCCAAGTCATCACATCTCAAAGTGTTAATTTTATTCTATAAATTACTTTTTAGGTGTCTATTAGTTACTGCATTTATTCTTAAAATGAAGATAAAATGGTACTGGTTATGATAGCCATATCTTTTATAAAACAACATTATTGGTGCTGGCACTGTGGCATGGTGGGTTAATCCTCCATCTGTGGTGCCAGCATCCCATATGAGTGCTGGTTCTGGTCCTGGCTGCTCTGCTTCTGATCCAGCTCGCTGCTATGGTCTGGAAGAGCAGTGGAGGATGGGCCAAGCGCTTGGGCCCTGCACCCTCATGGGAGACCCAGAGGAAGCTCCTGGCTCCTGGCTTCAGATTGGCCCAGTTCCAGCCTTTGCAGCCATTTGGGGAGTGAACCAGGGGACAGAAGACCTTTCTGTCTCTCCTTCTCTCTGTCTGTAGCTCTATATTTCAAATAAATAAAATCTTAAAAAACTTAAGATTTTCCAGTAACTAAAAAATTGTTTCTGCTTTTGTCATTTATAATCCTATTTCTAGAACTTAGCAAATGAAGATAAAGGGTGTGTTTAACATATATCTTAAAAAAACTGAAAATAAATATGAAGGCAATCCTTAAGAAATTACATACATAATTCAAAATTATGGGTGCTGGCATCAAATTCATCTCTAATCTGAAAATTCAAAATTCAAAATTCAACTGCTCTGAAATCTGAAATATTCTGAGTGTTATACATGATGCTCTAAAACATTCTCATTTTGAAGTAAAACAGATTTTGTAACTTTGTATTACAGCTGCAAATATCCCCACAATATGAAAAATAACAACCTCTGAAACACTTCGGTCTCAAACATTTAGCATAAATGATACTTAACCTATACACATGCAAATGACTATTACAAACAGTTGACTGCTTTCAAGACCTAAGAAAAATCTTCAAGTTAATCTTTCAGGGAAAATATCACTAATAATGGAATGGAAAATATTTCACAAATCAATATTTATAGGGTTGTAAAAAAATACAAGAATGTTTTCAACAAAAGTAATGAAAAAGGCAGGCAAATTCATGCTACTAAAAATATACTAACCTGATCTTAACAAACGGCACTGAGCTACTATCAACATCCCTGAAGGAGTTACAAGTAAAGAAAGTCCAGAAGATTTCTTTCTTGAATAGCCACCTGTTAATAAATAAAAATATGTAAAATATTTTCTACATTTGTTCTGCTCTTTGGGAAGCTACAGTACTTAATTATTTAGATGTGTTAATCTCAATACTGCATTCCCTCACAGTAAACTATACATCTTACCTGGGATGAAAATGCTGGATCCAACAATGACAAATATGGTAAGTAGTATTCCAGGAATAAGTACAAGAATGAACTGATTAGTTGGAAGCCTGGATTTATATTTCAGTCCTTAAAAACAAACAAGAGTTACGAGAACTCAATCACAAATGAAACCATTTTTTTAACTTGTAAGGTATAGAGAAAAACTGGTAACTCACTATAAGTGAATAACCTCCAAGGAACAACTCTTTCTTATCATCAAGTCACCTCACATGTTTCTCATAAGGCAAAGGAGAAGCTATATACATATAAAATAAATATATATTATATAAATTTATATATACATCAATGCTGAATGCACATTTTGTTCCCCTATAGTTTAAAGAGTAAAGTTATATACAACAGATTTTCTCAAATGAGGAGGCACTATTAGCGTTTTGGGATGGATAAATCGGGAGGAGGGGCAGCTGCTCTGTGTGTTATAGAATGGTGAGCAGCGTCCTTGGCCTCTGCAAACCAGATGCCAGCAACAGCTCCCAGTCATGTCAATCGAAGTGTCTTTTAGACATTGCCAATGTGCTCTGATGTGCAAAATCATCCCAGACTGACAACACAACACAGACATAAATAAGGCTGATGGGAAAAATGGCTAATTTAATAATTCGAGAATGAGAAATATGCTCCACTTTATATAACATTAATAAAACATCTGATATATGAATAATTTGTTTTAAAAGAGAGGTTAGATAAATACTGCACAATAGATAAATATGAATAATATTTTCAAGTAAGGTATTTTGATTAAGGCAAACTGCAAAGATTAACTAGGATGGTTACTGATTCTAATTCTTTTGTCAAGTACCGGTGTCTTTCTCTAAAAAAATTATGCAATGGGTAGGACAAATATTTTTTTTACTATATATTGACCTTTCCTATTTTGGTTAATATTAAAATTAATTTTCACCAAGATATTGCAAATTATAATGTAAAAGCAGTTTTGAGTAGCAGAAAGAAACAGATTGTGTGACTGAATTCTGCTGTGTGTCATCCACATGTGTATGCTCTCCACGTCAGTAATTAATGAGTGGCTATCATAGAGGGGAAGGTACTTAAAAATGGTATATTTATTTAAGATTTAATTTTCTTCCTGTAATTGACAGATTAAATATAATAATTAAATAATATCAACCAATAAAGTCTAATTAATATATACTGCAGCCACCTGAAGATTTTTTTTTTGACTGCCTATACAGCCATGCTTTAGATGATAATCTCAATTTTAGTCTTTTTTAGGGGAGACTGTGGCCTAGGTAATAGCCAGTCCTCAGGCTGAGTAACTGAAATCCATGTGAGTTAGACAAGACAAATCCACAGTAAGCAGTAATTGTATCCTATGGCAATTTTTCAAGAATTTACTGAGTCTGCTACCTTCATGCAGCCTTGGGATTTACATGACTACTACACAGCCAGATCCTTACTGTATCATGAGGCAAAGAGTTTCACAGTTTCCCCTTTGCTAGGCTCCAACACTCAATGGAATGAAACTGATTGTACAGGTCACAAAAAGCACCAACAAAGGAAGAGAAACTTTCTGTAGACATGTCACATTTTCCATTTTACTCCTCTGGATACGATTATCTAAATATGTCTGGAAGTTCTTCAAAGATTTCCAGAATAGAAGCTGTTTCAAATGTATCTCCCAATCTTTCATAAGAGACTCCTCCCGGGAAAATTGACATCATAAAGGAGCTTCTAAGATCACACAACAAGAATTGACCTTATAGTATAACTTCATGCAAAAAGGCTGCTTTATGGCATTCTTAATAGAAATAAGAGTTTGAACCTCCTACAAGATTCAACCGCTTCAGGCAGAGAAGAGCTATAACAGGACAAAATATTGTCAACAATGGCAACAAAAATAAAACACCACAGAACGCTGCTACTGGCAGTGTTCTACCATCAAACGACCTTCCCCTTTGAGAATAGGTACACTACTCATTGGAAGTCATTTTAGTACTTGTTGATTGGTTCATGACTATTTTCAAGGCTACCTTAAACTTTTCCTTAAATTAAGCAACGATTTATGCCAAATACATTAGTGGGGTCTACCTAAGTAACCACAGTGAAAGATCTCCATGTTTTCTTTATGAAGAGTTCCTTGGCTCATTTCCTTTGCTCTTAATGGACACAGTTCAGCAGCAAGTGTGGGGAAGATAGCGTGTTGCTGGTCCTTTTGTCAGTTTCCCAGTGTACTTACCGGGCAAGGAATGTGATATAGATATCTGCGAAAACTCAGTAATCTCAAGGGACTTTGACTCATGATCATTTCTTGCCCTTCAAGTAGTCAATGTATCCTTATTTGTCAAATTATCAAAACAGTAAATGTAACAAGGAAAAGAAAATATTTCCCGAAAAAGCTTATATTAAGATAGAATTTGACATGTTCTTAACAGGATCTTATCAAATTTTTGTATTATTTTTTAGCTGCTTGGTAAGACCATCTATGATTTTAAAAATTAGCATGGATTTAAAAAAAATCCTTTTGGGGGCAGCATTTTGGCATAGCAGGTGAAGCATCCCAGATGAGGGCAAATTTCGTGTTATCCCTGCTGCTCCACATCTGATCGAGCGCCATGCTAATAATCTAAGAAAAGCAGCAGAAGGTGGCCCAAGTGTTTGAGCCTCTGCCACCCAACTAGGAGACTGAGACTAAGCTCTTGGCTCCTATCTTAGGCCTGTCCTAGCCCTGGCCATTGTGGCCATCTAGGGGAATGAACCAGCAGATCAAAGATCTCTCTCTTTCCATCTCTCCCTCTCAATGTAAGTCTTTCAAATAAATAAATAAATCTTAAAAAATAAAAAAAGAAAGGAAAAAGGAGGTAGGATAGGAATATGGGTGGGTGGGAGGATAGGGTGGGAGGTACCACTATGATCTTAAATCTGTATATACAAAATACATGAAATTTGTTCAACTTCTATAAATAATTTAAAAACTATGTATAGGAAATACATGAAATTTATTCCCTTTATATAAATAAAAATATTTAAAATTAGAAGTAGCTGAAAATATTGAGATCAATACACAAAATAAAATGCATGAGAAATAACAGTATTGGGACCAGTGCTGTGGTACAGTGGGTTAGGCCACAGCCTGCAGTGCTGGCATCCCATATGGGTGCTGGTGCAAGTCCTGGCTGCTCCACTTCAGATCCAGCTGCCTGCTAATGTGCCTAAGAAAGCAGTGGAGGATGGCCTAAATGTTTGAGCATCTGCACCCACATGGGAGACCCAGACAAAGCTTCTGACTCCTGGGTTTAGCCTGGTCCAGCCCTAGCTGTTTCAGCCATTTGTGGAGTAAACCAGAGGATAGAAAGTATCACTCTGTGTGTGTGTGTGTATGTATGTGTATGTCTCCCTGTCTCTCTGTAACTTTCAAATAAATATATAAACCCTTAAAAAATCAGTATTTACTTTTATATCAAAAAATTTATAATACTGCCTTACCAAGAAATATCAAAATCTAGGCAGATAATATAACATGTTTGTCAACAAACCAGTAATTCTAAAAATTTTCTTTTAATGTTTCTACATCATTGAATCTAGCATGCAATTTTCAGAAAGGTGCTAGGTTGGTTCATTTATTTCTGTAACAAAAATGTGCTCTGTACCAACAATGTACCAGGCCCTTTTATTAGTCCAAATAAAGGGACAAATATCAGATTATTTTAATTCAACAATAATAGATTGAACATTATCAAACCTATGCAATAATTATTATTCTAAGTGCTAACAGCAAAAAAGGCAAACACAGGGCCTGCCTTGAAGCCTTTATTTTCTAGTGGAAGAGGGTAGATGATCTTCCTTAGCTATATAAAAGGAAAGGGTCTACTTTGGTATAAGAAATGACTTTCTTATACTTAATATTTAAAATTAATATGAATGAAACAATGACATGTCCTCTCGCCACCTGAACAAATAGCTAACATGAAAAAAAAAATAACAGTAAGGTTGTCTGGTCTCCTTGTGACAGATATACAGCATGCACAGAACAGAAAATAGGTGTGGCTGATGAACCCTATTGCAATTACTAGGTCAGCTGAGAACAAAATAAAATCTACCATGTTCAGTTTTCATGACACTGCAATGAGTAGATTTGATAGACTCAGTAGGAAGTCCACCCAGTAAAATCCAAAAAGGTAATGCTTGTTCAGTGGGATTTAGACATTCTCTGCCTAAATGATCAATGAATAACTAGAGAAATAATAAAGCTTACCAATGAGATATAATACATATCAAACTGTGAATAAATCATAAAGGATGTTAGATTTAAATAATGTAGTGGTTTCTGATATCACTAGGAATGCAATTTTAGAATCTTTTCAGTATCTGTTGAGCAGTAAATCAGCATTAGCTTCAATGCAAGAAAAAGCATTTCTGATAACTTAAAATGAAATTACCATTTTAAAATTTATAATTATTTATGATTTTAAAAATATTTATTTATTTGAAAGACAGGGTGACAGGGAAACTGGGGGAGACTGATAGACTTATCTTCTGTTCACTGTCTTACTTTCAAAATGGCCACCAAAGGCCATGGCTGCTAGTCCATGCCAAATCCAGAGTCTGGAACTCCATCCAGGTATCCCATATGGGTAGCACAGGTTCATATACTTAGGCCATCTTCTGCTGCTTTCCCAGACACATTAGTGAAAGCTGGACTGGAAGTGGAGTAGCTAGGACTCGAATTGCACTCCAATATAGGATACCAACGGCACAAGTGGTGGCTTAACCCACTGAGCCATGATGTCAGTCCCAAGCTACTATTGTTAAATGCTTAACAAAATCATTGAAAATACACACACAAATGAAGGATCTGTGAAACATGTGCAGTAAAATGAGCATTGATTGCCAATAATAAACAAGTTACTTGCCTAAGTGCAAGTAAAATAATTTTACAATAAACTCCATACTTATTCCAATGAAATGATTTTGTCACACTGAGTACTGATGGGCCATTCCATATTCAATCTATAGGAACTAGAAATAAAACAACCCAGATAAAGTATTTTGAATATAAAAGATCAAAGAAAATGTCCAACAGACCAATTCCCTTTTCCTCTTCCCAAACATTCCCTAGCCTTTTGAAAGGGCTCACAAATTTCAGTGTACATGCAGACAACTGAGACGAAAAATTCCAATAAACCACAGAGAAATAGAAGAAACAGTGACCATAGGAAAGTGGACACAACTGCCATGTAATAGATTCCCAAGATGCAGCCACAGGAAATCAGTGAAGAGGAACTTATTTGCATAAAGGGGAAAAGTGAGAAGGTTGTGACAAAAAGAAGACAGATCTTTTGAAGTATCACAGTCAGAAAAAAATGAAGAAAAAAAATTAGAAGAAACTAGTGTTCAGGATCTATGGATGGTCATCAAACAACCAAATATCTGAGTCTTAGGAATTCCTAAACATATAGAAAAAAAAAAGGGGTTGGAATACCTATTAAATTAAATAGTAGCAGGAAATTCCTCCAATTTGAAGAAAGGCACAGACATTCAAACACAAGAATCACATATAACATCAAATAGACATGATCATAAAAGATCCTCACCATAACACCTTAAAGTCAAACTTTCAAAAGTAAAACAAAAAGATAATATCTTAAATTTGCAAGAGAAAATAATAATATAAACGTCTAAGGAAGATAAAGTTCATTAAGCATACAACAGGCCAACTCATTACAGTATTTTCCTGGCTTTCCCTTTTACAAAGATTGCAGAATAAAAATCAGTATTACTTAACTCCCTGCCTGTAGAGCTATTTCCTCATCTTCAATGATTATTTCAAGGTGGTATGGGGAAAGCAGGAATAAATCTTACATTTAAATGTTTAAATATTTAGACTGTCACCTTAAATTTCACAAATTTAGTGAATTTATCAATTGAATTTCTTCATCAATTTCTTTTGGAATGGGAATATGGTGGAATGTAAACATTAACCAGGATAAATATTAACTATTCACCTTATAATGATAATTCTGTGCTGTTGACACCAAATCTGATTTAGCATAAAGATTTGCACTTGGAAGCCAGATTACATTATTATTACAGGGAAGTAACACAAAAGAACACAACTTTGTTCTGACCACTTCCTTAGCTGCACAGTGAGGATGAAACAGTGAGAAGTTCAAACTGGGTTTTCCCAAGGGTGAATACACTAATACAAGTTCAAACTGTCAATGGAAAGATAGGGGAATATTTATGCTCCAAAGAATAGCATTCTATTTTAACATTAATGTAGCCTGTGACTACCTATGCTTTCCAACTATCATGTGCATAAATGTTTGATAAATATTAAGATGCTACCAATGAGTTAAAAGAAGAATTACTTGTATTTATAGTTTAAGGAGTTATTACTAGCATTTATATGAGTTTAAGGAGATATCTGCTAGTATTCCCACAATTGATGCTTTGCAGCTTAAAAAATAATTAAAAATCACCTAGGAATTAAATTGGAACTGTTTAAAAATATAGGGGCAATAAATACTCCTAAGAGACTATTAGTATTCAAATCACATATGCATAACTGTCATAGTTATTCTTCCTAATATAACAAGTGATATGTAAATTCCTTCCAGAAATGACAATTTCATCACTAAAATATAAATAAAAATTAGAAATACTTACTTACAACACATAACTGTCCCCAGAACAAAATTACAGACAAAATTGGGAAAACTGCAATGAGCATAATTTCATTTGAAGAAAACCATGAATCTGAGGAGAAAGAAGAAAATCACAATATTTACCATAATAATTTTAAATTCTGCCAGTGCTCTATAATGTACATTGTATTGTGGAGAAGGAAAATAAAAATAATACATTAAAGTTATTACCTTAATTTATTTATATGTGCACACATATCATTTATTTTCAAAAATATTTTGCACCAATACAAATTTACCTTTTAATTCCATTTATCTATGAATCCTTGGAAGTACCCTCACACAAATTTCATTTATGAAACAAAAATCCTGACAGTTACTTAAGTGTTTTTTACATTTATCATAAACTACATTTTATACAAGGAGGTGCTACAGCATACTCTCTAAGAACAGGGCTCCATAGCCACCCTTCTTGGACTTGAAACAACTCTAAGCTGTGATCCATGTAAATTTAGACAACATCAAACACTTCTCCATTCTTCCATGCCCACAATTATTACACAGGCACAGCACAGCATCTACACATTGAAGGACTCTTGTGACTATTATAAAGTTAACACACGCAAGGGACTTTAAACAAAGCTTAGCATTTACCATGTGCTCAGAAAATGCTGCCTACAATTATTATTATTATTATGTGGTCCTATGTTCAACACCTGTCTCTATAACATGCCAAAAATTTGCCTTCCAGCAACCATGATAGATTCCTGTAAGGACAGACTCAGAGGACCTAAGTGAGGTAGCTGTACCATGAGGTACCTTCTCCCTGCTGTGACTAACACCAAGATAGAAGATCCCTGATTTCCCCTATTATCTCTGGAACAGAAGACTTACTCATGGGTAATTAGGCTTTGAAAGGATTGTTACAACATAAAGTAATAGGAAGGGATTTAGGTTATTAACATGTTAGTTATATGGTGAAAATATACCCACAAATTCTATATGAAGCACACTGAGACATTAGAACTTCACATAAGATTTATTGAGAATTTTTTTTTTAATTTTTATTTATTTATTTTTTTATTTTTGACAGGCAGAGTGTACAGTGAGAGAGAGAGACAGAGAGAGAAAGGTCTTCCCTTGCCGTTGGTTCACCCTCCAATGGCCGCCGCTGCAGCCGGCGCACCGCGCTGATCCGATGGCAGGAGCCAGGATCCAGGTGCTTTTCCTGGTCTCCCATGGGGTGCAGGGCCCAAGCACCTGGGCCATCCTCCACTGCACTCCCTGGCCATAGCAGAGAGCTGGCCTGGAAGAGGGGCAACCGGGACAGAATCCGGCGCCCCGACCGGGACTAGAACCCGGTGTGCCGGCGCCGCAAGGTGGAGGATTAGCCTATTGAGCCACGGCGCCGGCCCAGATTTATTGAGAATTTAACAAAAATATATATATGTGGGGGCCAGAACTGTGGCATAGCAGGTTAAACTGATGCCTCTGATGCTGGCATCCCACAGTTCAAATCCCAGCTGCTCCCTTTCTGATCCAGTTCCCTGCTAATGGCCAGGGGAGAGCAGTGGAAGACTGGCCAAGTGTTTGGGTCCTCGCCACCCATGTGGGAGATCTGGATGAAGCCTGTGGCTCCTGGCTTCAGTCTGTTCTAGTGCTGGCGGTTGCAGCCAACTGGGGCCTAAACTAGCGGGTGGAAATCTGTCTCTTCCTCTCTAACTCTGAATTTCAAATAAATAAATCTTCTGTTAAGTGTGATTACATCTTATAAACTCTAATACTGAAAATTTAGCAATTAAATTTCTTGTATTAAGCCTATAATGTTAAGCTATTGTAAAATATATACATTAACCTCTAGAAGATAACATCATAATTTCTACCTTAGAGACATTAGCTTTACATATCTAATGTTTTGCCCAATTCACAGTTGACTCAATACATTAGTTGTTTAAGTTTATAAGTCATAGGGCAGTTCAGAGAGTAAGTGGGAGACTTTTTCTTGTTGTTCAAATACTCCTTTGTTAAAGATTGCCATCAACAGACAGATGTTTTTAGATATTTGGAATCAATACTTTAATTTCTACCAGATAACTAAACATCTTCCTATATCACAGAAAAAAATCTTTAATAAAGTCTAAAATCCTACCAGGGGAATTTTTTTTAATTATGCTTAAATTTTCATATTTAATGTTCAAGGAATTTGGCAAAAAGCTCTATGGCCTAATAACTATGTTTAATTTATTTTTCCTTTCCCCCTTTGCTATTATTTTGTTTTGAACTGTGTGCTGAGAAATCAGAGTCTGGCTGAAAACCTGAAATGTATTCAGCTATAAAAACTGAGGATTTAAACTTGAAAAAAACCACTCAGTTGCCTGAGCTGGCTGTTCCACAAGGCTGTTTAGCTAGAGGTTTTATACTATTCTTATAGAGTGAGTACATGCATTGAGTCAGCTTTAAACGAAACAGATTTATGTATGGTTACCAATCACATTGAAAACTGAACTCCTGGCTGGCGCCGTGGCTCAATAGGCTAATCCTCCACCTTGCGGCACTGGCACACTGGGTTCTAGTCCCAGTCGGGGAGCCGGATTCTGTCCCGGTTGCCCCTCTTCCAGTCCAGCTCTCTGCTGTGGCCCGGGAAGGCAGTGTAGGATGGTCCAAGTGCTTGGGCCCTGCACCTGCATGGGAGACCAGAAGAAGCACCTGGCTCCTGGCTTCGGATCAGTGCAGTGCACCGGCCACAGCGCGCTGGCCGCAGCGGCCAATGGAGGGTGAACCAACCGTAAAGGAAGACCTTTCTCTCTGTCTCTCTCTCTCTCACTGTACACTCTGCCTGTCAAAAATAAAAAAAAAAAAAAGAAAAAGAAAAGAAAATTGTACTCCTGATGATTGTTTTGATTATGGATTGAGGAGGTACATTACATTCCCACATGGGATATTCTCTGTATTCAGGGAGAGGCAAACAAAGGGGATGTTAATCACTCTTGTTACCATGGCTCTAGGATTCCTAGGGTATAGTAGATGTTTCCTTCTTCAAGACAGAAGTTTTCTTGATCATAGTTGAGGTCTCTGAAAGGTCCTGTCACCTAGGAGTCAGGTGCAGGGTACCTTAGGCTTCTTCAAGATTAATTTCATAGTTGATTAACTCCTTAAATCCTCACAATCATCCCAGGAGGAATTATGAACCCCTCCGTACAGTTGAGGAAGCCAAGGGACAGTGAATTAATGATCCTGAGTTTTGTAAATTTTCATTGCCCAAACTGACTCCTGACATCTACTTCAACGCTTTCCCCATACCTCCCCTGTCAGTTTTCCTTATTTCAGTAGTGGTAACTACATTTGTCCAGTTGCTCAGGCCAAAAATCTTGAAGTTACTTGCACTTGACTCCTTATATCAAATCCCATTCTCTAACTGAACATCAAATTCTGCTGGCTCCACCTTCAAATTCCAGGTAGTATAATGTTCACATTCAAGATAAGCTAATAATGGCATGTCCTTTTACTGGCCTCTCCCCACACAAAACAAACAAACCTAGGATATATAGATACCATTAATAAAAATAAGAGATACACTTGACCCAGATCAGATCACACATTTTCCCTTATTCCACAAATATTTATGGGAAGCCCATCATGGAGAGGTTCTCCTCTAGGCACTTAAGGTCCAGCAGTGAACATGGAAGAGTATCCCTGAGCTTGGAGAAGCAGAAAGGCTTCCACGTAGAGGAAACAGAATTTAGCCTTGAGGGGAGGAGCCTGCCACATAAAGACAGGATCGCACATTCAAGGAGCCAAGTAATAGCCACTATGGCTGGAATTCAGTGATAGAAGGTCAGATGGGAAGAGTTTTCTGGGGCAAGATCATGTTGGGTTTTAACAATTTGTCTTATAGAGGTGAGTGAGTTACAGAGAAGTGAATGTTAGCCTGACTTAAGGAAGAGTAACTGTTTTATATCTGTAATTCTGTGGGAAGTTAACAGTGGCTCACTGCACCATACCTTTAGATAAGAAGTTTGGATGGCAAACTTCTTGGGGCAGGACTTTAGTAATTTGTGAATTACATGAGCAGACAGACAAGATGATTGCTAGATTACTAGATTCTATTCAGAAATAATAAGACATAAAAGAGGATACTTCAATGACAAAAAGAGTACAATTTCGGTACAGAACTATTATTGTTTACTTGACTCTTATCTGGAGTTTATTAGAATTATTCTGGGGCTCAGTCAAGCTTCCCACACACACTCTCCTAACTACCACACCAGTATTTTAATAGGTGAGAGAGGAGGGGATCCTAGGAGCGTCTCATATTGAGATCACTGTCAGGCTTCTGTCTCTGTTCAGCTACTGTCACTGACCTGAGCATGTTATCTTTCTAATTTGTTACGGTGGAAAAAGTTTGAGGATCAATGAACAAGACGTTTAAGAGTCAACTGAAATGCTGAGGAAAGCCCCAAGGTTTTTATATGGAACCAGCCATGAAGCTATTTATTTCCTAAGTAGTATTATCAGATGATGTCCAAGGGGAGAGTGAGAGTGAGATAACTGCTCTGATTTTTTAGGGCATTAAGAAAATTAATCGAGCTTATAATAGCCTAAGAATAACATCAGATATATCATGGAACTCATCAAAACTGGCTGAAGGAACTGGATAGAACACCCAGAACTGGGTCCATTTACCTGACACACAGGAAGTCAATTACTGACACCAAAATAGTGGAACAAAGTAGTTTATTTCTTATACATAGGACAAGGAGTCAGGTAGCTATCACACATCTCCCAAATTGCCCAAGAGATTATGGCAATGAAATTTTTAGGTTGCAGGGAGGGTTAAACAGTGCATTATCAACTTAAAAGAGTATCTAGTTGGTCCACAATGCTGATAGCCTTCCTTGGATTGGTCGATGGTAGAGGGCCAGGAGGATGATCTAAAGATGCAGTGATGGCTAAGTGGGCTCTGGTCCCTTCTGAGGTATATAGATAGATTGGCTATTACCTTGTTGGATTACAGCTTGAAGTTCCTACAAAACATCTCAAAATAGAGGCAAGTGGTAGGATATTAGCCATAGAGATGACAATTGAATTCCAAGTGTTGCAATCTGATGTCCTGCAGAACCAGTCTGATGGTTGCACCACCCTCCTACATTTAGTGAAAGATTAACAAAACAAAAAGCTGTTTTAGAAAAGATAATCAAAATAGACAAACATTTAGCCAGACTAGCAAAGGGGGGGCGGGGAGAGAAAGGGAAAACTCAAATAAATAAAATTTATAGATGAAAAAGGAGACATTACAACAAACAGCACTGAAATAGAAGGATTATAAGAAACTGTTGTGGAAAACTGTATGCTAACAAACTGGAAAACCTTGAAGAAATAGATATATAACTTATCAAGATTAAATCAAGATACAAAAATCTAAACAAGCTCATAACAAGCAACAGGAATGAAGAATTGCTTAAAGTCTTCCATCAAGGAAAAGTGCAAGAACTGTAGCTTTACTATTAAATTCTACAAAACATTTAAAGAAATAAATCCTATATTTTTCAAACTATTCAAAAATACTGAATTGGATGAAACTCTGCCCAACTCTTTTTAAGAGGCCAGCATCACTGATGTCAAAACCGAACAAAGATATAATACAAGAAGAAAATTGCAGACCTACATCCTTGATGAACACAGATGCAAAAATTCTCAACAAAATACCAGCAAACTGAATTGAAAACTACATCGCGAAAATCACACATCAACATCAAATGGGATTTCTCCTAGAGATGCTAGGGTAGTTCAACATTTGTGAATCAATAAATGTCATAAATCACATCAACAGAATGAAGAACAAAAACCATATGGTCATCTCGATAGACACAGAGAAATAATTTGATAAGATAAAACCTACCTTCATGATAAAAACCATACAAATTAGGTACAGAAGGAACATGCACTGTTTAACCCTCAAAATTATAAAGGCTATATATGAAAAATCAATGACTTAATCAGCCCTTGTCCTGACTGTCAAGGAACAACTTACTATTTTATTCCCTTTTAGTATTTTTTGTTCTACTTAATACTATTGGTTGAACTCTTTAATTAACACACAATTATTCTTAGGTGTTTAAATTTAACTGAAAAGTGATCCCTGTTAAATATAAGAGTGGGAATAAGAGAGGGAGGAGATGTACAGTTTGGCACATGCTCAACTGGTCTTGCCTCTAACGGTGGAGTTAGAAACGTGCCAGGGGATTCCAATATAATCCCATCAAGGTGGCATGTACCAATGCCATCCCACTAGTCAAAGTGATCAGTTTCAGTACATAATTGATCATAATGATAGAATTAAGAGTCAAAGGGATCACATAGAGCCGGCGCCGTGGCTCAATAGGCTAATCCTCCACCTTGCGGCGCCGGCACACCGGGTTCTAGTCCCGGTTGGGGCACCGGATTCTGTCCCGGTTGCCCCTCTTCCAGGCCAGCTCTCTGCTATGGCCAGGGAGTGCAGTGGAGGATGGCCCAGGTGCTTGGGCCCTGCACCCCATGGGAGACCAGGAAAAGCACCTGGATCCTGGCTCCTGCCATTGGATCAGCGCGGTGCGCCGGCTGCAGTGGCGGCCATTGGAGGGTGATCCAACGGCAAAGGAAGACCTTTCTCTCTCTGTCTCTCTCTCTCACTGTCCACTCTGCCTGTCAAAAAAAAAAAAAAAAAAAAAAAAAAAAAAAGGGATCACATAAACAAGACTAGTGTCTGCTAATACTAACTGATAGAATTAAAAAGGAGAGAACAATCCAACATAGGAGCGGGATACACAGCAGATTCATAGAATGGCAGATGTGCTAAACAGCACTTGGCCTCAGAATCAGCTCTTAAGGCATGCGGATCCGGCTAAAAAGCCCATGAGAGTACTTCAGGCATGGAAAGCCAAGATACTCTGGCAGGGAAAAAAAAAAAAAAAAACAAAAAAAACAAAAAAAAAAAAACCTAAATGAAAGATCTCTGTGAGTGAGATCCCAGTGGAAAGAACAGGTCATCAAAGAAGGAGGTAACTGCGGCTGGCGCTGTGGAGCAGCAGGTTGATACCCTGGCCTGGGGTGCCAGTTCTAGTACCAGCTACTCCACTTCTGATCCAGTTCTCTGCTATGGTCTGGGAAAGCAGTGCAGGATGACCCAAGCCCTTGGGCCTCTGTACCCGCGTGGGAGACCTGGAAGAAGCTCCTGGCTCCTGGCTTCAGATCAGCACAGCTCTGGACATTGCAGCCAGTTGGGGAGTAAACCATCGGATGAAAGACCTCTCTCTCTGTCTCTCCTCTCTCTGTGTAACTCTGCATTTCAAATAAATAAATAAATCTTAAAAACAAAAGGGGGGTACCTTTCTCTGAAAGGAGAAGAGAACTTCCACTTTGACTATGGCCTTGTCTAAATAAGATCAGAATGTGTGTATATATATATATATATATATAAAACAATGTATATAAAGATAATTGAAAATGAATCTTGATGTGAATGGGAGAGGGAGCGGGAGATGGGATGGTTGCAGGTGGGAGGGAGGTTACAGGGGGAAAAAGCCGCTATAATGCTATAATCCAAAAGTTGTATTTTGGAAATTTATATTTATTAAATAAAAGTTAAAAAAAAGAAAGAAAAATCAATAGCCAATATCATATTGAACAGAGAAAAGCTGAAAGCATTTCCCCTCAGATCTGGAACAAGATAAGAATGTTCACTTTCACCACCCCAATTGAGTAAAGTACTGGGAGTATTAGAGTAACTAGGGAGAAGAAAGAAATAAAAGGCATCAAAATCAGAAATCAGGAAGTCAAAATATCCACATTTGCAGACAACATGACGTTGCACATAGAAAAACCTAAACACTCCACACACAAAGCTAATAAAGCTGATAAACCAATTCAATAAAGTTGCAGGCTATAAAATCAACATACAAAAAATGGGAGTTTTTTAATCTGCTAATGGTGAACTTACAAAAAGAGAAATCAAGAAAGAAACCCCATTCACAATAGTCACAAAATTATCAAATATTCAGGATTACATTTAAATGAAGAAGTGAAAGATCTCTACAATGAAAATTATACAACATTGATGAAAGAAATCACCAAGGACACACAAAAAAGGGAACTATTTCTTATTCATGGATTAGAAGGTTTAATATCATTAAAATGTCTACATTTTGGAAAGCAAGCAATAGATTCAATGTCGTCCCTATCAAAATATCAATTATATGCTTTAAAGTATTAGAAAAAACAATTCAAACTCATATGAAATCATAAATGACCCAGTACAGCCAAAGCAATTCTGGGCAAAAAAAAAAAATAAATAAAAGCAATCAAGATGAAGGCATAACAATACCTAACTTCAAAGCATCCTACAAATCTACAATATTAAAAGAGCATGGTATGGGCATAAAAGCTAACAGATTGATCAATGTAATTAAATAGAGCACCCAGAAATTAATTCACATACATACAGCCAACTGATTTTTGACAAATTATTCAGACCATATATTGCTAAAAGGATATTCTCTTCAATAAATGATGCTGGCAAAATTCGATGCAATATATCCATACCTCTCACCTTATACAAAAATCAACTCAAATGGATCAAAGACCTAAATTTACGACTGAGACTATGAAGTTGATAGAATAAAATGCAGGGTAAATACTTCAAGATATTGATGTAGGTAATTACTTATTGGATAAGACCTACAAAACACAGGGGGAAAGAAAAGCAAAGCTAGACTAACGAGGAATAAAAGCAAACTCAGAGTCCTCTGCACAGTACAGGAAATAGACATCCAACAGAATGGGAAGATATATTTGCAGCCTACGTATTCCACAAAGGATTAGTAACCAGAACACATCAACATTAAAAAAAAAAAAACAATAAAATAACCAATCCAGGGAATAACTTAACAAAGGACCTAAATAGACAGTTCTCAAGAAATGCAAATGGAAACAAATATGTGGGAAAAAAAGCACAAATCAAAACCACAATGAGTTATCACCTCAACCCTGTCAGAATGGTGGTTTTTTTTTTTTGTTTTTTGTTTTTTGTTTTTTTTTTTTAACAGGCAGACTGGACAGTGAGAGAGAGAGACAGAGAGAAAGGTCCTCCTTTTGCTGTTGGTTCACCCTCCAATGGCCGCCGCGGCCGGCACACCGCGCTGATCCAATGGCAGGAGCCAAGTACTTATCCTGGTCTCCCATGGGGTGCAGGGCCCAAGCACTTGGTCCATCCTCCACTGCACTCCTGGGCCACAGCAGAGAGCTGGCCTGGAAGAGGGGCAACCGGGACAGAATCTGGTGCCCCGACCAGGACTAGAACCCGGTGTGCCAGCGCCGCAAGGCGGAGGATTAGCCTAGTGAGCCGCGGCGCCGGCTAGAACGGTTCTTATCCAGGGCCTGCACTATGGCATAGTGGGTAACGCCGCTGCCTGCAGTGCCAGTATCCCATATGGGGACTGGTTTGAGTCCTGGCTGCTCCACTCCCTATCGAGCTCTCTGTTGTGGCCTGGGAAAACAGATGCCCTAAGTCCTTGGGCCCTAGCACCCACGTGAGAGACCCAGAAGAAACTCCTGGCTTCGTATTGGCTCAGCTCTGATCATTGCAGCCACCTGGGGAGCAACTAGTAGATGGAAAACTCTCTCTCGCTCTGTCTCTGTCTCTGTAATTCTTCCTTTCAAATACATAAATAAATCTTGAGAGAAAAAAATAGTTCTTATCCAAAAGACAGAACAACAAATGCTGGTAAGAATGTGGAGAGAGGAGAACACCGATGGTGGGAATGTAAATTAGTGTAGCCACTATGAAAAACAGTATGGAGATTTCTTTAAAAACTAGACTATAGACTTACCATATGATCCAGCAATCCCACTACTGGGTATATCCCCCCAAAAATGAACACATTATATCAAAGAGGTACCTGCATCATCATGTTTATAGCAATAATAAATATAGAATTATTCAAGGAGTCCACCATCAGATGAATGAATAGGAAAGAATATTACTCAGCCTTAAAAAAGAATACAATTCTGCCATTTATATCTAAATGGAGTATATCATTTTGACTGAAATAAGATATAGAAAGACAAACACTATATATTCTCCTTATATACAATTAAAAAATAAAAAAAAATTAAAGACAAAAAGAAATGCCTATATTTACCAGCATTGCTGCAAGTATAGTTCTGTCAAACTTTATTTTAAACCTTGGTCAAAGGTCGGCACTGCGGCTCAATAGGCTAATCCTCCGCCTGTGGCGCCGGCACACCGGGTTCTAGTCCTGGCCGGGGTGCCGGATTCTGTCCCGGTTGCCCCTCTTCCAGGCCAGCTCTCTGCTGTGGCCCGGGAGTGCAGTGGAGGATGGCCCAAGTGCTTGGGCCCTGTACCCACATGGGAGACCAGGAGAAGCACCTGGCTCCTGGCTTCGGATCAGCGCAGTGAGAAGGCCGCAGCGCACTGGCCGCAGCGCACCGGCCGCAGTGGCCATTGGAGGGTTAACCAACTGTAAAGGAAGACCTTTCTCTCTGTCTCTCTGTCTCTCACTGTCCACTCTGCCTGTCAAAACAACAACAACAACAACAACAACCTTGGTCTTGGTCAAATCATTGTTTAAGAATGATATACTGAGGGCCAGCTGTGGCTCAGCTGGTTAAATAAAAGCCCTGTCCTGAAGTGCCAGCATCCTATATGGGTGCCAGTTATAGTCCCGGCTGCTCCTCTTCCCATCCAGCTCTCTGCTGTGGCCTGGGAAAGCAGTAGATGATGGCCCAAGTCCTTGGGCCCCTGCACCCACATTGGGGACCTAGAAGAAGCTCCTGGCTCCTGGCTTCTGACTGGCTCAGCTCCATCATTGCAGCCATCTGGGGAGTAAACCAGCGGATGGAAAACCTCTCTCTCTGTCTCTACACCTCTCTGTAACTCTTTCAAATAAATACAGTGAATTTTTTTATATATAAAAGAATGATATAATTTACTCTATGAGTGAAATTGACACTTTTCATTTGATTATAGTTTATCCCTTGCCAATATTCCAACTGAACCGTGGTCTTTTGACATTTTACTTGATAAACTCTTTATTTACTAGAGCAATAAGCTTTTGCATATAATGCAAATTTAAAATGCTATCTCAAAAATAAAGCAAAATGGATAGAGAGAAAAGTATCATTATATTCTTTGAACTGTATGAACTACATGGAATCTATTATCTTTGTATTAATATCATATTAACATAAAAATAATTGACAAGAAAAACAAAAAGAAGTCAAAAGATCTGCCCACAGGATTATGAACCAAAATATCCACACTTCATATGCAGAATCCTTACTGCAGTCCACAGTTCTGTGTATATGTTCTTACAAGCTGCATGCCATTGTTCTGCCTGTGTTCAGAAAGTTTTATTGGCACACACCCAAAAATAGGGATCTTTAATAAAGAGTTGACTTGAAATCACCACAAAGAAGACAACGAAACTACAAGCTAAGGGAGAGACTAGAGTCTGATAAAATCTACATCAAAGGCATTAGGGACTGACACTGAATTCCACTCCATTCTATTTAATTCCTTAATCCTGAGGGGATTTTCAGTACTAGAGAAGAGAAAGCTGTAGGTGTTTCAAATTCTCGAGAACGTTTTCCATCCCAAGTATACCCAAAGCGAGTCTGTGATCGTGATGAGGCTTGGCCCAGCTAGTTTCTGCATAGTTTACCTTAAAGTTACACTATCAATCTACAACAAAAATAAATAAAATCAACAACATACTACTATTCCTGTACCTAAAATACAAACCAGATAGATCTGCAGCTTTGTCATCAGGGACTTCCAGTCTCAACTTGGGAGTAAAGCCAGTAATTACAGCTCAGTAAGGGGTCAGACACAGGATTATTTGAGTAAGCTAGAAAACATTCCTAGAGCTACTGGGGATGTACACAGAACATTCTGTTTTAAAGAAATCACAAATTTGTCCATTGTCAGCTGTGAAGATTTCCAAAGCCATTTAGTTTTGGAGGACTGCCTTTCTCTGTAGAAAAAGTTTGGAATTTAGACAAGGTCATAGTCAAAGTGGAAGTTCTCTCCTCCCTTCAGAGAAAGGTAGCTCCTTCTTTGATGGCCCCGTTCTTTCCACTGGGATCTCACTCACATAGATATTTCATTTAGGTCTTCTTTTTTTTTTTTTTTTTTTCCCAGAGTGTCTTGGCTTTCCATGCCTAAAATACTCTCATGGGCTCTTCAGCCAGATCTGAATGCCTTAAGGGCTGATTCTGAGGCCAGAGTGCTATTTAGGACATCTGCCATTCTATGAGTCTGCTGTATATCTCGCTTCCCATGTTGGATCGTTCTCTCCCTTTTTGATTCTATCAGTTAGTATCAGCAGACACTAGTCTTGTTTATGTGATCCCTTTGACTCTTAGACCTTATCAGTGTGATCAATTGTGAACTGAAACTGATCACTTGGACTAGTGAGATGGCAATGGTACATGCCACCTTGATGGGATTTTACTGGAATCCCCTGGCACATTTCTAACTCCACCATTTGGGTCAAGTCAGCATGAGCATGTCCCAAATTATACATCTCCTTTGACTATGACCTTGTCTAAATAAGATCGAAGTCGGCAAACTCAAAAGGCTTCAATAGCCTTGGCAACTCATGACAAAGAGCCTGGGGAGATTACTGATGCCATAAACAAGAGTGTCAATTGATTAAATCAACAACAGGAGTCACTGTGCACTTATTCCTCATGTAGGATCTCTGTCCTTAATGTGTTGTACAATGTAAATTAATGCTATAAGTAGTACTCAAACAGTATTTTACACTTTATGTTCTGTGTTGGTGCAAACTGATGAAATCTTTACTTTATATACTAAATCAATCTTTTATATATAAAGATAATTGAAAATGAATCTTGATGTGAATGGAATGGGAGAGGGAGCGGGAGATGGGAGGGGTGCGGGTGGGAGGGAAGTTATGGGGGAGAAAAAGCCATTGGAATCCATACACTGTACTTTGGAAATTTATATTTATTAAATAAAAGTTTTAAAAAAATATTTAGAACATTTAAACCATAATCATGGCACCATGGCATTATATCCTAAACAGAATCTTGTTACACATTATTGATTGAGATCTGCTCAACTATAGATAAAATTGTGTAGGGTTGTAAGAAGTGATATTAATAAAATTTGTTCACAATTTAAAAAAAAGAAAAAGTTTGGAATTTAACAACAATCCTCTTTACTTCCAAGAACCCATGGGCATGTAATGCAGAAAAAGCACAGAGTCTGTGTAAACGTTCATTCTCTTACCTCTTCTAAGGCATAAAGCATGGATGACGACTATGAGTTTGATCGTTTGAGTGAAGCTACCTGATGGCAATGCTTCTACTTCCAAAGGTTCCTAGAGAGTGACCACTGTATATTTAGCCTTTGGATTCCCATGGTCCCTGAATCTGTTTCCATCCATAAGTTCCAAATCTCAAGTCTCTATGTCAATGTCCATCAGGTCCAGCCTGTTGTAATGTTCAATAACAATAATCTGCAAGCAGCCATGCACAGGTTCCCAAGGGAGTCCAGAAGCAAGGTGACAAAAGGAAATCATTTTTAGAATAGCATTTAGATTACTGAGTCAGATGGCTTGGTGGTTCTGCAACAAGTCAGAAGTAAGCCAATGAATTATTTTGTTCCACAATTGGCAGAATATGGGTTGCTATATGCACTGTGGTGGGCTGCCCAAGAGTGAACTTTTTCTGCCTTCCTCATTATGTCACAGGTAGATTCTTTTGCTCTCAGACAACTTAACCTGCTTTGGGTGACAATGTCCAGATTCCATCCTAATTCTTGCCTTTATGAGTACATACAAAGAGGTTGAAAGGTTTTCTCAGATCTGGTAATCCCAATGTGGATACTGTGTATAGAGTCTAGCATTAGGTGTGAAAATACCAAATATCATATCTAGTTAGCTTCTCTTTTCTGAAATTTTGGCTCTCTGTAGAGTTAGAAGCTCTGTCAGAGAATTTTGTGATAGCTACTCTTAGGCAGTTATAAATAAGAACCTTTTATTCATAACCTGTTAGCTCTATCTATTTTGTTTAGTGTTGACACCGATGAATCCATTTTAATATTGTGTGGCCCCTGGTCATTTTTTTTTTCAAAAACACTGCTGATAATAATCTTGTATCTAGGTTCTATTTGTCTATCCAGATTGCTGGGCTTCTCTGTTTCCTCACTCGGGCAATGTCGGGGCACGGGAGGGGAAAAGATTGACTGACAAAAACCTTTTAGCCATATTTAAGCAACAGAAAGGATTCAGAAGGAATGGATCTTAGGCTGAACTTGAGCTGGGGGCGGGGGGTGCCTTTTTTTTGGGGGGGGGGGTCTAAGATGTATTTATTTGAAAGGGAGAGGGACAAAGAGAGAAGGAAGGCAGAAAGAGATATCTTCCAATTACTGGTTCACTCCTCAAATCCCACAAGAGCCACCGTTGAGCAATATCAAAGCCGGACACCCAGAACTCCATCTGGGTCTCCCATATGGGTGACAGAAACTCAAATAATTGGGCCATCATCTGCTGCCTCCCGGGTGCAGTAGCAAGAAGCTAGATTGGAAGAGTAGCTAGGACTCAAACCAGCACTCCAACATGGTACTCAGAGTGATAGCTTACCTGCTTTACCACAATACCTTCCCCAGAGTCCATTACTAAATTTAACTTTATCAGTTCTGTGCAGAGTCATCACTTCAATGTGCCCAATCAGCATTATTTTGCTGGTAGATGTACCTCTTTAGAATTCTGTCAAAAAGCATACTCTTCAAAAGAAAAATATAAAACAAATCCAACAAGAGCATAACAAATCATGTTTTCATTTTAAAAACAATAAGGAATGGGCCAGCATTGTAGCGTAGCAGGTATAGCTGCTGCCTGCAGGGCCAGTATCCCACATGGGTGTCAATTTGAGACCTGGCTGCTCCACTTCTGATTCAGCTCTCTGCTATGATCTGGGAAAGCAGTGGAAGATGACCCAAGTGCTTGGGCCCCTGCATCCTCGTGGGAGACCTGGAAGAAGCTCCTGGCTCCTAGCTGCAGATAGGCCCAACTCCAGCCACTATGGCCATCTGGGGAGTGAAACAGCAAGATGGAAAATCTCTCACTCTGCCTCTGACTCTCTGGGACTCTGCCTTTCAAAATAAATAAATAAAAACAATGAGGAGTTACAACCCAGCAGTGACTGTTTTATAGTCTGGGTGTTGAGTATTTGCATATGTGCAACAAAAAATGTTCATTTACTGTGCAGTAATCTCAGATTTTAAAATATTTCAGTTAGGAGGCCTAAAAGAGGCAGACTAAGGGTTTTTTTTTTTTGTTTGTTTGTTTTTTAACAGAATACCAAATCTTTTGAAGTTTTAAGATCTACCAAAAAGTGACTTTTATGTCATCATTGCAAGGCTGGGAATCCTTCTTATATATCCCAATGTTCCAAATTATTTTCAATTATGAAGAGAACAGATTCTTAATGGATATATGTAAATAATCACATTACCACAGAAACAAATGTACTCTTAAATAGTTTTTGAAGTTTGGTGGAATTAACTAAGAAGAAAAGGTAAGTGTTTTTTATCTTTGTTTACAAAATTATACATTACCAAACTATTGTAAGCCATACATATCTCAAGAAAAAACATTTCTTTAAGCCTAGAAGCCAAGGAATTTAAATACAAAACCAAACATATCTTAAGTAAGACACAGAAGCATGTAAAATCCAATAGTTAATTTAGTCTCCTGTAATTACTTCTTGTGCTTTTTAATCTCAGTTAGCAGTTTCATGAACCCCATCAGTTACCTCTGCACATTCTTATTTAGTCTACTGATATTTTGATTTATAGATCCTTGTTCATAGTCTTTTCTGACTGTAAATTTTTTCAAGAAAAATCAGAACTGCGGATGATAAGACCTAGAGTCACCACAGTTAAATTTTAAAAGCTCAGCAATTACAAAGAGATTTAATTATTTTCATAAATTCCATACAGGATTTTAAAAAGCACAGTAGATTTTCACAAAACAAATCCATCCTTTCAAGCCCCAAAGCCAGTGATGTGAGGGGAAATCTCAAAGAAAGGCCTCCATAGGTTCATTTTACATGAAGATGGCAATGGCAACTTACAAAGACCCATCAGGACCACTATACAACTATAAATGTCATATAATCTCTAGAATATATCCACAACAAACCCATATAAATACAACTAAGAGTTTAGCAACATTTCACAACTTCCTAATGTTTTCCATGCAATACAAGTAAGCCAACTACTGTCTCTAAAAGATCAGACATACATCTTTTGATGATCCTCAGAACCCAGTTGGAAATCTGAAAGTCAAATGACATAATTTAGAAGTTTGATCTTTGGGCTGGCACTGTAGTGTAGAAGATTAAGCCTCTGCCTGTGGCATCAGCATCCTTTATGGGCACTGGTTGGAGTCCCAGCTGCTCTGCTTCCAATTCAACTGACTGTTAAGGCACCTGAAAAAGCAGCAGAGGATGGCCTAATTCGCTGGGTCCCTGCACCCAAGTGGGAGACCGAGTGGAAGCTCCTGGCTCTTTGGCTTTGGCCTAGCCCAGCCCCAGTTGTTGGGGCCATTTGGGAAGGGAACCAGTTGATGGAAAATTTCTCTCTTTCTCTTTTTCTTTCTCTACTCCTCTCTCCCATCTGCTTTTCAAATAAATAAATCTTTTTTTTTTAAAGAAAAGAAGTTTGATCTTGAAGATGCCTATTAAAAACGTCACAGGTTTAAAATGTTTGTTCAAAACAGGATCCCATATTATTGTGAAATAACAGTCATCCATCCAAGTAGGGTGTTTTCACAATAACTATACAACATATTTAGTCAGTTATAAAAGTTTTAACTTATATTTTAAAATAAATATCAAAAAATAATATTAAACTCAACTTTTCCAAGCAATCAGAACATTAAAAAGGACAACAAGAATATGAGACCATCCAAATAAAACAAAAAAAAATCCATGTTTCCTTAATTACTACCAAAACCTCCTGTAATGTGTTTGTTTCTCTTTATGGAACCTATTTAGATAGACCAAAAGTCAAACCTTATGGATAAGTACTCATATGTAATTAAACATGAGAATAGCATATATGTAAGGTTATTAGTATACACCATATTATAAAGGAATGTAAATAAGAAAACCTGGAGTAGAAGAATTATCTGACCCTGAGAGACAATAAAACACTCAAAATTGTCTGATTACATGGAACAAAGTAACAATATTATGAAAAAAAAGTAATAAAAGAATCAAGGTATTCATTATCCTAGGTTTCTAAAATAAATGTTATAAGTGTCAGGTCATAACACAGTCAAAACAAGGAAGAGTAGAGAGCTCATAGAAGCAGACAAGAAAGCTGAGGTAAAGAGCCATTAAATAGAAACTCACAAATGAAGCTGGAGTGTAGAAGATAGATGAAATAATTTAAAGAACTGATTTGAAAATTAAGGATCAAAATGTGTTGTGAACCTAGGTGCTTTCATACAGGGGGCAAAATTCCAGTTTCGTAAGTGCACTTTTGATATTAATGCTCAATATTTAGAAAGCGTATAAATAACTCCTTTCTAACCCCAGCCAACCTATTCCCATCAAAGATTCATTTTCCACACAACTTTTACAACCTTATTATGTTCATTTAGCTATTTATCTCCAGCTCCTTAGGAAATACTGATATGGACTCCAGGCTCCCCATAAGGAAAGAAAAATATAGGAAAGTAGAAAGGAAAGAAAAAATATAGGAATGCAGAAAAGAAAGAAAAAACACAATTCTCCTGGGGCCCTGAGGGAGGCAGAGAAGGAAGAAACATATACAATATAATCTACAGATGCTGTGGAGGCTGCCAAAGGGACCTGACTGAGCACTCTGCACACTTCTGTGTAAAACTGGCCATTCCAATATCAGCTCCCTGATTGGTTCACATAGCAGGTCTCCTTAGCATACACATGGACCCATCAAGGAGAGCTTCTTGCTTTAGAAACAAAGATCTGAACCAGGCAGTCCTAAGAAACAAATCTGGTTAAGCAGCCTTGGGCGCTGGCAGCCCTCCATGAAGTCCTTGCCAGCTGCCAGGAAGTCTTCTCAGCTCCTTTCAACAAACTGCCTTGCTTTGCTCAATCTTCCTTGTTTATGTGCCTCATTCTTCATGGTCACGAGACAAAGAACCCAGAAGAGAAGAGGAGCTGCAACACAGAAAACTGCAATGCTCCTAGATGAACCAGGCATAAAGGAGACACTAAGGCCCGATGGATTGAAGAGAAGCTATAATATAAGAACTTTAACACAGAGAGCTGCAGCATAAGGAGCTGTGAAATGGGAGTGGGGAGTTTCTGAAGAGATGGGCAAAAAGAAGAATCTTTCCTGGATAAATTGCATATCCAAGTGACTAGAGCCATAGACTCCTCCTGACTCAGTTCCTGTAACACTGACACCAGAACTTCAACAATTACCAGCCATTTTACTTTAGGACAAAGATAATTTTTTTTTCTCTTAACCACAGCTTCACTTACCAAAAGCCTGTATTACTTTCTCACACAGAGTTATTTTCTTGTTTTTAATTTCTAATCTTAACACTCATCTCTTTTATTTTTACCCAATTTATTTTTAACAAATATATTCAAGATTACTCAAGAAACTGAATGTTCAGCCAACAGGGTTATAATTTTAAGTCATTTTCCTGTCCAAAAAAAAAAAAAACTTATTATAAGAGTAAATTGTGCTTCATACATAGGAAGCACTGAACATTGTACCACAACTTTACCTGCATTATTTGTTCTTAGGTCAAAATTATACATCTATGATTTTCAATATCTAACCAGCAAATCCAGGCACAAATATATATTAATGACTCTGGAGTCACCTTTATTTTATTTTTCTTGACAAATTAAAATATGTCAGGGATTTACCTAAATTTCATAAACCAAAAGGCATTTGGGTTAATTTGTGTTTTAACTTAATGTGAGTATTCATTTATCTGCAACGCAATCAAGATAGATTTGCAGGATTTTACCACATAGAAACAACAAATAACACGCACAAATTCGTAACACACATAACAGCGCTTATTCCATAAAAATGATGACTACAACATGGACAATACAAAACATAAAGAGACCTTAGACAAATAACAGATACCAGAATGCACTCAGTCTGGACCCTAACCTCCCACAGGGGTTAATCAGATGCTCAGCAATCAAGCTGAATCCTGCCTCTATTTTCAGGAAGTTCTCTACCACCAGAATCCAAAGGGCCAATTTGCCAAAAACCCTTTTGAGGGGCTGATCAAGAACCCAAGAGAGGCTGAGACCTGCAAAGAGGCTGACCAGAGAAGCAAGGAGGGAAACAAAATTACTCACCCAGAAATTGAACCAAGTTATAAAATGAACTTGTCAAGTTAAAAACAAATATCTTAAAGCACAGATCTCTAACTATGAAAAGGAAAAGCTCATATTAGCATAAGAGGTATTACCTCATATGATCATTCACAGGCTGCTACTAAAGGCTGCAGACATCTTCAGATTCCAAGCCAAACTCAACCCTAGTTTCTTTCAGCTGAAAAATACCTTAGGTCAACAATCCCCACTAGCAGACTGTCCCAGAGTCTGAGAAGTACTTATGCAGCTACAGGATACCTCCCAACAGCACCAGCTGGCCAGGAACACGTGTTTGACAAGACAGACATGCAGGGTTAGAATCCCTTTGTGATTTCCAGTTTGCTATATAACTCACCAAAACTTGTTGGAGAAATTGCTATAAACTCCTAAAATTCAATCTGCTTGCCCAATGAGCAGCACGCCAATTACTGCCACCAGAATAGTGGAAGAAAAGTAGTAGTAGTAGTTTATTTGCAGTTCACAGAGCAAAGTGTCAGATAATTATCATTCAATTACCACACTACCCAAGGAATTGAGGCAGTGAATCTTGCACAGTAAAGTGGGGATTAAACAATGTAAACAATGCCTGATCAGCTCATGTGTGGGTCTCTGGTTGGTCTACAGTGCTTGTGGCTGTTCTTGGACTGTTCAGTGGCAGGAGGACAACACGATGATTTCTGAGGATGATGTAATGGCAAAGTAGGCCTCAAGGGGCCCAAAATACCCCCAAAGATTAGGGATCTTAAAAAGTTCTGAGATCTTCCTGGCAAGATAAACTCAACACATGGGAGAGACTCAGCAAGGGGAAAATCCTCCTTTACTGAATATAAATATGCAAGGGGCCATGTGGCAAGGAATGGGTACAACCCTAGTTGCTGAGAAAAGTCCGTGGCAGACATTCAGTATGGTTATTTGTTAGACTACAGTAGAAAACTAAAAGAAGGTTCTTACAATGCCTTCATGTTATCATTATGAACACAGTGTGTCTCATGCTGACAATGTTAGCAAATCTGTTGATCTTGAGCTAATGGCTTTAAAACAAACTTAATAGCTTACAGAAAAATATGTTTTAAGAACTCATATTTTTATATCATTAAAAAAAGAGATAGAAATAGTCATAACTAATTTAAAACTAAAATTATGTACTTTTAGTATTTGTTTATTTACAAGGTGTTTTCACAGGAACAATACACCATGGTGGTAAAAATACTTGGTTTTGAAGATAGAGAACTCAAGATTAACATCCTAGCTATGACTTTAACCTTGAATTTTTATGTTTGCCCATTCATTATGTAGTAAAACTTCCCTCAACCTCCTGGAGTTCCTGAGAAGATCACAGGACATAGCATACTTAACACATCTGGCATAGACTGAAATAAATATTCAGGTTTTCACTCTTATTTGCAGTATGATAATTTTCCTAAAATCAGGATAATGTCTTAGTCATCACGGAACCCATATTGCCCAGTACAGTGCCTGTGATGGAGGCATTTTTCTCATTTTGTTAATAAAAAATTAGAGCTATATGTTTCTTTTCTAAGTTTTCTGAAGCTAGAAAATGGCAAAGTGTAGAGAAAGACTCCTAAATTAACTCCTATGTTCTTTGCCTGGTAATGTACATAAGCACCAGAGTTATATAAACCTATATAATACAGTGTTTCTATGTATTTGTATTATGTATTCAAAATAGAGCACAAAAATGGTCAGCATTACTTGCTTTTTATTAATGTTCTATTTTATCTGTGTTTGCAAAAAAACTATAACATAATAAAAATGGTTTACAGCCAGCGCCGCAGCTCACTAGGCTAACCCTCGCCTGCGGCGCCGGCACTCCAGGTTCTAGTCCCAGTTGGGGCACCGGTTCTTTCCCAGTTGCTCCTCTTCCAGTCCAGCTCTCTGCTGTGGCCTGGGAAGACAGTGGAGGATGGCCCAAGTGCTTGGGCCCTGCACCCGCATGGGAGACCAGGAGGAAGCACCTGGCTCCTGGCTTCGGATCGGTGCAGCGCGCCGGCCGTGGCAGCCATTTGGAGGGGTGAACCAACAGAAGGAAGACCTTTTTCTCTGTCTCTCTAACTCTGCCTGTCAAAAAAAAAAAAAAAAAAAAAAAAGGTTTCCAATGCCTCAATCCCCAAACTACACGACAGGGAAGTGTCATTATTACAACAAATTCATATTCCACAGTAAGAATTATGTCCTATCTAATCTTTTTGTACATAGGAATTTTCAATTTATTGTATGTATTTTTTAAGTCAAAAATGGGTGTTAAATAGTGGCACCAAATGTTGATGAGAAGATGTGGAAACAGTGACCTACTGTTATGTTGCTAATGGGAATGTAAATTGGAAAGCCATTACGGAAAACACTTTGGACATTCTTTAAAAAGTAAACATATACTTACTATATAACTCAGTAATCAAAGTCTTTGGAATTTATCCCCAAAGAAATGGAAATTATGCCTATGTTCATGTCAACTGTTCATAGCTTTTTCACTTGTTATAGCCCTAAAGTATAAAAGTTAACCTCAAAAGGTCAATTACTTAATCATTTCATGTGTATAATATTACCAAAAGGACAAAAAGATAGGTGTAGAAGAAAAATTATTGCTAGCCACATTAGGTACACTGGGAGACAGAGGTATGGCTATGAACCCTTAACGTAAGGAAGATGTCTCAGTTGGTGGGTAACACTGTATCCAGACTGTGATGTTAATTACACAAAAGGGTATTGGATAAAATCATAGAAAACCAGATACACACTATATTATAGTGAATGTCCTGGTCTTCAAACTGACATTTTACATAAGATGTAACCATTGCAGAAGACTGGGTAAAGGGTACACAGCAAATCTTGCCCTTGAATCTTCCTGTGGGATCCATAATTACTTCAAAATATCGAAACAAATGTAAATGTTTCAAATGTCTCAAACTTTTGGTAACATTTTCTATATCCTCTATAATGAAACTAAGCTTTCCTATTTTAATGGCTTAAAAAGTTTAGCTCATATTTTTATAGGACATTTTGAAAACAAAGAAAAATAAAAACACTCACATGTAAAATTATAAACCATGTCTTTGTCATCAGGTTTTCCTTTCCCATTTTCTTTTTTTTTAAAAAAAGAATTATTTTATTTATTTGAAAGACAGAGTTACAGGCCGGCGCCGCGGCTCATTAGGCTAATCCTCCGCCTTGCGGTGCCGGCACACCGGGTTCTAGTCCCGGTCGGAGTGCCGGATTCTGTCCCGGTTGCCCTTCTTCCAGGCCAGCTCTCTGCTGTGGCCCGGGAATGCAGTGGAGGATGGCCCAAGTGCTTGGGCCCTGTACCCCATGGGAGACCAGGAGAAGCACCTGGCTCCTGCCTTCGGATCAGCGCGGTACACCGGCCGCAGCGCGCCGGCCACGGCAGCCATTGGAAGGTGAACCAATGGCAAAAGGAAGACTTTCTCTCTGTCTCTCTCTCTCTCACTGTCCAGTCTGCCTGTCAAAAAAAAAAAAAAAAAAAAAAGACAAAAGACAGAGTTACAAAGAGAGGTAGAGCCAGAGAGAGAGAGAGAGGTCTTCCATTCCACTGTTTCATTCCCCAAATGACCACAATGGCCAGAGCTGAGCTGATCTGAAGCCAGGAGCCAGGAGCTTCTTCCAGGTCTCCCACGTGGGTGCAGGGGTCCAAGGACTTGGGTCATCTTCTACTGCCTTCCTAGGCCATAGCAGAGGGCTGGATCAGAAGAGGAGCAACTGGGACTAGAACCAGTGCCCATAAGGGATGCTGACGCTGCAGACCTGGGCTTTAACCCACTGTGCCACAGCGCTGGCCCCTCCCATTCATTTTCATTCCATCTTCTGGCTACCAGTTTGCCCCTCAATGACCTATACAATCCTCCCACGTTACTATTCCCCCATGTCATCTTCTTCCATATCCAGGAGACTATACTCCACAGAAGAATTTCAACTGTTAGATTATCTTACTCAAGTCCATCCCAGTGCATATGGCTGAGCAGGGCTCTCCTAAAATATACACATTTGATAAAAGCTCCCTAGCCCAAATTTATATCCATAGTACTAGTTCTAATGTAAGCAACATTTCTGACCAGAAAGACTACCTAATCCTTCTTGCCTTCTGAGCCATCCCTTACCATTCCTCCTTGCATAAACCAGGTCTTTTACCTAAGACTCCGGGTCAGCTTCAGCAACTTAATACTTTATTTCATCACATAAACATCTCGGGAAGACTACTAGCATTTGCAACACACTTAGGTCTCCAATGAACTTGAACACATGGTTTCCCAACTGATACTCATTAGACTTAGTAGAATATACAAATCCAAGTTACTATTTTCATCCTTACCTTAGAAATAAGGAAGTTGGGACTCAGTGAAGTACTGCCCAAGATCACAGGTGAAGACCAAGTTGCTGAAGGGATATGACCCAGATCTCTTCAATATCCACCCCCAAGCAATGTCAAAATAGTTTATCAAACTATCGCAGTCTCAGACTAGGAACAAGCATTTTATAGCAGTAAAAACTGGAAGAACAGAAGACAAGGTGGATCAAACAAAACCATGCTGATCCTACAAGAAGCAGAGGGTTTCAAAGTGTTGTCAGTCCTGACATCAGTAATATGCCTGGTGATTCCAAACACAGCACTCAAATAGAAAGTCAGAATGTCTTTCTATGATTGAAGAGATAAACTAGCACAACAAAAAATATAAAAGAAATATTTTCTTCTCCATCTAACTTTACTACTTTATACAACTCACCAACCAAAGTTTGTGGTGGAAAAAGATAGAATCATGGCAAATTCAAATACATTAAATTAGATCTCCAACTCTCCTACATCTTGGCCAAGAAAATGAACATCAAAGCAACAATAGGCACAGAAAACTGCTAATCTGATTGTTAATCTCATTTCTCCTTTTAACCTATTCTTTTCTGAGGCAGCAGAGCTGGGACTTGCCAACCTTGGGTCATCATGTAAGGTTACAAAGCACATTCTAAAAATAATTGGAAAGAGGCTTGAGAATTCATCACATGCAAGAAAGAACTTTTGATGACAGCAAACAGAAACGCAGAGTACAGAGCAGATGACCCCAGGAACAAATTCCCAAAGAGAATAGCTCTCAAAAGTTCCAGACTCGTGACAGAACTCCCCCATGATTTTAAAGCTGATCAACATTACACCACATTTATTATTAACCATCTGTATTAGATTCAAAGAAGGTCATAGGCCTATTTTGCTCCCTTTCTATTAGGATCAGTCTGTAGCAGGATGAATAAAAAGGAAGGTTTCATAGAAGTTTTATTCCTTTTGTCTTTTTCTGTTGCTATAACAGAATACCTTAGATTGGGTAATTTATTTAAAAAAAAATGAGCCTCATTTTGGCTCATGATTGTGAAGACTGGAAAGTCCAAGAACGTGGCTCTAGCATCTGTTTGGCATCTGATCAGACTCTTGGACTGTTATAACTTGGCAGAGGCCAGGAGAGGACACAAATGTGTGGGAATAAGAAAAAAAAGATGGCCAACTCACTGCCCAACATCCCACTCTGGTGATTAACTAAGGACTCCTATGAGAATTCACCAGTTCCCCTGAGAAAGGCATTAATCCCTCTTTCTGATCTAATCGCCTTTTAAAGTACCACCTCTCAACACTGCCAGAGTGGCAATCAAATTTCAATATGGGTTTGGGAGGGCATAAACCATAGTCAAACCACAGCACTTACCAGTACGGTGTTTTAGTTCTACAGTTGTTTGACCTTCTCTGGATAATTCTGTAATTTCACATGTGTAGTTTCCTAAGAGAGCATCACTCATATCCATCTCCAAAGAAGCATCTCCTTTTAGTAATTTCGAGACATCAATTTTTGCAGTTGTAAAGTTATTGAACTTAGTGGTCATGTTTAGAAGTCCATCAAAGGTTAAAATCACATTTCCTTTATATCTCCATTTTATAAATAATTCACTAATCTTTTCTGCCTCCATATTGATAGCACAACATGGAATAACAACAGTTTTATTACATCGAGTATATTCTACATATTTCATTTTATTAAATAGTAGTTGACTCGAACCTGAAAAAGAAAAAAATATTTATTTAACTACAGAATTTTATAAGAGCAAATCCTTAAGACAAAGAGCAATGTTTCAATTGTACACTTAAGCCATCAGTGCTACAACAGAAGAGACTGGCAAGGTGAAAAACATCAATGAATATTTTCATATTAACATTAATGGCTGGTAGACAATACCATATTTTTCCTACATTCAATCTCAGTAATTCAAAGTATACATTTCCAGGTATCTTTGGAATAAAGCCAGTACAGTAGTGCCAGCTTTGGAAGATCTAAGGTAATCATTATTGCCTAATGATATATATATAGGAAAATGCTGTCCCTAACAGAAAACAATTTTGAGCAGAAACTCAAACCAAATATTATATTCATAGTGTCTATACACTTCTATATAGTACTTGTTAAATTCATAAAAAATTTGTGTGTATCTTTATGCTGCATTTCCAAAAAAAGTCAAGTTCTACTATACTTTAATATACAAAATAAATCAGACAAATAAAATCACATTCTTCCAGTAGAATGAAAAGTTTTACAATATCACTGAGAAAAAAATACTCCCTGTGGCTATTTTTTCATTGCAAAATATAGAGAGCAATACATATTTTGTCTTACAAGCCTTACGAAAGATTATTTATGATTGAAAGGCATCCTTCATCCCCACATGTGGGGAGCAAACCGGACTAGACTGAGTTACTGGAATTAGGACTTATTCTATGCATCTGCTCTCCCACAATATGGCGCTGGGAGAGAAGTAAACAGCTTCCGCACAGCTGCCTCCAGTTCAACCAATAAACTGTAGGACTTGCTACTGATTGGAGGAGAGCAGCGTACTCGGCGTGTGGGCAGCCGAGTTGGGATTGGCGGAGGAGGACTATAAAGGAGGAGAGAGACGGCATGCACCAGGAACATCTATGGGGAACATCTAAGGGGAACATCTAGCTGAAGGAACACCTGTGCAGCCCCCGAGAAGAGCCGGCCGGCGGTGTGCCGCTCCCCTGCGGAAGTGGGGAATGTGGCCAGGGGGAACTGCCCTTCCACGGAGGTGGAAGGGATAGTAGCCAACCCGGGAAGAACCAGCAGCAAACCCGGGGAGGGCCGAGCAGACGAAAGAACAGCGCAGGGTCCTGTGTCGTTCCGCCACGAAGAGGGGGAGCGACATAATGGTGCCGTGACTCGGATATGAAGCCTAGGCAGGGCTTAGTGTCGTTCCTCCACGAAGAGGGGGAGCGACATAATGGTGCCGTGACTCGGATAGGAAACCTGACTCGGATAGGAAACCTAGGACGGATAGCAAACTTAGGAGGGAAGAAACGGGAAGAACTGGGAAAATACCGGAGGGAGAGACTAGCAAACAGCCTAGGGAAAAGCCGGACGAAAGAGGTGCCGGAGGAAGCTGTTGAAAGCCTAGGCATAGACTCAGATACGGACTACGGACTACGGGGGGAAGCTAGGAGAAATCTCTAAGGTCGAAAGCGAAAGTGAAAGCTAGAACAAACAGACTCGGATGCGGACTGTGGGGACAGGCCAGGAGAAACGAGGGAGGAATATTGTTGGAAGAAAGCTTGGGGAAACATACCGGGTAGAGAAAAATGTTAGGGAAATTGAAGCCGCAGGGGGCAGGCCGAGGCGGAAACGAAAGCCACTTTGGGATTCTCAAGTTAGCCCGGGAATGGGGGGCGAAAAGTTAAAACCAGAAGCGGAAACGTAAGCCGGATTGGGATCCGTCTGATTAGCCCGGGGAGCAAAGGACGGGAAGCCAGATCGTGGGGCGGAGACGTAAGCTGGGTTGAATTCGTCAGGCTAGCCCGGGGAACTTAGATTGAATGCTAGTGGCGGACACGTAAGCTACGCTGTGTAACTCGTGGAGGCTGCCACGCGCAGACAGAGTGTGCGGGGCTCAAGTACATAGGGAACGCGGGGCTAGCGCGGAGACCGCGGAGTGTGCGCGCAAAGCCGAGCCGCACAGATGAGAGAGGTGCGGGCTGAAGCGGCTCAGAGCCGGCGAGGCGCCGGGAAGCCGCGCGGAGCCGTGAAGCTGCCGGCAGGGCGAGGCGCCGAAGCTGCAGGGATAAGAGAAATAGAAGTTTAGAAGCAAAGTGAGAGAAATAGGAATGCTGGAAGATAGAAGTAAAATGGGAGAAATAGGAATGCCCGGAGATAGAGAAATAGAGAAATAGAAAGGCCTCCCCTCAGCATGGCAATGAGAGAGCTTGGATTCGGTCTGCCTGATTAAGTGAGGCGATGAGCACCTGCGGCGGCTAGCAGCTTATGCGCCGCAGGTCACCGAAGACAGGCACGAATTAACATCAGTAAGGCCTCCCCACAATACAACAATTAGGAGGCTTGGATTCGGTCTGCCTGATTAAGGCGGTAAGCACCAGCAAGCAGCTCGACCAGAGTATGAGCTGCAGGTCACCGAAGATAGGCACGAACCAACACTAATAAGTCTCCCCCACAATACGGCAATGAGAAGGCTTGGATTCGGTTTGCCTGATTGTTAGGGCTTGTAAGCCCCTGCGGGCAGAGCAGAGCATGCGCTGCAGGTCACCGAACACAGGCACGCATCAGCGCCTAAAAACCTCCTCACAACATGGCGAAGAGAGGACCCGGATTCGGTTTGCCTGATTGATAGGACTTGTAAGAACCTGTGGCAACTCTAGCAAGTAGAGCAGAGTGTGTGCCGCGGGACACCGAAGACAGGCGCGTATCAACGCCAAAAATAAAAAGAAAGGGGGATCTGTGGGGAGCAAACCGGACTAGACTGAGTTACTGGAATTAGGACTTATTCTATGCATCTGCTCTCCCACAATATGGCGCTGGGAGAGAAGTAAACAGCTTCCGCACAGCTGCCTCCAGTTCAACCAATAAACTGTAGGACTTGCTACTGATTGGAGGAGAGCAGCGTACTCGGCGTGTGGGCAGCCGAGTTGGGATTGGCGGAGGAGGACTATAAAGGAGGAGAGAGACGGCATGCACCAGGAACATCTATGGGGAACATCTAAGGGGAACATCTAGCTGAAGGAACACCTGTGCAGCCCCCGAGAAGAGCCGGCCGGCGGTGTGCCGCTCCCCTGCGGAAGTGGGGAATGTGGCCAGGGGGAACTGCCCTTCCACGGAGGTGGAAGGGATAGTAGCCAACCCGGGAAGAACCAGCAGCAAACCCGGGGAGGGCCGAGCAGACGAAAGAACAGCGCAGGGTCCTGTGTCGTTCCTCCACGAAGAGGGGGAGCGACATAATGGTGCCGTGACTCGGATATGAAGCCTAGGCAGGGCTTAGTGTCGTTCCTCCACGAAGAGGGGGAGCGACACCCACATTCAATTAAACTACAATATAACCATTTCCAAATGTATATTATATGTGTCCCTCTGTCCAAGAAACTATTAAACTACTTAAAAGCTAAGAAAGGAATTTAAACCAAGAGCAGCTACTACTAAGTAAGGCACATTTTATCAACGCATCTAAATAGGATAAACTACAACTGTTATCTTACCAAAGAGGAGTTGGGGACATAAATGCAAGTACCATTTAATTAAAATATACAAAAGAAAATGGAGAAATTGTAGTTATTTTCCATATCCTTCAGCCATTCATCAACTATTTTATAGTTTTTCTCTCAAAAAGCAAAGCACTAGCAACTAAAAATAAAACATCAACTTTGTAAATAATTCATTCTTAAGATTTATTCCTTCTATATTAACTGGATTAGAAATCAGGGGTATATGGGTTAGGCATTGTAATGCAGCAAGTTAAGTGGCAGCTTAGGATCCCAGCATCCCATAGGAGCACCAGTCAGAGTCCTGGCTGCTCCCCTACCAATCCAGCTCTCTACTAACGCACCTGGTAAAACAGCAGAAGATAGCTCAAGTGCTTGGGACCTTGCCCCTATGTGGGAGACCCAGATGGATTTCCAGGCTCCTGGTTTTGGCCTGGCCTAGCCCTGGCTGTTGCAGTCATTTGGGGAGTGAACCAGCAGATAGATCTCGCTGTTTCGCTCTGTGTGTCTCTCCACTCCTCTCTCTCTCTCTCTCTAACTCTGCCTTTCAAACAAATAAATCTTAACAGAAGAAATGGATGATGTTCAAAAAAACCTAAGTATAATCCTCTCTGCCACTTATTGGTACACAACCTTAAACAACTTACTTTTCTACGCCTTGGCTTATTCTTTAAGTAGCAGAATCAGCAATTAACACTGGGTTAATGTATAGAATTCAATGAACATCAAAAGAGAAAATGTCAGTGCATAAACAAGTGCTCTCTAATCAGTGCTGAGTACCAGAAATGTAGGGAGATACTATAAAAGGTAGACAACATGGCATCTTAATGTCATTCTCTGGAAATTTTCTGACTAGCAGTTTGAGTCGCACCAACTTTTAAGTGTCCATAGTTCACCTTTTCTTTTCTCAGTTCTCTAGGGTTCTACCCATTCACATATTAGGAAGACCCTAGCAAAACTGGGTCTTCAAATTGCATTCTCAAAACCTTACGCTGTAAATTATTTCCCCTGGCAGAGAAGCATGGAGGGAGAGGCCACACCTCACAGGGAGTCAAGAAAGGAGTGATGATGTTGGAATTACGAAGAAAGGCAAGCATGATGAAAGATTTTGAAATGGACAAGAAGATTACCAGGTGAGTTTTCAGTGAAGTGCTGGTCACTCTCTAAAAAATCCTTTGTATCCACTGGAATTATCTGATTCTATAAGGCTCTGCACTCCTCAGTGACTTTCACTGGGTTCTTTTACAATTTTGTAAGTTATAGAAAACTGAAAAGGCAGTTGATTGGTGTCTATAAAAGATAAAAACAGATTTTTTCAATTGATTTCTACTTGCTGGAAGACAGGATTCTAAAAAATTATTTTTTACTGCCATGAGGATATTGACCAATTTTGCATCTGCTAACAAATTCATTTCAGCATTCCTGATTGCCTATAGAAATGCCTGTTCTTCCAATTTTCTTTCAAAAGAGTTTGCCATGGTAGTTCCTTCTAATTTGATGAGTGAAATAAAACCTGTGACACATGTTCACTTTATATTTGCATGAGTCATGGCTTTCTTTTAAAATTTATTCTTTAAATAATAAAAGAGGTAAAATTGAAGAACTTGATTTTCCTATCAAATTTTCCAAGAATGCTCTAGGTAAAATAGAAGTGGTTGAAAAACATTCCATAATTTCTTAAGTTAGGTTTAGAAAATGAATTTTCCAGAGAATACAGAAAGTACTAATTGCACTATATGATTAACTGTAATAGAAATATTATATAGCTAAAGCAATTTAGGTAGAAAAACATGGTCAAGTAAAATTTAAAGTAAAATTTACTATGCTAAAACATAATTTGAAGGTTTTACACTAATAATTAATATGGGCATTCCAAAAATATTTTTCCAGCTTTTAACATGTATGAAAATCTATTAAATCATAAAATTGTCTTATTTGGAGTTTTTCTCTTATGCTTATTGACCTCTGATGAAAACAGAAAAGTGAAGCAGCATTCAAATAAAGGAAACAGATAATTAATGAATATGAAATTTCTGAATAAATAAGATATACTTATAGCAGTATAAATCATATATAAGTAGATAAATAGATGCCAGAATGACACCGGAATTACAGATAAACTAGTAAATAACATGGAAAAACTATTTTAATGGGAACAGCAAAAGGACTTTACAACTGGTATGGACACAGCCACCAACCCAAATCTCAGAACACATTTCTAAAAAAAGCTACAAAGTTGCAGAGCAGTTGCAAGTAATCAAAATACAAAAATCAAGCTCAGAAATTTTAAAACACAAACATTTATTGAGAATGACTTGACATGAAATATTGGGATAGGATATGTGGATACAAAGAGGGAAGAATGTAGGAATTATCTTATAGAAGCTCACAATTCTCGTATGAGGCATGTTAAATATTTTGTATAACACAAGGTCATAACTGTTACTAACTCTGTATGGACACAGTGCTCTATGACAAAAGTGAACACTTCAATTTTCCCATCAAACTTCTTCAAGAAGGCTCTAGGAAAATTAGCAGTGATTGCCAAGTATACCACTATTCCTTATGTTTAGAAAATGAAACTTCTAGGGAATACAGAAAGCATAAACTACACATTATTATGGTAATAAAAATATTTTGTAGCTACAATTTAAGTAGAAGAAACATCATGAAGTAAAATCCAAAATTTTCCTTGATAAACCCTAATTGAAATACAGCCTGAACTAATAACTAACATGGGAAGTATCCCATACCTCTTGAACATTGTTTTTAATTTTTCTAATTTCTTTTTTTTTTTGGACTGAGATATTTCCAAAGATTTGTCTTCTAGCTCAGATATTCTTACTTCTGAGTCACAAAGTGTGTCATTAAAGCTTTCCAGTGTATTTTCTATTTGATACATTGAATTCTTAATTCTAATATTTCAGTTTGATTTCTCTTCAAAAATCTTAATATCACAAGAAACTTCTGCAGCTATGGCATGAATATGCTTCTCATTGCTACTGAGTACTATCATAAAACTCAACATACAGGAACTTAGGAGTTCCTGAAGATGTGGAAAGAAAGAAGGCTTATTCAGTGAAATAAGAACAAAAAACTTCCCTAATTTGGAAAAAAAAAGGGGGGGGGGGGGACATTCAAGCACAGGAAGCCCAGAATTCCTAATAAACATCACCAGAAAAGATCATCACCATGACAAATTGTAGTCAAACTTTCAACAGTAAAACATAAAGATTCTAAAATGTGCATGAAACTAATGCAGATTACTTTCAGAGGCTCTCCAACTTATAAATATGTTATATTTGTATATTTTCATGTGGTACAATGCAATATGTCTACACATATACACAGCATAACAAATCACATCAGGCAACTGGTCTTTCCATGTGCTTTTCTTTTTATTTGGAGCTTACCAGCTCCTCTCTTCCTGTCTTTTATACAATGTATAACACCTTGTTGTGAACTAAAATCCATTTATGGAAAAAGACTGCACCAGATCTTAGAGGAAATGGTTTTAGCTTTTCCTGATTCCATATGACATTGGCTGAGGATTTGTCATATAAACCCATTATTAAGTTGAAGTATATTCCTACTATGTCTAATTTTTTAACTGTTTTTATCATGAATGGATATTGAGTTTTAGTAAATGCTTTTTCTACATCTGATTTTTATCCTTCATCCAGCAGATATGATATAGTACTGATTTGCATAACTTGACCCATCCCTGCAGCCATGGAATAAATCCCATTTTTGGATGTTATTTTATTCCACTTGATACCATTTTGTTGAAAATTTTTGCATCTGGTGGCCGGCGCCATGGCTCACTTGGTTAATCCTCCACCTGCGGTGCCGGCATCCCATATGGGTGCCAGGTTCTAGTCCTGGTTGCTCCTTTTCCAGTCCAGCTCTCTGCTGTGGCCCAGGAGGGCAGTGGAGGATGGCCCAAGTGCTTGGGCACCTGCACCCGCATGGGAGACCAGGAAGAAGTACCTGGCTCCTGGCTTTGGATAGGTGTAGCTCCAGCAGTAGCAGCCATTTGGTGGGGTGAACCAATGAAAGGAAGACCTTTCTCTCTGTCTCTCTCCCTATCTAACTCTGTCAAATAAAAAAAAAAAAAAAGAAAAAAAAAAGAAACTTTTTGCATCTAAGTTCAGCAGGGACACTGGTCCATACTTTAGCTTTATCCTTGTCTGGTCCCTAATCAAGACAAGACTAGTCCCATAGGATGAGTTTAGAAGAATTCCTTTCCTTTCAATTCCTTGGAATAATCTGAGAATTGGTGTTAGTTCCTCCTTAAGTTTTGATAGAGCACACAGTAAAGTCAACTGGTTCTGGGCAGTTCATTGCAAGATTTTCTATCACCAATTCAATGTCATTATTATCTTCTATGGTTTCTACATCTCTATTGTTCATGTATTCAGAAATTTTTTTTCTAGGTTTGCCAAATTGTTTGCATACAATTATCCATAATAGTCCCTAATGACCTCTTGTATTTATGTCATATCAATCAACTGTAATATCTCATATTTCATCTCTGATTTTGAGTCTTTTTCCTTACTCTAGCCAAAGCTTTCATGATTTTGCGTAGCTTTTCATAAAAACTCCATTTCATTGATCTTTTTTATATAAAGTGTCTTTCTTTTCTTTATGCTCTGATCTTCATAATTTCTTCCCTTCTACCAAGTGTGGCTTTGGTTTACTGTTATTTTAGGTCCTTGAGATGAACTGCTAAGTTATATGATATATTTCAATTTTTTGACATAGACATTTACTGCTATAGACTTTTTTTGTATACTTTTGCTATGTCACAGATGTTTGGAATATTTTTTTTCCACCTGGGTTTGTCTCAAAACAAATATTTCAAAAAATTAAACAAATGTTTTATTTTCCATTTGATTTCTTCTGTGATCCAATGGTCATTCAGAAGTATACTGTTCAGTTTCTGTGCAACTGTATAATTTAGAATTTATTTGTTCTTGATTTTTCTCTTTTGACATAAGGCGACAAAATTTTATAAAACTGAGTGCCCTCATATCAGGTACATATAAATTTACATCATCATATCTTCTTGTTGAACTGACCCCTGGTTCATTGTATAGTGACTTTCTTTTTCTCTATAGTTTTGGTATTATAGTCTGTTTTGTCTAAGTATAGCTATTCTTACTTTGGATTTCTGTTTTCATGAAATATCTTTTTCCATTCCTCCATTTTCTGTAAGTTTCTTTACTGGGGGAAGAAGCTTCTTGTATCCATTCCTCTCCATTTAGTCTAACTTTTAGTTGGGAATTAAGTGTATTTACATTCAAATTTATTAATGGAAACTAATGACTTAGTTTTTTTTTTCAATTATCTTTCATTATATATACTTTGTTTTTATAGTGGGTTTTTGGTAGTCTCATCTTTTGTTTCTATGTGTAAGAATCTCTTAGGCTTTTTTTTTTTTTTTTTTTTTTTTTTTTGCAAAGCCTTCCAGTGATGAACTCCTTCAGATTTTGCTTGTCTTTGAAAGTACAGCTTTGCTGAGTATAGTATTTTTGGTTGGAAGTTTTTAAGAATCTGAGCCATATCATTCCATTCCCTCCTGGCCTGTAATGTCTTCTACTGAAAAGCCTGTTAGTCTAATGGGAGTCTCCTTAAATGCCACTTGATGATTTTCTCATGCAGATTGTAGAATTTTCTCCCCATACTGTATTTTTAGGTTTTAGGTATGATGTATCATGGTGGGATCTTTTTTCTGTTCAAATCTATTAAGGATCCAATGAGCCTCCTGTACTTGGATGTACAATTCTTTCTCTAGTTTGGTAAAATTTTTATTTCATTAGATAGGTCTTTATGCTTTTACCTCTCCCTTTGTCCTCAAGAGTCACCAGAACTCAAATAATTGTTTAATGGTGTCCAAAAGGTTTAAAAAGCTGTCTTCATTCTTTTGTACTTGTGTTTTTCCTTCTGGTGGTGGTGGTGGTGGGGAGATGAGATTTGAGATATTTCAAAAGGCCTGTCTTTAGATATTTTTCTCTGTGTAATCTCGTCTGTTCTTAAGGCTTTTCATTATTGCTTTTTTTTTATATTTGACTTGAGTTTTTTACTTCCAAGATTTGTTCAGTTCTTTGCCAAGATTCTCTTAGCTGAATGTCTCATTCATAAAATGCACTGTTTTTCAGACTTCATTCATCTGCCTGTTTGTATTTTGTTTCTCTTTGAGAGTCTTAGCATTCTTCTGAATTCTTTATCAGGCCTTTCATTAATTTCCTTTTCTTTGGAGTCTGTTTCTAAGGCACTCTTTTGTTCCTTTGGGGACACCTATTGTCTTGTTTTTTAATATTCATGTATCCCTACAAAGATATTTGTGTATCTGGCAGAACAGTTGTTTCCACCATTTTTAGTGAGTGGCTTTCTTAGTAAAAAGGCTTTTTCATGATATGTCTTCAGGTACTGGTTTGGTAATCTATATTGCCTTTAGTTTCAGTTGGATGTAGTATAGCCTCCCTATACCTTCTTCCACAGCAACTAATGACAGTGGAGTGGGGTCCTAGCTTATTTATCTCAGTTCCAGCAGTGGTGTGTGGGTCTCAGTACTGGCTCATGAGCCAGGGCCTGGAGTCATAAAGTTCCCTTTCCCCATTCCACTGTGGCTGAGGTTTTGAGAGTCATCTGAGAGTTCTAGAGAGGTCACTTTGGTACCTGCATTGGTAGGAACATGACTAAGATCATGGTAGCACTGGCCCTGTTAGACAGGTGCACATGGTTGCTCATAGTGCTAGCACCAGGTTTTAAATGCAATGTCTCAGCATCCACCAATCTTTTCTTCCCCCAAGAAGATAATTATTCTCTCCATATTGTACTACTTGGGGTTTGAGGAGGAATGGAGTTTGCAGTCCTGTGGCCACTTATGACACAATGCTAAGTCACACCCAGAACTCACACCAAGATTAGCACAACACAAGGCAGAGCCATGTCTCAATTTGCTGTGGGTTGCCTGCCGCTGAGGTGGCCTTGAAACCCAAGGCTGTTGCAACCAATCACAGATGATGCCAGCTAGAATATAAATCCAATTGACTGAAATCACAAGTCTCTACTTGAAATTGGGACAGGAACAGAGGCTTAACTAAAGGCATTGGCCTAGGAACAGGGACCATTAATATCTATCCAGTAATGGTTTTTCTCATTTTGGTTTACTACTTCTGAATGGCTGGAGTCTTGCTCCTTGCTCTTTGCCTATAGGTGAGGGGTAATGAAGGCAGTCCATTGGCTTTCCAGACTGACTTCAAAGTGGGTTGCCTCCAAATCTTGCAATTACAAGGTCCTGCATTGTCTTGTCAATGCATAAAAAAAAGCCTGCTAGAGTCTAGTGGTGATACAACCATAATGAGTCCATCCCACTGAGTTCAAGTCTCCACCTGATGAACCTGCATCTGTGAGCACTGGCAAGGGGATAGAGACCACTGGACTTACCTAGAGGATGGACTCACATCATGTCCAGCACTGGGCTTCAGAATAAATCTGTTTTACTTCCCAGCACCTGCAGTTTTTCCTCCGTTGTCTGATGGAGGTTGGGAGAGAGGTGGCAGAAGTAGTACCTTGGCTGCCTAGCCAAGCAAGGTTCAAGGGTTTAGCCTGCAGGTACTGGCTTGGGGACAGATATTATACGACTCTGTCAGCTCTAAAATTTCATCATAGCCGTCCTAAGAGTGGGTTTCAAGTTTAAAGCTTGTACTCTATCTCCCAAGGAGGCATCTTTCTCCTCACTCCATTAGATTACATAGTTAGGGAAGGAAGTGATAGTGAAATATTTTTCCTGCCTTCCTCTATTTATCTTTTATTATTATGTTTTAAAACCAGGCCCTGTGATCTCTCACCTGGCTTTCTTAGCTATGGTGAAGTTGACCTGTGCATGAACAGCCTTTCAAATTGGTGTCTTTGTGATAGAGGATCAACAGAGTACCTTACTCAACTATTGTCTTGCTCCCTTTCTGTGTTGAAATCTTTTGACTCACACTAAATGTTTGTGTTTCTAAGGACTTCACAGTCAGCATGTCCTTGCCTGGTGTTCTCAGTCTCAAGGTTTTAACTACCTGCACACTTTTTCTGTTACTGAACCAGGTCTCACGCTTTTCTGTCGATCTGTGGACTGTGAATTTCCACTTGCATATACGACAGTTAGTTCAAAGTCAACATGTCTAAAAACCTACCTACTCTCTCCTCACCCTGCACCCAAATTCTCATCTCGCTAACGTATTCTATTATGTAATAGTTAACTGGGCCTGAATTTAGGAACCATGCTAGATTCCTCCCTCCTCTTAGCAATGGAGAATTCATTAATTGGCTAAATCCAACTAATATTCTTAAATCCAGTGTCTGTTTAATGTATTAATTATACACTCATCTATTTCCCACTAGAACTTTTCCCACACCTTCTCAGTTAAACTGCCTCTATCTTCAACACTGCCCCATCTCAGACCCAATACATTTACCACAATTCCCAAAATACCTGTCCTAAATGCAAATATATACTTTCTTCCCTAATATACATCACCTTCAACATTTCCATTTTAAATACTAAGTGCATTAGTAGGAAATAAAAATTAGATACTTCAAGATCTGTTCCAGACCCCACCTCTTGCACTTCTTCTTTTCCAAACTAAGCTCTAGCTATAAAGAAATTCTTTCAATTCCATGAGTAAAGAAATACACACTCATCTCTGTGCTTTAGCACATATGCTGATTCCCAAGTCTAAAGGGGCTTTATACCCTTCATTCAGTCAGTGGAGTATGCAGTAGTTAAGAGCACACACTTTATAGTCAAACCCTGGTTCAACACATAGCTCAAGCACTTCATAGTTGTATAATTTTAAGAAAATTACTTTATATCTAGACCTCAGTTCTGTCATCTATAAAATGTGAACAGTGATAGTATATACCACACAGACACTTTGTTAAGATTTAATGTGATAATGATTATGAAGTTTTTATTGTAGCACCTTACATAAGCACACTCAGTAAGTGGCAGCCAGTTTTCTAACTTTTATGCTTCCTGCTAGCAATCAAGATAGCCAAACTTGTTCCCCTTCCCTAATACCACTCAACTGTGTATTTCCTTCCCTAATTGTCCCTATTGTCACTTACCATGTGTTATCTCTATGCCTGCTAAATATAATTCCTGTTTCACTTGAACGATCTATTGATCTATTAGTCTCAGAAAGTACCACAACGTCTGCATTTGGTATCTTAAGGATCTTACCAAGGCTCTAAAAATGGATTCAACATATTCTTTATGAACTTACAGAATAAAAAAATACAAATCTAAAAATAATACAGGAGAGAATTAACTCTTCTTACCCATTTCAAAAGAATCCTCCACTATTTCTCACTTCTGTAGATTAGAAAATCATGCAGTTGCGTATTTTAAACATTGAAAATCCCAAGACAATTGTATGCCAGCACAGAAATTTCTTGAAAATCATATGCATGTTTAAGGCTGGTGCTGTGACTTAGTGGTAAAGCCACCACCTGCAGTGCCCGCATCCCATGTGGGCACCAGTTCGAAACCCTGCTGTACCACTTCTAATCCTGCTCTCTGGTATGGTCTGGGAAAGCAGTAGAAGATGACCCTAGTTGTCAGGTCCCTGCACCCACGTGGGAGACCAGGAGGAAGCTCCTGGCTCCTGGCTTCAGATTGGCACAGCTCCGGCCATTGCAGCCATCTGGGGAGTGAACCAGCGGATGGAAGATCTCTCTCTCTCTGCCTCTCCTTCTCTCTGTGTGTAACTCTGACTTTCAAATAAATAAATACATCTTTAAAAAAAATCACATGCATGTTTAAACTGGTTCTTGAAGGATGACTAGGAATGATATGAAAAAGAAAGGGCTTTCTAGGTAAAGCAACATGCACAAGAGGAAAAAAGCAACTGAAATCAGGAAATTATTCAGGTGAGTTCATTTGGAAATGATATTGGAAAGAAGGTTAAGAAAAATTATAAAGCCTTCTTTGAATGTCATACTAAGAAGTTTAGACTTGATAAGCAATAGCAAGTAATTCAGATTTTTTTTCATTAAAAAAAAAAAAACACAGATAGCAGTAAAAAAAAAAAAAAAAGATGGATTGAGGGCGGGAAAGAAGAAAAGAAAGGCCCATTAAACAGTCTGCTGCAGCAGTCCACGTAAATGACAACTGGTGAGAAGGCCCACAATGATAATAAAAATCAAGGATGTAAAATTAACTATAGTCAGGTGTGGGAGATGAGGAAGATGAAGAGGGGGAAATTAAATTTGTTAACCAAAGTATTATGTATATAACAAGTTAAGTTGTACATTGATTATAGGGAAAAGACAGTTGAAGATCTGGAGAGAATTTCTTTCAATATGGAATAGAGTAAGTTTTAGTACCTGTGCTATAATGAAATAAAGATATCCAAGAGATCCTGGGAAGAATCTGGATTAAATTAGAAAAGCCAGAGCTATAAAGATTTCAGAGTTTCCAAGAATAAAGCTGCTAATTCAAATTGTAAGCATAAATCTGATTGCTCAGAGAGTGCTTATAAAGCAAACAGAGCAGGTAGCAAAGGATGAAATCATAGAGAACACCAATATTTATGGAGCAAATCATCAAAGGGAAACAAGTAAGAAAAACAGCAGAGGCAATAGAGTACATTATTGCAGACACTAAAGGAGATCTTAGCACAGACAAAATAGATGCTAAGTGGAATAAATGAAGATAGCCTTTTTGTTGGAAATTAAATAATTAGCTTTTTTATCTGCAGCGATGTCAATGGTCTAATGCAGGGGTGGGGACTGCCCAGACAATGGGCTGTATGAGGCTCACAGAACCATTTGGTCTGGTCTTGCCAAAGCAATCACAAATGTGACTTGAAATTCAATAAATCTGTAGCAGGCTAATTTTTAAGTTGATAATTTCCTATGGCCTGCAAGTAATATTATAAATATCTGAATGGTCCTTTGCAGAGAAAAAGATTCCCCACTCCTGGTCCAGGGGGATCAGAAGCAGATTGACTTGGGAAGTTAATAAGAGAGGAAAAAGAAGTGGCAATGATTCCGTTTCAATAAATCCCATAATGTATGAAACAGGGGAAAAGGCAACAACTAAGATTGTGGAGACAGAGACAAAGGAAAGAATTTGTCTCTGCTTGGATTTTTGGATTTTAATATGGGGCAAAACCTGAACATACCTGCAAGCTCAGGGGAGGGAGTCAATGGCAAAGCAAAGTTCTAGAGTCCAAGAAACTCCAAAACGATGCAAGTGAAACAGCAATAGACAAAAAGTGCCCTTTTTCAGAAATAATTTTTTCTGAGACTAGGTGAGAAAGGAGGATTGGAGGATCCTTATCTACAATATCACAGATTAGTTTAGTCATGATGAAATAGAAGCCAAGAAGTCCAAACCACGTGCATACTTTTAACAACAGAGTAGTGAGCTAGTCATCTACTCATGACGGATGATCAGGAAAGGGACAAGAAGCCCCAGCAGCCACTAAAGTAAATGAAGCAAAGCTCAAGATGAAAGACGCCTGCCAGAAATGAATCCTAGCAGTTTTCTGTCCTCAGAACTAGGCCCTGGCATGAAGAGTTGGTGTCTAAACCTGAACTGAATTCAATACAAAAAGGAGGATCTAGTAGTCAGATATCTCTTCCCTGGATATTGTAATAGAAGTCTGGGGTAAAGTGGTGTGTACAAGAGATTTAATTCTTACTCAAAGTAATCTTTGAACTGGACTTTGAAAAGGCCTTATAAGAATGGAAGTGGATGGCCAGCGCCGCGGCTCACTAGGCTAATCCTCCGCCTGTGGCACCAGCACCCCAGGTTCTAGTCCCAGTTGGGGTGCCGGATTCTGTCCCGGTTGCTCCTCTTCCAGTCCAGCTCTCTGCTGTGGCCTGGGAAGGCAGTGGAGGATGGCCCAAGTGCTTGGGCCCTGCACCTGCATGGGAGACCAGGAGGAAGCACCTGGCTCCTGGCTTCAGATCGGCACAGTGCACTGGCCATAGCTGCCATTTGGGGGGTGAATCGACGTAAAAGGAAGACGACCTTTCTCTCTGTCTCTTTCTCTCTCATTGTCTAACTCTGCCTGTCAAAAAATAATTAAATAAATAAATAAGAATGGAAGTGGTTGACGCAGAATTACAAGGGGCAGGGCAGCTTAAACCAATAAAGTTCAAAATTATGACCCTTATCAAACACTTCAAAATATATTTTTCTCACAGATAGATAAAAATAAACTCCCTACTCTTCAGAAACTACATTTTAAGTGATTAAGAGGCATACTGAGGGCTGGTGCTGTGGCACAGTGGGTAAAGCTGTGTCCTGCAGTGCTGGCATCCCATACTGGTGCAGGTTCATGTCCCCGCTGCTCCACTTTTGACACAGCTCCCTGCTAATGCACTGGGAAAGTAGCAGAAGATGGCCCGGGTGTTTGGGTCCTTGCACCTGCGTGGGAGACCAGGATGAAGCTCCTGGCTCCAACCTTCTGTCTGGCCCAGCACTAGTTACTGCAGCTATGTGGGGAGTGACCCAGAGGATGGAAGACTTTTCTCTCTCTGACCCTGACTCTCTCCCTCTCTGTGTCTTTGCCTTTCAAATAAATAATTAAATCTTTTCTTTTTTTTTTTAAAAAAAAAAGCATGCAATCAAAAATTTGTCTTTTGTCTATATGTCCAAGAGGGCCTTGCAAAGTCTTAGAGCACAGGATGAATTCATACTTGCTTGAAATGGAAGAGGCAATTCTGACAGACCCTGCATTCACAAAACCCTTTGCCTTGCCTTTTAACCTGAATGTGATACACATTCAAATATGCACATTAATTCTAATCTCAATACAAAATTTTGAGGCTGACCAAATTGTGAATCCTACACCACTGCTCCATGGATCCAGAATGACAGATGCGAGGGGAGGGTAGGATTTCTATTTTCTGCTTCAACACCATGTATCACTAAGAGGAAGAATCCAGGTTCTATTGTCTTAGTCTAGTACATCATAATCAGCTTCCCTGAGCGCTCTGTGCTTTATAACCACCAGGAGAGTAGCAGATTGATCCTATATTAACATGCCTGTTCTTTTATCACAGAAGAAATGTCTGCACCAAAACACAAAGTGAAAATAACTTTACGATAACTCAAGAGTTCATACTAGGCTAAGACATTAAGCTATAAAAACACAGACATTTTTATGTTTTATAAAAAGCTATGAAAGCAAAAACCTGAAAGGCAAATGTTTACTTTGAATTTACAATGTTTACCAAACAGGGATCATCTACAGAATTTGGTCTTTCAAATCTCCATTAAAAACATAGTAGCAAAGAGAAGCCATCTGTGAAAACATAGAGCAAGTGTCCTAATGGCACACTTGTAGCGCAACGGGTTAACATACTGCCAGCTGCACTTATTTCACTAAGAAGGCAATAGGTTTGAAAGTAATATTTATTTAGGACAAAATAAAACATTTTCAATGAAGCCAAATTACTACTAGATTTAGACAATTTTTAGAAAAACTTTAATCACGCATATAATTTTAAAAACTCACTTTGCACCAAGAAAAATCATTCAACCATTAAAAAGAGAGTTCACTTCACTGTCACCATTAAAAAGTATATATCAAAAAAGTATATATCTTTAAAATATTCCTAAGTGATTATCACTGAAACTGTTGAAGCACTTTTAAACAAACATATTTGGACATAAGGGATGTGGGATGGTGGAGAGGAAAGGAAGACAACAGCTCCCTCTGTGTCTCTACCCTATTCCAGTGGGGTGTGGATTATTTGACAGTGGATGAAACAGGTATTTGGGATAACTTCTTTGACCACAAAGGTCACTGAAACTGTAGTGGTTAAAAAAATGGTCCCCAATTATCACTGCATTATATAAAAAAAAAACCCTGAAAGTAAAATTAACACTCACTATAAATCAATACACAAATCTGTGACTTTCTTATTCTAGAGTCTACATTCTAAAATTCCTTGGACTTTAACTACTTGTCCTTTAAGACTGTTGGCTTTTTTTTCTCATACTTGGCCTTTTAAAGCTACAAATTAAACACATTAAAAATCTATTTTATCTATTACTTTGTTATATATTTGACACTACGCATAATACAAAAACACTGTATTTTAGATTTTTGTGGGTTTTTTTTAGGTTAATATTAAGTACGATAAAATACTCTAAATTCTGAGTGCTATGAGTGTGTAGGGGTATGACCACACTAATACTGGGTGAAAATGAGCAGTAATTAGATGTGATCATAATTATAAAGAAAAGCCTGAAAGAATATCTGGGCCAAAAACTGCCATTCCACTATTTCTAATCCATTTGAAAATAAGATGCATTTTTAAAATAGCACATGGTTTACACTTTTTATTATTAAGACTAATTTTGATGCCAACATTTGAATTAGCGATATTTTACTGCAACTTTGGTTCAATATGAAGGCTTTCTCATTATACATCGGGTATCTGAAAGCAATTTGCATACTATTTTCGCTACAATGGTAGCAACAAGAATACTAAAGATGATGACAAGAATTACTGCCTAACATCAACCACTTAGATAGCAGAGATCTGATTATTACCATCTCTAACACGTCAAGAGAGCCCAGGAAAGAGAAAAGCAGGAAGCAGAGACTTGAGGGCATCTTGGAACTAATGCAGTCAATAGGTCATTTTGAGCGGTATGCCATATAAAGGTGAAAGTCTTATAAATATTCAGAAATAAAAATTACTACAACCCAATGCACAGGCTGGGGTGGCTTCTGGTACATATGAGGAAGAACAGAAGATTTGCATTTTACTGGGAAAAAGAGAAAAATCACATGAGGCCTTATACAAGAAAACACTGGTACTCAGTCTTCCTGAGTACCTGTGGTACAGGTGAACACTGATCGGTGAGTAGCTGAAGCTGGTAAGTACAACCAATCCTAAAGTCCAAGTTAGCTTTTCCCTCATCAGTCACTAAGTTATTGCAGGCTGTTCTGTTAGATAGGCCTTAGAAGATAGTTGTTTGTGCAGAAGGCCATTTCCAAAATCTTTCTTTTCCTCCAGCCATTCGACTCTATTTTGGTGGAGTATAATAGTAATGACCGCATTTGGCACAGTAATTTTCACGGGCACAATGAAGCCCATAATCTGTTTAAAGTGAATTAATTCTGCATTCTAGAATAAAGTTAACAACCTGTGTTACTGGTACTCAAACTCAATGCTGATCCTTCCAAAAATTTCACAAAATGTTTATTTTGGGTAGACTGAAAACGTGATAGGTAATACGGGGCCATAAATTTCCTATTCCTTCCTCAATTTTTACAGATGAAGCATATATTTAGGAAAAAGCAAAATGGATTCCAAAAGTTGGGGGTGGGTTGGAGTAGAATTTTTGACTACATTAGTCCATTTTGTTGTTGCTGTAAGAATACTCGGGGCTGGGTACTCTATAAAGAAAACAGGTTTAACTGAAGTCCAAGACTGCGTGGCCCCACCCACTGGACAGGCTCCCATTGAGCGACACAAACCAAATGGCATTGCATTGGCTTAATTAGTTAAAATGGATCCAAAGGCAAGGCAAGGGAGGAGGCAGGGAGAGATTCAGCAAGTGAGGCTTGTTCTGTAAGGAATCGCTCTCCTAACAACTAAATTCCACAGCCGCTACCTTCATCTCTTCCAAGCCCCGGGCCTCCCGTTTGGTCTAATTATATCTCAGCAGTACACACCAACCTAAAGGTCCCACACACTTCTCCATATCACCACATTCAGGACCAAGTTTCCAACACAGTAATCTTTGGGGGACAAGACATAGGAGGAAACAAAACTTCGGGTATCAAAACTCACCCTGCCGCACAGGTGTTTCGATGTGAGCATACTGGCCTCAAATGTCACCCGAAACCTGGCTGTATTCTAAACCAGATCCCCAACTCAAGAGGGCAAACTTCAAGGTACAGTTTGGAACGTGCTTTTGGTTTTAATAGTGGCTGACGGGGCATGCGGGGGCTAGAGAAGGAGTCACAAGAAAGTTTCGAGGAAGCTTACTTTTTTTAGATCAAAAACAAAAATCAGGCAGTTTGAAGATTGTCCTGATTCAACGCCGCGTTGGAAATGAAAACTTGAGCGCGTCCTCTGCGTCCCCTTCGCTCCTGCGTGCGTGTGGGAGGACGAACAGCACCAACCCCGACCCGGCCACTTGGCCAGAATGCGCGCTTCCCCCTCCGGAGGCCCGGCCCTCCCACTCTGCCTCCTTCAATCCCCGGAGCATCCACGCACCGAGCCCGGAGCGGGTGCGAAGCCGCGGGTCCCTGACAGCGGCCACCCCCTCGCCTCCGACGGCGCCCTCCGCTTCTTCACAGCTGCGCTGGGCGAGGTGCGCGGTTCGGAGTCGAGGTCGGTGCGTGCTTTCGGAGGTGGCGAGCGGGGGGAAGGAGACGAGCCCCGCTCTCGCCCACGGGGAGGGGAAGACCAGGAAAAGGAGGCAGGGGAGGAAGGAGGGGGCGCTCCCGCGTCCGCACTCCTGGAGCACTTGCGGGGTCGCAGAGACTCAAGCCAGGGCTGGGAGCCAGGAGTCACTCACCGTAGCCCGCCGAGCCCAGCAACAGCACAGCCACCAAAGGCCACATCTGAGCGCCGCCGGGGGTCGCCGCAGGTGTCTCAACCGCCCCAGCCTTAGCGGTTACTGGCACTACCAGCCCACCGGACAGTCTGGCCGCGCGCACGCTCGCTCCCGCCCCCCCCCCCCCCCGGCTCGGAAGAAGCGCGCACGCGCACTCGGCCACGCGGGTCTCCTCACTCGAGTCCCGGCTCCCGCCAGCTGTGTGGTAGCCCGAGGCCCGCTCCGGGGTGCACGAGGCTCTTTCTGCGCGCGCTGCCCCGCCGGGGTCCGTGTTGTCTCCCCGCGTTCACCGGCTTCTCCTTGCCGGCCTCCACGCAGTCTTGGGCCCACTGGTCGCTCTCCACGTTTCCTTTCCTGGCTTCACGGCAACCCTCGCGCTTCAGGGACCTCCAGGCGCTGCGCACCGCGACTTCGAAGCCGCAGCCACGGACCAGTCCTGGCCCATTTCCAATCCGGAGCTCGAGGTCTGCCTGCGCGCGTCCCCCGACCGGGTTCTCCGCTCTCACGTGCACTCATTGCCCCCCTAAAAGCCGCCGCTGCGCCCAGGGCGCGCCCCTGCGCGGGAAGTCGCACCCCCAGCGCGCCCATCAGCGAGCCCCTGGGCGCCACGCCTGAGTCCGGGCCTTGGCCTGGTCGGTGCTCCCAGGAGCTGCCGCCCTCTCGCCCCTCGCGGGCTCCGCGCTCTCCCCTGACTGCTCTTCGGTCTTTCTCGCTTTGCTCCTCAGCCTTTCCATTTCATCCTCAGCACAGGGTTAGTCGAGCAAGTTGACCTTAATGGGTCAAGTTCTTGGACAAACAACCCCCGCCCCGGCCAAGAATTGAGAGAGGGTCTCACAGCGCGTATAAGCAATCAAAATTTATTAAGGCAAAGCAATGTGAGAAAACTCTCCGGAGGACAAAAGGCACTGGCCATCTAGTGAGAGAGCCGGGGCTTCCTTCCGGCGCTGTGGTTTTACTGGGCTGGTTGTTGCCTGAGGGGTCCTCAGAGCGGTGCACAAGTTACCACATGGTATGTGGAGCCAGTTTCTGCCTTGAAAGTTGTCTCTCGATCTCATTTGGGCCATCTGCTGTTAGGCCTCTGTGAAACCTTTGTATAAACCTGTTTCCCCACATTAAACCTAACTCTCTCCTCCCTTGGTTTGAGCATTATCTTATCCACTTGCAGGCTCTAATTTTCAACCAGGCAGTTTATTAGCAAGTAGTTCTTCAAATAAAGAAGCAATTAAGTTTTTAAAGTCCTGTCTCTTCCTTGCCGAATGAACCCTGTCTCCTGTCTCAACTTCCAGTCAAGGTGGTAAATGTCTTTAAATGTGGAGAACACCCGAACTCAAGTGGCATTCCCGGTTGCAGGCAGGTCTCAGACATCTCTACCAGCAATGATACCGAGCCTGGTTTGTGACTTTAACCTGCTTAAAAACTGGGGCAAAATGTGGTCAGGATTTGAATGGCAGCCTTGCCACCTTGAGGCTAGCAAAGGGACTGAGCTATTCTCCAAGTGTGCTTTCAGGCCTACAAAAGTCATCCACCAGAATCTGAGCATTAGGGACATTGGCATAAAGCACCTGGTTGGCTAAATAAGACTCATTTGTCACTGAAACCCACCTCCCCCCCCAAAAAAATTCAAATGGAAAGGAATGCCCCCAGCTTACAGAGATAGTTACCCAGGAGTGTTCTGTTTTTTACTGCAACAATTGAATCTGTTGTGGGAATGAATCTTAATTTTTGTTCCAAGTTCTTACCCCCATTGAGATAAGAATTAAAATCAGAGGAACAGCACACAAGTGAGAGCAGGATTTGTTTAAAAGTGACAGAGTGAATATAGATTCACATATGTGTGTGGGCCATCGCACATGAAGAGATACTTGTCATGAGTGGGCCCGAGAGTTGCCTGGGAGAAGAGAACATGGGAGGGGCCAGAGAAAGACTCAAAAGCAAAGGCCAGAAGACAAAAAGCAAAAAAGGGCACTGTCACGTGTAACAGTCCTCCTTATAGACCATGGGGTGTTGCCCCAGTTGAATATACAAACAAGGTGGAGTCTGGGTGGAGTTTAGTGTGTGTGAGGCTTTCTGAGAATTTCATGGCAGTTCCAAGCGGAGTTTAACTTCTATCTGACCATAATGGCATCTGCTCCTTCCTGATCCCAAATGAAATACAGGTGCATCATAGGACAGCAAGCATACTGAGTTGATATTTAAGGAGTAGAGTTACAATGCAGGGCTGACAGGAGTTATTGGGAACATCTTCCAGCTCAGCTATTCCCACCTAATCTTCCTGCCTTTTTCCTCCATATCAAAGCTGTGCACTTGATAAAGCTGTATGCTGTTGAAGCTCTATGCTTAATGTCTTTTTGTGTAAACAATGGTTTAGGCTTATGTCAAGTGACTGGGGTCACCTGTGTGACTACTTCTCTCAGGAATCTATCTGTGGTGTGACATGAGGAGGCCTAACCCAGGAGAGGTGACCCACAGCGACCTGCCTCAGTTTGTGTATGGCAACCTGAGCTCATTTCTCTAGTATGTAGCCATGTGAAAAATTTCCCTCTTCACTTTTCCAAGCATTTTGACTTGGAATTTGAGCCTGTCTTATCTTTTAGTAAAGAATTTCTTGAAGGGAGTGAGGGCAGGATCATGCATATAATTTTTTGAACAGAAATAGTGCACATTAGTTCTGTTTCCTATATTAATCTCCATAATAGCTTTGAAAAGGTAAGTGTTATCCCATTTTAAAGACAAGGCAACAAAGAGAAGAGGCATATGAGCACTTAGCCCAGGGTTTCCTGTGAGGCCGCTCCCTCAGTCTGTATCTCACTCTCCATGTGCTTTTCTCCCTATTCTAAGACGGCAGTGTTATTGTCATTTTCTCTTTAGAGATGAACACACTAACATCCCCAGACAAGCATGTCGTCTTTATAGTTGAGGAAAGTGAGGCGTGCTCACAAACTCAGAGAGGAGGCCACCGTTAGACCACCCTCTACTTGACTCCATGGCCAGTGAAAATGTTCACAGCTTCCTTTCTCAGCTCATGACCAATTCCCAGTTCTCCAACAGCTGTATCAGCCATACATCTACTTTATCTTCCTCCAATATGTATGCCCATATCCTGCCATATAGTAGACACTGATATGATGTGGCTGAAAATTTTATATAGACACCTTTATGTCCTTGTGATTTTTCACTCCTCAGACACTTTTTTACCCATATTTGGTGTGTGATTCATTGGCATCAAAGACACAGTACTGTCCACTAGTACTCCTGAGACTTGGGTAAGACCTGTGTGTGCCCAACTAGACAAGGCTGTGTTTTGTGCAGGACCAGATGAATCTTTTTACATACATGGACCGGCATCCAAGGATCCCACATAGACTAAAGCTGAAAGTAATGCCAATATATCATTTATCTGTGTTTCAGTCTTGTTTAGTGCATGTTAGTTGCAATATTGAAATTCTCTGTTTATGTAGCTGTCTTCCTGTTTACTCCTTTCTAGATTCTAAGTTCAATGAAGAGGGATGCCTTATGAATCTTGCTCACTGCTAGCCCCATCGCTTGGCACTCAGTAGGTACTTACAGAATGATTGTTAAATGGATACATGAATGAATGAAGGAAGGGAGGAAGGACAGTATCTTCCATCATAGTCTGGCAAAGGACTCAGCATAAGAAAATGTTTTTATAACATTTGTCAACTGAACGATTGAACTAACCCTGAAGTTTAACTGTCATTAGAGGTTATGAGCATCATTAAGGTCATATATTTGGCTTATCTGTCATCAGCTGTCTGCATTTAATGATTATTATCTCTTCTTAGTGTCTCTGACTATAATGAAGAATTTATATTTTTTAACCTTCTTGTCCATGTTTTCCAAGCTAATTCTGTTCTATGTCAGATACTTTATGTTAGCAACACTGGATTACTCCATGCCTAGATTATATATACTATTTTCAGGCTTTTGTGCTTATTTGCAGTCCCCTCTGCTTCATATGTTCTTCTCCTCAGTGCAGTGAATTGCAACACATACCTCATGTCCAAAACTGTGTATCACTTTCTCCAAGAAGCCTTTCTCAGTCCTACTTTTCCTCTTTCCCATAACCCTCTGCCACTATGCAGGTCTCATTACCTCTCAATGACTCTTTGTTCATAATGCTAATAAAATACATCAATAGATATTTGCATCTTTGTATATGCTTGTTCTTTCATATCAGATTGGAGAAAAGAAATTTGTTCTGGTTACACTTTTTTGTCATTTATTGGGTTTTTATTACTCAAAAGGCACTCTACTAAGTATATTATAGACATTTCTCATTTAATCCCTGCAACAACCCAACAAAGCATGTACTATGATTCCCTATTACAGATGAGAAAAATTAGGCTCAATTTTATTATATACCTTGTTCATTGATCACCACTAGTGAGTGCTAGATCTTGGGTTTAAAGTCATTATTCTTGCCCAGTACATTTTTGCTGCCTTCCAGAGGCTATGAAACCTCATAGCTTGGGCAACCAATTTAGAATCTAATGTTGTATAGCAAGTGGTGTCTATCAGTAAATTTGCTATAATGATGACAATCTTATGCACTGGGTACTGCTTTGACAGTTCTCTAATTGACATCTGATTTTGACAAAAACCATTTTTAAAGATGGAAGAATGGACTTAACAGTACCCTATTTCACACACCAGAAAAACTGAGCTCCAGAGAGATAGTTTTCCAGGGTCACTACATTAAGAAAAGATACCAAAGCAGTTGAGAATCTAGTTCTTTTGAAATACTTATTTCTCTTTTTCTTTGTTCATCAGTGTGTAGTTGGGCATTGCACTGCCTAAATGGTAGCTTTGGATGACAGATCTTGTCTGGGTTGCTGATCTAACCCTGTGTTATGTGAGTTTCAGATGTAAACTCACTTGTCTTCATCTGATAAGCATCACTGAGCTCAGGCCTGGCGAAGCCTCGTGCTAACAGTGGGAATGAAAAGGTGGATGAGATGTGGCTTTGTCCTGAGATACTGTCCAAGGGGGAGACAAACATTTTGTAAAGAGAATACTATTGTCTAATGTAAATGAATTGTCTGGCTGGAATATAAAACATTCTGAGAGGCATAAAGGGGAAGGAAGTAAGTCTGCCTGGGAAGATCTGACAGTGGAGAACTTTTGATTTTGATCTCAATGGACTGACTTTAGAGGTGGAAATCCTGAGTCACTGAGAGTTCTGTAATGGGCTTCATAATTTTTAACTTCATTAGGTTTCCTAAAAATGAGCTTGTTCCACAGCTCCTTACAGAGTAGCAGCTTAAATTATTTATTAGAATACTTAAAATATTAACATCAATAAATTCTACAGTAGCTTCACAGATACTCACCTAGTTGAATAAGCCAATTTGAAATAACGATTTTGAAGTTACTCAAAGTTTTCAGTTACACGGAGCTGGTAAGAATAATCATCTCAACTCTCTAGACATCAGCCATTGCAATCAGAGAAGGACTTTATTCGAGCAAACTATGCTCTTTTATTCACAAGAAGTTTCTTTATTCTCACTGTGGATGTGCAAAGTGTTCTTCCAGACAAGTGTTTGGATTCTTAGAAGTGCCACTGAATTTTATCATTTGAATATTAAGAGCCCAAGTGTATACTGTGATGTGTTTGGAGTATTTGGAGCAAGAAGGAAAAGAGCCTCCCAGACTGAGAAATTGAAACTCATCAGAGCCAAACCCTTGAGAGAAGCCCAGGAGACTTCTTTCCAGCTTATGTGGTCCACAAGGTCACCTATGATTGGTTTTTTGGGTAGCTGAAATCAGGCTAGACGCAGCACCTGGATAATGGTGATCTTAGTAAGCTATCTCTGGTTGAGACAAAAGATCACACCATGTGACCTTTTTTTTTCTTTATTTATTTGTATGTATCTTGTAAATACAACATTTGGAACATAGTAATTCTTCCCACCATACCCACCCTCCCATCCAATCTCCTACCCCTCTTCCTCTTCACTCTCCTGTTTAGTCTGAGAAAGAAAAAGAAAGAAAAAAAATGATAAAAGGAAAAAATTAATAAAATGAAGAAACTAAGGAAACTGTTCCTCAACAGTCCAGATAAGGGCTGTTCAAAGTTATTGCTTCTCAAAGCTGATTTCACTTTTTTCCCTTCCTCCTTTCCCTTTAGTGCACAGTGACTCTTTTTGTCTATGTAACAGTTAACACTCTTAATGTATGATGTCAGTGATCACCCAAGGCTCTTGACATGAGGTGCCTCGGCTATGGAAGCCTTTTGGTTCCACTAGCTTGACAAGACCAGAAGCAAAGTGGAAGTTCTCTCCTTCCTTAAGAGAAAAGTATTTCCTTCTTTGGTGGCCACTTCTTTCCACTGGGGTCTTACCCACAGAGGTACTTTATATAGAACATTTTTTGCCAGAGTGTTTTGGCTTTCCATCCTGAAATGTTCCCCTGGGCTTTTCAGCCAAATCAGAATGCTTAAGGGCTGATTCTGAAGTCAGAGTGCTACATAAAGCAATTTTCATTCTATGAGTCTGTGTATGGGCTGCTTCCCTTGTTGGGACCTTCACTCCTTTTTAATTCTATTATTATTTCCAGCCACTTAGTACTATTTATATGGTCACTTTAATACTTGTTCCTATCTATATGATCACTTTAAGATTTAACCCTATCCATTTGATCTCTATAACACTTAAGCTGATATTTTTACCAGCCAGCTTAATGGAATTTGGGTCTCATGGCAAGTTTTTAAACTGTGCTTTTAGAAGTAATTCCATAGGAATGTATGCACAGCTATACTGCTTTGGAGTTATGAATTTCATACATTTCACAATTACAACTAGGAACTTGTTAATTCTTCCCATTATGTCTGCCCTCCCACCCACACTCCCAACCCCTTCCTCTTCCCTTATTCTCACTGTTATTTTCAATTAACTTTATATAAATATGGTTAACTCTGTTAAGAGTTCAATGATTAATATGAAAGAAAAAAGATAAGGAAGATATGATGTAAGGAAAAAAAGAAAGAAAAATATAGAAATAAAAACTGTTCCTCAATAGTCAGGATAAGCGTTGTTCAAAGTCACTGCTTCTCTAAGTGTCAGTTTCATTTCTACAGGTTGCCTTTTAGGTATTCTTTTATCACAGGGAGAACATATAGAATTTCTCTCTTTGGGACTGGCTTATTTCACTAAGTATGATGTTTTCCAGTTTCATCCATTTTGTTGCAAATGACCAGATTTCTTTCTTTCTTTCTTTTTTTTTACTGTTATGTAGTATTCCATGGTGTACATATTGCATAATTTCTTTTTTTTTTTTTAACAGGCAGAGTGGACAGTGAGAGAGAGACAGAGAGAAAGGTCTTCCTTTTCCATTGGTTCACCCCCCAATGGCCACTGTGGCTGTGGCCGGCGCACCACGCTGATCTGAAGCCTGGAGCCAGGTGCTTCTCCTGGTCTCCCATGTGGGTGTAGGGCCCAAGCACTTGGGCCATCCTCCACTGCACTCCCGGGCCATAGCAGAGAGCTGGCCTGGAAGAGGGGCAACCGGGACAGAATCTGGTGCCCCGACTGGGACTAGAACCCGGTGTGCCGGCACCGCAAGGTGGAGGATTAGCCTAGTGAGCCGCGGCGCTGGCTAATGCTACATTTTTAAATTCTTCTATGAGTTCCAATAGTCTCTTGGTGGAGTTGTCAATTTTCTATATATATATATATATATATATATACACACACACACACATAATATATGTATACATATATATATATAGGATTATGTCATCTGCAAATAGGGATAATTTGACTTCCTCCTTCCTGATTTGTATCCCTTAATTTCTTTTTCTTGTCTGATGGTTCAGGCTAAAACTTCCAGTACTATATTGAATAACAATGGTGAGAGTGGGCATCCTTGTCTGGTTCCAATCTCAGTGGGAATGCTTCTACTTTTCCCAATGGCTATAAACTTTCCTCTTAACATTGCTTTTGCTATATCCTATAATTTTTGATATATTGTACTGTCATCTTCATTTGTTTCCAGAAATTGTTTGATTTCACTTTTGATTTCTTCAGTGACCCACTGTTCATTCAGGAGCATTTTGTTCAGTCTCCATGTGTTTTCCTATGTTCTGAGGACTCCTGAGTTGTTGATTACCAACTTCATTCCATTGTGGTCTGCGAAGATGCATGGTATGATTTTGATTTTTTTGAATTTGCTGAGACTTGCTTTATGGCCTAGCATGTGGTCAATCCTAGAGAAAGTTTCATGCACTGGTGAGAAGAATGTGTATTCTATGGCTGTAGGATGGAAAGCTCTGTAGATATCTGTTAGGTCCATTTGGTCTACAGTGTCAATTAACTCTGTTGTTTCCTTGCTGATTTTCTGTCTGCTTGATCTGTTCATTGCTGAAAGTGGGGTATTGAGGTCTCCGATTACTATTGTATGTGGTTCTGTGTCTCTATTTAAATCTATTAACATTTTTTAAAAAGCCAGTGCCCTGTAACTAAGTGCATATACATTTATAATAGTTACACCTTCCTGTTGAATTGATTCCTGAAGCATTATATAGTGCCCTTCTTTGTCTTTTAACAGTTTTTGTGCTAAAGTCTATTTTGTCTGATATTAGGATGGCTATACTAGCTCTTTTTTGGTTTCTGTTAGCATGGAATATCTTGTTCTGTCCTTTCTCTTTCAGTCTGCATGTATTATTCTTGGAGAGATGTGTTTCTTGTAAGCATCAAATAGCTGAATTTTTTGAATTTCCCTTTTTAATCCATTCAACAAGCCTGTATTTTAACTGAAGTGTTGAGGCCATATACATTCAGAGTGACTATTATTAAGCAACTATTTTACACTGCCATATTTCCATTGAAAGTCCCTTTTTTAAAAAAATTGGGTTTACTTTGTGCTTTTATTGGGTGATTTTCTGTCTTCACTTTCTTTTGTAGTGATGTTCCTGTTTATCTGTGTCTGTGTTTAGCACATCCTTGAGCATCTTTTTTTAGGTCTGGGCAGGTAGTGACAAATTCTTTCAATTTCTGCTTGTTATGGAAGGTCTTTATTTCACCTTCATTCATAAATGAGAGCTTTTCAGGGTACAGTATTCTGGGTCAGCAGTTTTTTTGTCTTAAGATTTGCAATATATCTCACCTTTCTTTCCTAGCCTGTAGGGTTTCTGATAAGTCCGCTTTGGGTCTAATTGGAGTTCCTCTCAATTTAATCTGTCTTTTGTGTATATTCTGGAATATTTTCTTTATGTTTTACTGTGGAGAGTTTTACTATAGTATGTCATGGTGAAGATTTTTTCTAGACATATCTATTGGGAGATCTGTGTGCGTCCTGTACTTGGATGACCCTTTCTTTCTCCAGATTTTGGAAATTTTCTGTTATTGTTTCATTGAAACTCCTTCTACTCCTTTCTCTCTTTCCATGTCTTAAGGAATTCCTAGGACCCTCATGTTGGGTCATTTGATAATTTCTTGTAGATACCCAACATGTTTTTTAGTTTTCTAACTTCATTTCTGGTCCGATTGTAAAATTTCCAGGGATTTGTCTTCTATTTCAGATATTCTTTCTTCTTCCTCACATACTCTGTTGTTAAGACTTTACACTGCATTTTTATTTGATCTATTGAATTCTTCATTTCTAGTGTTTCATTAAAATTTCTCTTTAATATCTCAATTTTAATGGGAGAAACTTTCAATCATATCATGTATAGTTTCTTTAGTTTGTGAATTTGCTTCTGATTGCTTCTAAGTAATATAATTATTTTTCTGAATTCCATTTCTGTGATTTCCTCAATCTGCATCTTCAACTTCTAATACTGAAATGTTATAGTGTTCCTTTGGAGGGCTCATAGTGTCTTTCTTATTCTTCTTTAAGTTTCTTCCATTGTTTTTCGGCATTTGTGTAGTTTTTTATTGTCTGTTGGCTTTTATCTTTTGTTTGTGTCACTATGGCTTAGTGAGATTTCTATACTTTCAGTGAATACCAAGACATGTGTGCTGGATGTGGCATGGGTGCTTTGTTCAGTATTCCAGGGTGGAGCAAGTATCTAAAGTAAGGCACCCGTTGGGGTTGGTAGCTCTGCTCTGATTATCTGGATGGCAGAGAATGGTTGCCTCTCTTGGTGTGACCCACCCTTCTCTTCACAGCTGCCAGTTGCCCCAGAGTTAGTCTCTGGTGTGCTCAGCACCCATTTGCACTGCTTAATGAACTGCATCTTAGATCTGTGGAGTCTTTCCTATGAGCATGGTTCCTTCTGTTATGAGCTGCTGTAGGTATCTAAGGATCTTGGGGGTATGCAGGGAAGTGCTTTGTAGTTGCCCAGGTGTCGCTCCCCCACTCGCGGAGGAACGACACCGGATGCTGTTTTCTTTCCCCAGTCCTTCCCGGATTTGCTGCCACTTCCCCGCCTCCGCGGAGGAGAGGCACCAACGAGCTCTCCAACAGACTCTCTCAGGGGGGCCCTGCATGGTGTCTCTCTCCCCCTTTTATAGTCCTCTCCCACCAATCCGTGCTCTGCTGCCCACGTGCTGAGCACGCCGCTTTCTTCCAAACAGGGGTAGGGTCAGGAATCAGCTAATCAAGGAAGCAGCTGTGTAAGATTTGTTTACTCTCTCTCAGCGCCATATGGTGGGAGATCAGATGCATAGAGTTAGTTTCAGTCCACAGTCTCAGTACTTATTTGTCTCCCGGGCGCCCCGCCATGTTGCGGGAGATGGACCCTGCTCCCCACACCCAGGGCTTAGTCACACTTTGTCTCAGACCCAGCTCCCAGGTTGGGTTCTTTTCTCTGGTTAGGTCTGTGGGTGGCAGGTTCACAGAGCTGCTGCCCACTAGAGCCCAGCTCACTTGTCAATGGTGGTAGGCAGATAGGAAATTTCCATAGGCAGGGCTTTCCCTCATGTTGCCAGGCAACTAGGCAACTGGTGCAGTACAGTTCGCAAGCTTGCATGGAAGGGGATTCAATTCTTCTGAATTGTTGCAGGCCTCATTGTTTGGGTGTCATATGAGGCAACCCCTGCTATTGCTGGGTGTGCACATAGGAGGTGGGGGAGGCAGCCATCTGCCTGCATCCAAAAAAAAAAAAAAATGGTGTGACTCTTCTCCTGGATGGGTACAGGTCTCTGCTGTAGCAGGTGGGGGAAGGGGGAAAGAGGGGAGAGAGGTGCACCAACCTCCTTTATTTATTTATCTATTTATTTATTATTTATTTTTCCTGCTTCTGCTGTCCCAGGGTACTCACGTGGAACTTCAAGAACATTTCACCAAGCTCTCTCTCCTGCTTCTGTCCACAGCACTGCGGGCCTGTGGATTCCACTCTCATCTGGTCTGCTGGGGCTGTTTTTCTTCTCCCTGGGTCCAAGCCTCTGCTGTGTTTTTGATTCTTAATTACTCTTTCAGCATGGTCCTTGACTGTCTATTTTTTTGACTGGGTTTCTTGTTGTAGCTTTCCCACAGCTTTATCTTAGGTGTATAGTTTCTCCCCTTTTTAATATTAATTTTGCCCTGCATGAGTCGGACCATCTGTCGCTATTCCACCATCTTGGAAGCATCCTGGTTACACTTGTATCTTGGTATTTATCAAAATTTTTCAAAGACAGAACATAGAAATCGAAATGACAGAAAGAAAGAGAGATGGAAATGAGAGGGGATTCACCAGGGGAATTGGCTCAAGTGAATATTGAGGCTGAGAAGTCTCAGAGTGAGCCTTCTGCAAGCTACAGAACCATGCAAGCTGACAGTGGGGCTGTCCAAAGGCCTTAGAGCCAGGGAAGCTAATGGTATAATTTTCAGTCCAAACCTGCAGACTTGAGATCCTAAGGGGCAGTTGGTATCTCAGAAGGCAAAGGCCAGAGAACCTGCAGTAATGATGACCAAGGGCAAGAGAAGAAGGGGGTATCAAGTCCAGCAGAGAAAGTACACAAGTGATTTCCCTTTTCCTCTGCCATTTTGGTCTATCTGGGTGCCCAACCCTTTGGATGGTGCCCACCAATATTGTGGGAGAATCTTCCCCATCAGGGCACAGACTCACTTGTCAGTCTCCAGTGGGAACATCCTCACTGGCATACCTGCAATAACGCTTTGGCAGCTATCTTGATATCTCTTAAACCAGTCATCTTGACGCCTACAATCTCCAAGATCTAACACAGTACCAATGGATCTGTATAGTGCATTAAATCAGTCAAGAAAAAACTGCAGTGTGGTATGTGATGTACAAAGTCATTTTAGTCTGAATTATAGCTCAAGCCACTTACTACCTGCTAACCTAAAAAAAAAAGTTAATTAACATTTCTGAACCCCCATTTGCTCATTTGTAAAGCAGAATTGATAAAAAAAAATACAAATTACAAGCTAATTCTTTAAATTGCCTTGAGAATTGAGTAAGTTTGTACTTTTAAGGTACAGCAAAGAGTTCCTGATGTGAGTACATGGTAAATGTTAGCCCTTAATATCACAATCATCTTGTACTGAGACTGGGCCCCTCGAAGGACAATAGAAATTATTATCACAAGAATCATCTGTTACTGGTCGGGACCCTTGAAGGAGCACTGTGAGTTAGGAAAGTGCCAACAACTCTGATTGGATTAGATGTGCTCTTGCCTGAGCCTGGTAAATACCTTTAATTTGCTTGCTCTTCTTAAAGCATTATTGATGATTGAACACTGATGGGCCCCACATCTCCCACACTTGGCTCGGAGCTCAGTGTCCTGGTTTGTTCATTTCTGCTTGATCCAGCTGCAACAGCCCAGGAGCCCAAGTCCTCAAGTCAAGCAGTGGAACAATGAGGGTCTAAGTGACAGAGCAAGGGCTAATTTTGGATGGTTATACAGCTGGAAGATATTCTTGTGGGTTAGAGAGACAGTTGTCTCAGAGGGACAACTCCCTCAGAGATGGAGGTATGCTCCTGTGGCAGGAACTGCTCTGCTTCCTAGTTTGTGCCTCAATTAGGGACAAATATTAAGAAGCATCTCCTCCTCAAGGTAGGAGAGTGATGAGACTAAGGCTTTTAGGCCAGAAACAACCTGCCACGGAGATGACAGTCTGATCAGATGTGGATTTCCCTCTGCAGTCAGATGAGTAACTGGAGGTTTTTGCCTAGGCAGGGAGATGCACAGTCTCTACTCCATCTCATGATGTTGCTACTGGAGGCTGCTCACTAGGGATGCCCATATTCGTGACAGCTTGAAAGCATCAGAGAAAGCCAGTTTCCAGGTTGGGTGGTAACCTCACAGCAAGCATGTTTCTTTGAGGGCACATAATGTTTAGCACCCTGCCTAGGTCTCTTCTTTGAAAGCAAATTATACATGTAGAGTCTGTGTACCATGTACCAAGACCTCCCTCTGCTAATATTGCTGCTGTAACAAATTACCACAGATTTAGGGGCTTAACACATCACCCACATGTTATCTCACAGTTCTGTATGTCAAAACTGCCATGGGCTCAGCTGGTTTCTCTGCTTCTTCTCACAAGACTGAAATCAGGCATTGACTGGGCTCCTCTTCCCCTCAGGATCCCACAGAGAATCCATTTCCAGGTTCACTAGGTAGATGGCAGAATTCCATATCTATAGGACTGTGGTCCTATTTCCTTGTTTTTGGTAGCTGGGGATTTCTCTTGGCATCTAGCGGTCTCTTCTGGGTCATGGTCTGTATTCTCCAAATATCTCTGAATTAGCAATGGCTCATTAAGTCCTTCTTAGGATGTTGTGAGTCTTAGGCCCCATCCCTATGACTGACTTTTCCGCTTTCCTCTTCTATTTTTATGCACTCAAAAGATTATATGGTAATCCAGGATCATCTCTCTTTTTTAAGGTCTGTAATCTTAATCTCAAATACATATTCTCTTTTGCCTTTGTAAAGTAACATTTGGGTTCTTTTCATATCTGTTCCACTCCATCCTCACAATAGCGCAGTCAGGGAAGCACTGCTCTGCCCAGCTTGCTTGTGAAGAAGCTGAAGCACGGGGGCATTTATATCACAGACTAAATGGAGCTGAGTGGGATCTTACATCAGAACTCACTCTCCTTCCTCTTCCAGAAGAGAGCTGCTGTCACGAGATTTTCCATTATTGTTTCCAAATACTGCTTCTCAGTTTACTGGGGTCATCACTGTATTCTCGTAAGTCCAACTCTCATCCTAAGCCCATGACCTGTGTGTCTGCTTGTCCCAAGAGACAACAGGTGGCCAGTCCTAAGAAATTATGGAGGAGAGAGTCTGTGAGGACTGTTGATCAGGCTGAGGATGGTTTCTGGATAACCCACGGTGACTTGAGCAGCACATCAACTAACAACAGCTGTTGCACCCTGGGTCTGGAGGAGTGTAGACAAAAGCCAGTCACCAAAACCCTAAACAGAAGGAGAAACTGAAGAAGGGGCAGCTTTGCCAGAGCCAGGACTTAAATACAGGAACGTAGCCTCTTAACATGACCGGGAGGAGGGAGGCAAGGTTGGTGCTCTGACTTCCCTCCCTCACTCCCCAACCCTCACTATTGGCAAATCTCAGCCAGAAGCCAGTAAGAAAGAGAATAGATTTAAGTGGGCCTTGATGTTCCATGTTCTGGGCTTCTCACTGTGGAAGTAAGGAAGGGGGTTCTGGGAGAGACAACCCAGCCTGCAGAACTTTCCCTCCACCCTTTGAGATTGGGTTTGACAATGGCATTGATTGAGTTTGACAATGACACTGACTTTGGCTGTCATGTTTTCTAAGGCTGCCCTAGCAAATTACCATAAGAGGAAGGTGGAAGACAAGAGAAGTTTGTTCTCACATGGTTCTGGAAATTACAAGTCCTAATTTGAGGCTTCCCAAGGCCTCACTCCCCTTGGAGGTTCTTGCAAAAAAGAAAAAAATTGTCCTTGCTTCTGCCCAGCCTCTGGTAGATCCTGGAAACCCCTGGTATTCCCTGTGCTGCATCACTCAAGTCTCTCCCCAGTCCCTTCTCTCTTTCTATGCCCTGTCCTCTTCTTTTAAAGAATCAGTCATACAGTTTGCAGCTCCCTCTTTCTCTCTGCCGTGGCAATCAGCAGTACCCAACTCTAACTGCTCACTCAACCTGGGTCCTGGAGGGAGGGTGAGGTGGAACAGAACCCCAGCTGACCCACAAAGACAACAATCAGGGTAGAAATTGATGCATCATTTCTCTTGATGTACACTATGGATAGTTCCCAGTGACCACAGCCTGACCCTTCAGAAATATTCCCAGCAGCTTTGGTGACTCCCCACTTCCTGCCTTACACACACAAACACCTTGAATTAATGGAACCACTCTGCAGGGCTACTGCTCCTCATAATCCAAATGCATTGGCCAAATGTTTTACTTCTCCGTAGTTCTGTTACTGGAGATGGCTGGAATATCTTTTTTTTTTTTTTTTTTCGCCTGGCAGAGTTAGACAGTGAGAGAGAGACAGAGAGAAAGGTCTTCCTTCCATTGGTTCACCCCCCAAATGGCACGCGTGCTGTGCCGATCCGAAGCCAGGAGCCAGGTGCTTCCTCCCAGTCTCCCACGCGGGTGCAGGGCCCACGCACCTGGGCCATCCTCCACTGCCTTCCTGGGCCACAGCAGAGAGCTAGACTGAAGAGGAGCAACCGGGACAGAATCCGGCGCCCCAACCGGGACTAGATCTGGGGATGCCAGCGCCACAGGCGGGAGGATTAGCCTAGTGAGCTGTGGCACCGGCCTAGAATTTGTCTCCCCATAAGAAATGAATTTCAGACATGAGGCAGAGACAGGGCATAAGTAAGCTAGCAAAGTTTAATAAGGTAGTATATCCAACACACCTGATGGGTAACTCAGCAAAGAAACAGAGTACCCAGTCTACATTTGGACTGGGATTTATATGGATATGGGGTCTACTTGTTCCTTCTGTTTCTCTTCCCCAGTTGCTCTGCTGGTCAAAGGTCTTTCTGGGCATGAAATTCATGACTTTCCCCCACAAGGTTTCATTATCCACTGTTATCAGACCAAGTAGCCCCCTTAGTCCTGGGCAAGGAAGGTTTTCCTGGGATGTTTCTAGGTGGAAAGGATTGGAACCCCTACAAAAATACTGGACTAGCCAGGATTTTTGACATGTAAATGCTGGACTGTGGGGCCAGTGCTGTGGCATAGCGGATAAAGCCACCACCTGCCATATGGGCACCAATTCAAGTCCCAGCTGCTCTATTTCTGATCCAGCTCTTTGTTATGGCCTGGGAAAGCAGTAGAAGATTGCCCAAGTCCTAGGGCCCTTGAACCCACGTGGGAGACCTAGAGGAAGCTCCTGGCTTCTGGCTTCAGATTGGCCCAGCTCTGGCCGTTGCGGCCATTTGGGTAGTGAACCAGCAGATGGAAGAACTCTCTCTCTCTCTCTCTCTCTCTCTCTCTGCCTCTCAAATAATAAATAAATAAATCTTTAAAAAATGCTGGTCTGCTTCCAAGCCATGCTTCTAAGGCTACTGCATTCATTCCTGCATGAACTTATTGTCTTTGAATATGGTTTTATACCTGTCCAATTTGACCCAAAGCAACATTCTTATTGGATCATGGCATAGACACACCATTGGACAGCAGTTAGCATGTCTAATTCCCAACTGTTTTGACAGGTGACCACAAAGAGTTGATCTGATTTTGAAAGGTGAAGAGAGAGGCTGTGATTTGGGTATTAAGTCTAGCTAATTCACTGGAGAGGTTAACAAAGATCTTGTTTGCTGAAACTATCCTGATTGTTCCTGGGGAGACCTCTGCCATCCCTGTCAGAATTGTAATTACCACCAAGATGCGGAGCAGAGGTCCAGCTCTTTTGGAGAACTGAGAAGTATGTAAGGGAATTGGTGTGGGAGTTAAGGCATTGGCAACTGATGTATTAGATAAGACTTAGGCCAGTAGACAGAGCCCCATCCAATTAGTGTGTAAGCTCTGGTAGGCGGAAGTTCCACAATGTACAACCCTTATATAGGAGAGAGACATCCTGACAGGAGATGTCTATTAAATTGACGTTTTTGATTAATTGTATATTTGAAGAAGTGTGTGGCAGCAAAGATTTGCTAGGGTTAGTGGACTAAAACAAGTGATATTACTGTGGGAGACATTACCAGTCTGGTCTTTCCAGAACATTACACACAGAGTGGTATCAATGAAAGTCTGCACCATTTCATCATTCTCATGAATGAGGGAGCAATTATCTGTCCCTATGCTTCCCCAGCAGGAGTTGTCCATTAGAGCTAGAAGTCTACATGACAGTGTTTTTCCCCAGCAAAAACTCCCAGTATAATTGAGCTGCTGTATTACAGATAAGTTTGGTGGGGATGAGAGACAAGAGAGGAGCAAAGAGGGGTGGAGGGAGAGTGTCTAATTATTAGTGTCTGTAGTGAATAGGACATTGTAGGAAGAGTTATTTAAGGCTCCCACAGGATATCCCTGGGAAAACCCAGGCAAATGGAGTCAGAAGAGGTCTTTAGCTTGAACTTTGTATAAATAGGCCCCATGACAGAGAGGATGTCTTTTGTGATTGATGCGTGTACATCCTGATATACAACAGAAGCTGAATAATATATGAACCCCTTTGTCTGACCCATTCCTTTAGAATGGTCAGCCATGTCTCTCCAGGTGAGCCATTGTGCCTGTAAATCAGGAATGGGGAATCCTTTTTCTGCCAAGAATTATTTGGATATTTATAACATCATTCATAAGCCATACAAAATTTTCAGCTTAAAAATTAGCTTGCTGTAGATTTATTGACTTTTGACACCCACCTATGATTCCTTCTGGTAGGGCCAGATCAAATGATTTCATGGGCCTTATACAGTCAGTGGGTCATATATTCTCTTGCCCTGTAACAAATCCAACAAGAACAGCCTTAGCACGTGTTTGCTAATAAGTCAACTACACCCTGAAGTGGCCTATTAAAGGAAGAAACCTGAGCTAGGAGCATGATATTGGGAGCATATTAGCATATTGAGAAAGGGTAGATTACAAGAGGACATTTTTACTCATCTGTGTTCCTTTGTTGTATAGCGTGTATCTTCTCCATGGCCAATCTTTACTCCCCAGAGGTTAGGATAAATGCCACATGGTTAACTTCCTAATGGACCAGCTGTGCTTTCTCCTTGGACATCCAATAGTCATGTCAAACCAGGAATTTAAGGGTGATAATTAAGTGCCCAAAAACAATCTCAAGTGTTCAAACAGATCAGAAATCCATCTATACAATGAGTTATCTTTCCATGGTCAGGAGATAAGTCCTTGGGATCCTCTGCAAGGGAATGCCCAAATAGGTGGGGTTTTTCTCTGAATCCCTGTGGCAGCAGTATCCAAGTTAGCTGTGACTTTAAGCTTTGTTTGCTAACCTATTCAAAGATTAACAAGAACTGATAGAAGACATCTTTAGAAATGCAGAAGAAGCCACCTTTAAGTCATAAGACTAAAAGCCATTTAGTGCCAGAAGGTATTTCCCCTAAGACTATGTGAGGATTAGGAACAATGGGGTGAATAATTATTACTTCATCATTAATGACCCATAAATCTTGAACTAATCTGTATTCTCCATTCTTTTTTGCTGGTAGACTAGGTACATTGCCATGGATATTGCAGGACTTTAACAAATTGTGCTGGAGAAATTTCTTGATTAGGGGCGTAGGCCCTCTCTCACTTCTGGCTTTATAGGATATGGTTTCTGATTTAGGATGTGATTACAGTTTTTAGGATTAATAATATACAATTGGCCTTTTAAGGCCTAGCCAGGTATATCTTAGGCCCAAAGACCTGTAGAGCGATCTATTCATATGGATGGCAGAAGGTCTGGGATGACATATGACAATGATGGGAACTTGGCTGTCCTCACATGTGGAGAAGTTTACCATGGTTCTTAATTTGCATGGAATGTCTCTTCCCAGTAAGAATGTGGGACACTCAGTCATTACCAGGAACTGGTAGGAGAATATGGTCTGGCCCCAGAAACAGCATAAAGGGGACGTGAACCTTTTTAGGAAAGGCATTCTGTTGATTCTCATTACATGGTCAGACCAGGAAAAGAGCTGGCCCAAGTACGAGATTAGAACAGGATAGGTGATTCCTGTACATAAAAGAAAATTCATGGTCTTACTTGCAATACCAATGATGACCGTCAATAGTGATGTTTGACTTGGCAGCTTTGAAGGAGCAAAGGGCTTCTTCAGCTCAGAGGCAACAGGCTCTGTGATTCTGACCTGGGAGTCAGTCAACCCTGAGGACATTCTCATTTCCCATAGCCCAGCTTTTGGAAGAGCAGGCAAGGCTTTCATGGAATCCAGCTTCTCTCACAACAGCTGTTTGAGGTGGACTGGTCATGTTGGTTTCTTCACCAGGCTTGCTGCCTATTTTTTTTGTTGCTCCTTATGCCTAGCTCCCTTTTTTCCTCTTGCTCTCTGTTAAAGTAGATCATGGAAGCAGCTTTTAGAATGTTAGTCAAGGGGATGCTTAGTCTCAACCCTGATTTTTGAAGCTTCCTTCTAATATCAGGAGACCCTGGGCTAGAAATCTTTCCTTTAGTGCTAGTCCCATGTAGTTGAGATAAGGATCTATATCAATAAATTTTGTAAGGCCTTCTTTAAGACTCCATAAAAAGATGGTTGGATTTTCCTGGGGTTCTTGTTCTGTGGTTTCTAGTTTGCTACAGTTTATTGCTGCATTGTGTTGGTACAAAATTTTGCCAGAATCCAAGCCAACCTATGACCCCTGCTGCTTTGTCTAGCCTGTGTATTATAATCCTATTTAGGGTCCTTTAGGGGCAGGGCTTTATCTGTAATTAGGTACCTTTTATTCTGCCTATGTGAGGAATTTGTGTGGTCAAGGTTACATTGTGCTGCTGTTTGCATTTTCTCAGATAATACAGTGTTTAGAGGAAAAACTCTGTTCTTTCAGGTAAGGCCAAACATGGCAGTCACCTATACCATCCATCCATAAATTTTTTTAGGGTTTCAGTAAAGCTTCCCATCTCTCCTTTAATTTGATCTAAGTTCTGAAATGTAATTTTGATGGAGTTTTTTGTCCCACTGTCACCTGTAGGGATACTGCCATTTGTTGACATTCAAAGTTGGGGTGGGAGGAGCAGTCCCTGTATCAGAGAGGTTTGAGTATAGGGAGTCTTTAGCTTTTATAGGGGAATTTTCTTGTGATGGCAGTTCTTTTGGCTTTGCCCCACAGTGGGCTTTTGGTGACTGATTAAGTAAAGATAACATGTCTGGGTCAGCTTGCAACACTCACAGGTTCATGATTTTCTCTCAGTGCCATCAAGGCCTATACACAAGGGACTTTAGTCCATTTACTGTGTTCACAGCAGAATAGATCTAGCTGTTAAATGGTATTATAATTTAAGGTCTCATTCTCTGGCCAGAGTTTCTGGTCCTCTAATTTATATTGTGGCCAGGCAGTGTTACAAAAAAAAAAAAAAAAAAAAAAAAAAAAAAAAAAAAAAACAATTATCTCTGTCTCTTGTAAAGTCAAACTGTGGCCAGTTTTTGAGACTACATCCTAATGAGGAGCCACATAGTATAGAGTCAGTTTCCCATCTGGAAGAGATTACAGGAGAAATGGGGCAATAAGTAGGGTGTTACTGTTCCCCAGTTGGGAAAGAAACAACTTTTCTCCCCCGGGATTATGGCCTTAACTAGTACTTACCATGCAGCCTGACCTTGCCCATCGCTAAGACCCTGCTTGCTGAGGCTTCCTTCTTTCTGGCTAGATTGCTATTTTTTATCCATATTCTGACCTGCCAGTGCCTCGCTACTTAATTTCTGTGTCACCTGAGACTTCGTTAGTCCTCTTTTAATAGGATGAAAGCATCTAGCCTGCTAGACCTGTGGGGCAGGTGTGCCCAGGGTGTTTTGTTTTTGTTTTTTGTTGTTTTCACATCTAAACTAGCCTGTGGCTGCTGAATTAAAAAGGGAAAATCTGCATAGCAGCTTGTGCATGGCTGCTGTAACTCCGTATCCCTAGCAAGGGTGCCCTGCCTGGAAGCAGGAACTCCACATGGGTACATTGCTGTGACTCCTAGGCAGACAAGTGACACTCCCCTCCCCAGTGGTTTTTTAACCCTTTGTACCAGGACATGGTAGGTACATGGATGGGGATGGAGAAGGTGCTGCTAGATCTCTGCCTGACTCAGTGCTGACCCGGATGTGGTCAGATGCCGGAGAGAAGGGGAACAAAAACCACATATCCCATATCCCATTAAGATGTGGAATCCATCCCCAGAAGAATGGAATCAAAACAACATGAACTCTCTTGAGTTGCCTTCTTTTTTTTTTTCTGAAGCATGCAGTAGAAATGCTAAAGGAGGCAGGACAAGCAATGTCTAGTATAAAGCCGTAGATAGGGGTCTGCTCTGGAACCAGGCCTGCTAGCAGTGATTGACCCTGGCATGTAGAACATCAGATCTCTGAACATGTTACACAATCTCTGGAATGTTTATGTCACATCAATAGCATCTCTATGTAAGCAGAACATAAATTTGGTATCATTTTAAAACTCAACAAGCAGTTTACACAATCCAAAAACACCCATGGTATCTTTAGGATGAAAGCCACATCCTTTGAGGTTTCGAGGGATCTGGCTACAAATCCCAAAGTCCAAAGATTCAGATTAGAATTTTGAATCCAAAACAATAGTCAGAGTTTTAAAACATTTGTCCAAGTATGATCTTAGACTGTTGTAAAAATAGTAATCCATTTAATCAGAGCTATGGGACAGATTTAATCAGAGTTATAAAGTGATCATTCATTTTAAAATAGGCAATCTTAACTCCTTTAAGACTCAGTTCTCCCTAAGCAATTAAAACTCCATAAAGATAACAGACAACACAAGAAATCTTTCCTGTGATACATAAAATCCTTGTTTCCTTTGTCTGGCATTGTGGTATAGCAGCTAAAGCTGCCATCTGCAGTGCCAGCATTCCATATGGGTGCAAGTTCATGTCCTGGATGTCCCACTCACAATCCAGCTCCCTGCTAATGGCCTGGGAAAAGTACTGGAAAAGTGCTTGAGCCCCTGCCACTCATATGGGAGACCTCATGGCTTCAGCTTGGCTAAGCTCTGGCTAGTGTGGCCATTTGGAGAGTAAACCAGTAGATGGAAGATGACTTAACTTAAAATCCTTCCACTCATTTACTTAAAATCTAACATGCTAACAGATCCTATAGTTAAGTCATAGGATTGCATTTTTCTATTTGGAGCCTCACAGTGGATTGGCTGCTGTCAAGAGATCAATTAAGAGAGAAAAGTAATAATCCAGGAAGGAAATGATGATGATTTTGATCTAGATATTCACAGAAAGAGTGGAGAGAGAATGAGAGAAACAAATGAAGATAAATATTTTTAGTCAGCAGGGGCCGCCTTTGTGTCTTAGAGGGGTTAGCTGCCTGCAATGCTGGCATCCCATATAGGCTTTAGTTTGAGTTCACTTCTGATCCAGCTGCGTGCTAATGTGCTTGGGAAAGCAGCAGAAAATGACCCAAGGACATGGGACCCTGCACTCACATTGGTGACCCTGATGACGCTCCTGGCTTCCTCCTGGTCCAGCCCTAGCTATTGTGGCCATTTGAGGAGTGAACCAATAGATGGAGGATATCTCTCTCCCCTCCCTCTGCCTTTCAAATAAATAAAATAAATATTTAAATAAAATAAATGGAGTCAGCAGATTGGTTAGGGAAATGAAAGGAGATGCAGGAAACAATGGTGATTTTTAGGTCTGGATTCAAAACCAACCAGAATCAACATTTGCTGACTCTGTAGTCTCTCTGTCTACATAGAGTAAAGTCTATCACATACATTTCTTATAGACCCACACTGAAGTTAAAAGTTACTATGTGGCCAGCGCCGCGGCTCACTTGGCTAATCCTCTGCCTGCAGCACCGGCACCCCGGGTTCTAGTCCCGGTTGGGGTGCCAGATTCTGTCCCAGTTGTTCCTCTTCCAGTCTAGCTCTCTGCTGTGGCCCGGGAGTGCAGTGGAGGATGGCCCAAGTGCTTGGGCCCTGCACCTGCATGGGAGACCAGGAGGAAGCACCTGGCTCCTGGCTTCGGATCGACGCAATGAGCCAGCCGTGGTAGCCATTTAGAAGGTGAAATTCAATCCCATCAAGGTGGCATGTACCAATGCCATCTCACTAGTCCCAGTGATCAATTTCTGTTCACAATTGATCATAATGATAGGACTAAGAACCAAAGGGATCACATAAACAAGAATAGTGTCTGCAAATACTAGCTGATAGAATCAAAAAGGGAGAGAATGATCCAACATGGGAAGTGAGATACACAGCAGACCCATAGAATGGCAAGTGTCCTAAACAGCACTCTGGCCTCATAATCATCCCTTAAGGCATGCGGATCCGGCTGAAATGCCCATGAGAGTTTTTCAGGCATGGAAAGCCAAGACACTCTGGGGGAAAAAAAAAAAAAAACCTAAATGAAAGATCTCCATGAGTGAGATCCCAGTGGAAAGAATGGGTCATCAAAGAAGGAGGTACCTTTCTCTGAAGGGAGGAGAGAACTTCCACTTTGACCATGGCCTTGTCTAAATATGATCAGAGTCAGTGAACTCAAAAGGCCTCCATAGCCTTGGCAGCTCATGACAAGAGCCTAGGGTGATTACTGAGGCCATAAGCAAGAGTGTCAATTTGTTAAGTCAACAACAGGAGTCACTGTGCACTTACTCCTCATGTAGGATCTCTGTCCTTAGTGTGCTGTACATTGAGATTTAATGCTATAACTAGTACTCAAACAGTATTTTTCACTTTATGTTTCTGTGTGGGAGCAAACTGTTGAAATCTTTACTTAATGTATGCTAAACTGATCTTCTGTATATAAAGAGAAACAAAAATGAATCTTGATGTGAATGGAGGGAAAGGGGAGGGTTGCAGGTGGGAGGGATGTTATGGGGGAGAAGCCATTGTAATCCATATTCTGTACTTTGGAAATTTACATTCATTAAATAAAAGTTAAAAAAAAAGAAAATGAATCTTGATGTGAATGGAAGGGGAGAGGGAGTGGGAAAGGGGAGGGTTGCAGGTGGGAGGGATGTTATGGGGGGGAAGCCATTGTAATCCATAAGCTGTACTTTGGAAATTTATATTCATTAAATAAAAGTTAAAAAAAAAAAAAGAAGGTGAACCAACGGAAAAAGGAAGACCTTTCTCTTTCTCTCTCTCTCTCTCTCTCTCTCTCACTATCTAACTCTGCCTGTCCAGAAAAAAAAAAAAGTTGCTATGTGCAAAACACTTCACTGGGTACCTGGTATATAATAAATACTGCTAACTATTATTTGCTATAATAGTACTGGTACCTACTGCACAGGTATCATTTTGGGGATATTTGACATTCCTGGCTTTGAGTTGTAAACAGTTCTTATTAAAAATATAAATGCAAGTGAGAGGGTTATGGCCTCTTGTCCTGTATCACTGTGTACATTGTTTTTTCTGAGCATTTGTCGCTCTGGATTATAATAACTCATTTATATCTCTGTAGCCCAGTGACTGCTAGAGTGAGAACTCTTTGATGACATACTCTTAATGTACAGATCCTGAGAAAGCATGTATTAAACTGAGTGAGAGAATTTAATCAGAAGTTTGGTTTTTTTTTTTTTTTTTTTTTTTTTTTTCTGGATACCTAGCAAATAGGTCAGTGCATAGCTCAGTGCTTTGTTCAGAGACTGGGAGATACGAACGTGAAGAGGCAGTCCTGAACAGGACAGAAGAACCAGCAGAAGCTGGGAGAAGAGATTTAGGGGAAGGGTGGAGTTGAAGAGAAATGTCAAAATCCCCAGTTTTGATCGCATATGGACCTTTAATTAGTAAATGAACCACAGGGAGAGAGAACAAAAGGAGGAAGGGATCCCAGCAAGCAGAGCTTGCTCCAGAGTGCCAAACGCTGCAGGGAAAGTGGGTAAGAGTAAAGACTGAAGAGCACCAAGTTAGGGTCTATCCTTGGGATTTCATTAGGAAGAACAGTTTCTATGTGGGAATGGGAAGAAAATTCGAATCTCAGTGGTCTGGTGGGCTGGGAGAAGGAGAGGTGGGGAAGGCAGAATGTGGGAGTGTGTACCATACTTCCCGGAGACCTGTAGTCACAATGAGAATCACCCTTTCAAGGGAAGTCTTCAAATAATCGATAATTTGTGTAATACTCTTGATTCAAATCAACATTTTAACATTTTTCTATTAAGGAGATAAATGTCTCTAAATCTCCTGCTTAGCAGAGCTAAACTGCATATAAATAAATAAAAATCAGGTGTTGTAGCTGGTGTAGATTCATGCATAAAGACTAAGCCCTTAGGAAATTTCTGCTAAGAAAACCTCACTGGGTTAAGTCATGTGACATGGTTATCCCAGCAGCATGAATATTAGGAAGCATAAGAATCACTGGTCTACGCGGTACTGTCCCTAATTAAGAGCATCTTGCAGCATTTCCCCAGATTGTGGCATTCACTGGACCTTGTAACTCAAATAGTTTCATTTACTGCCTTGAGACATATGTTCCTACTTGTTTGGAATCATTTAAGTCCCTGGTAATTCTCCTCTTCCTCTGTTGGCATCTGGATAAATCCATTCTCATTTTCAGGCACTTTGTCTCCAATTTAAATAATAGAAGAGGTTTTGTGAAGAGGTGCTTAGTGTTTGTTTACTCAGAGGAATGTTAATATTTCTTCTTATTACTTGCATCATAGTTTCCAAGCAGTGCAAGTCTTTGAAAGTAAACATGCATAACAACTTGCCTTGGTGAGGAACTCAAGTGAATCTAATCAATTTGAAGCCAACTTGAAAAACTGTTGGAGTTGTAACAGAAAATAATTTAACTCTTTAAACAGTTTCCTTAATAGGCCTCTATTGTGTTTTTGCTTACAGTTAAGGCCCTAAGTTGTGAAGGTGCTATGGCTTTATATACCTATCCCCAGAAATGTATTGTATACCTCCAACTAAAGAGGAATGGTAGCTGAGTGATAGGATTACTGTACTGTCCAGGTAGTTGATTCCTTTGAATCACCTTTAACTACCCAGCCAAAGTTGCCACTACGAAAATCTGCCCCCTTTACTTCCCTATTGTACTATCCTCTCTGATAATTTTTCCCACCTCAGATTCACTGAGCAATTTAAAGAGCAAATCCACCTTCTCACATATTCAGCACAGCATTCAAAGGCTGTATGAATGATTCTTCAGCAGTAATGAAAAGAGTTAAGATTGATTGCAATTTTATTTTGCAGCAAACAATATGCTGACTTTTATATACAATCTTCACACCATCTTAGAAGAGAAAATAAGAACCTGTTTTAGGAAAAAGACTGGGAAAGAGTGTATTACTTAAAGCTACTTTGATGGCAAATAACAGAAACTCATTCAAGATAATTTAATGTTGGGGAAGAAATGGGAGTTTACTTGACAAGTATTATGGAAACCAAAGCAGGAATTAATCCAGATCTCCAGAGACACTGATACCAAGGAAGCTATTTGAGATAGAAGCAAACAATCTGTCTCTTTGCATGGCTGTTTATTGCTGCTTCTCCTCATTCTTACGACTCTTTTCTCCTGATGCTTTCACTGGTTAGCATGCATGTGACACAACATGATGGTACCACAATGTCAACTTCAACCCTCAGGTTTGCATCACTCCATTCAAGCAAAGAGCCCAAATTGAGAGTGACATCTACGTCCCAAATCTCTATTCCAGAAAGACACTCTGATTGTCCCTTATTCTGATATTCATTCCTGGTTTAATCAGCTGGGTCAGGACATACATGTCATAGCTGCTTGTGTCTTATGCAAGAGACCAGGCACTTCTCAGAGGAGAATGTGGTCTCAGCTAGCATGCTAAACTGCACTGGCTAAGAGTGGATAAGCATCTTATAAATACAAAATCAGCAAAACTTGGGCGTAAGAGAGAAGGAAGAATTGGAGATGATTCCAAGGGTTCTATGTTGGGGACAATAAGGATCAAGGAGAGAATACTTTCATCTGGGCAACCAACAGAGAGCACTGAGGGAGTGAAGCAGCCTGTGAGAAAACAATGTGTGGAGTTAGAGACATAACGCTGTGCGAAGTTTCTGCTCAGAATTTTGAGTTGGGAGATGTGCTTGCAAAATCTACGTCTTCCTTGTGCTTCCACATTCCTACTCTGCGTTCCTTCATTTTGACTTCTGCTATGTGACCATAACTGCCTTTTATTGGGGTGTGGAAATTTCTGTTCACAAATTTCCCTGAAGTGTAGCCATAATTGAATATAAAAAGAACTCCTACCATTGACCTGAATCTTTTACTCTCAGAAGGAAGGGATTAAGTGTTCCTCCCATTCTTGTACACCTTAGGCCTGGCACAATCAATTGTGGATGGACAATAAGTTTACACCAAATGAGAGAATAATGCAAAATTTTCAAAAGGATTTTTAGAAAATATCTGCAGAAGGAGAGGAAGATAACCACAGAAAATACCAGCAATATAAAAATAGTTTATTTCCTAAAGAGAAATTGTATTCTTGTCACAGTTTTCCCAGGACTTCTTAAGTTCTCCTACTGAAAGTCTCACGCCCTGGAAAATCTTACCAATAGCACCTGTTTAGCTCTCAAATGTGTCTCAGTACAAAATAATGTCTCTAAGTTTGGTTGAAAAATCATATGTTCATTATACATACAAGAATAACTATGTGATCCCAGAATATAATATTTTTGAGTATTGCCGAATGAGGCTCTTGAATGTTCTAAGGGAGAACCAGCATCTAGTTAGAAATGATAAACTCACAGCAATGTACAGATGGCCCTAGATGAAACTTTATTATGGCAAAAAAATGCCAAATTTCCAGCCTCAAATATAATTTTCTCTCAATATATGGATTAGTGTTTCCTTCTAAAAGTACTACCTGTAGACAGATATTCATCTGTGTGTCTCTGTCATGAGTAAATATTCCTATTTACTTTGCTGTCAAAGTTGATTTATTTATTCTTTTGGGTGCTTGGGTCTTTTATCTTCCATTTTAAAATATTGATGTGATCAGGCTATAAGAAATGTGTTATTTTATAAAATTTAAAGCCATGTGTTTAGAATTGAAGCAATGTAGGCCTGGAAGTCTGTGGGATGTTAGGAGGTTAGTGGGTGCTAGAGAGTGCCAAAGAGAAAGGAGGATTCTGATGCTTTCTTGCTCAGTTGAGTCATTCTTATCACCTCAGCTAACTACTTCCAAATTGTTGCTAGGTCATCCATACTCTTGGTACCTACAGGTCTCTGCTTTCAATCTTGTGCTAGCTCCTACACATTCTGCTTCTTGTAAGTCTTTAAATATGCTAAGTGTTCCAGACTTGGAAGGAGATTTGCACAGCTGTGTGCTTTATGTCTTGATGTGGTGTTTTTATCTTTGGATGTTATAATAAGAACTACTTTTTATAAATCTGTTGATTATAAAGTATAAGCACAAGACAAGCATTAGACAGGGCTAGAATTGAATGAATTCAAAGGCAGCTCTCTTCTCCCACTCATCTCCTGTTCCCACTTCCCAGACAGATACCCATTTCTTAGGTATCTTTCCAGGAAATCTGCACATGCACATACATCTCTGGATATCTTTGATATCCCAAACACACTTCCTGAGCTCTACCGTCTGCTGAATGCAAACCATCAGGAATTCACACATAAGAGGAGGAGGATGGAGAGCAGTTCCCTCTCCCTCACTGCAGCTTCAGCCTGTCTCAGCTCACTGAAAATACGCTGCCAGAGCCATCTTCCTAAAATACTAATTTCCGTAGGTCTTTGCCCAGAGAATGTATATTTCCTGTCATCTCTTTCTAAACTTCTCAGCCTAACTTTCAGAGCTTTATCTTCTTCCATTCTATCTATTTGAATGTCTAGTAATATCATTCATATTGTTATTACATTTATTAAAATCCTAAATGTGAAAGCTCATCTGGAGAACATTTTTTCTGCCCTCTCCTGAAATGACTCTGTCTCATCTCTGAGCCTTTACTTATGTTGTTCAGCCTTGGTATTTTGTCCATCAATTCCATCATTTCAAAATGAATATGCCTTGCTTGAGCCAATGAACTCCTTTACTTATCTGTTCTACTGCTTTCACCCCACGATCTGTCTCCTACTCCCAGACTGGCTTCCCTACTCCTGCATCAGTCAGTCTTCCCAAACAATTTTCTGCATGTATTTTTGTAATCTGTAAACTCCCAGACCGCATCTCTGCCAGGATATCACATTTTTGTTGCTTTGCACTCTGTTGCTGAACATTGATCTGAATAACTTCTCCCTGACCTCACTGTCTCCTGGCTGTGACGCTGTCTTCCTGCATGCAGCTGGACACCACTGAGCCCCCTCCATTGCTCTCAGGGGATCAAGTGTCCACCACTTGACACTTCTTGGTCTGGCTCATTCTACAGTTGCCATGGTCAGAGCTCTGTGGCTCAGGCATTCCTTGTGACTGTCACTGACTTGAGGTTCTTGCCTTTACAGGGCCCTTCCTTTTCAAAAAGTTATGGAAAAATGCCTGTAATTATACTGGTACAAGCACAAATATAAAGCAGACTAGGTTGATTATTAAAGTTCATTAATATTATGTTCCTATTTTTCTTTTGTATTTAAAGAAATTAAAACACTTTTCTGGGCCTATTAAAGAATTGTGTGCCTTCTATGCCTATGGGAGAAGTTGGCCCTTCTAGGGTCTGACGTTCTTGAGACCAGTTTGTCATAAACTTCAGACATGGTAGAGACAAAGAAGGAGGCACAAGGAGTATAAAGAACATGAACCATTTTTATGCTATCTATAGTGAATGATTTCTCATTTTTGAACCTGATGCCTCATTTCCATTTTTTTCTTTTTCATACCTCTTTTGCAGAGCGAATCCTTTTGCTTCACTTCTAGTCCTCAACATTTCAGTATGAATCATTTGAAGAAGGATGGACCTGTCAGAGCTTAGAGACACTGCAGCCTCCTTCAGAAGAAGTGGCATGGACTTTAATGGTAAGCCCTGGGGTGGCTGCTGGCTCCACTTTGTTTTACTCCTTCAAGATGGTAACTGGGATACGTGATTGATCAGGAGGAACCATTGTTGTGCCCAGATCGTTAGATCCCCGCAGAGACCCCCAGAGAGTCGATCACACCGAACTGCGAAAGCAAGGTTTATTCGGGAGTACGAGCCGCGACAGGGACCCCATCCAACTAACCAGCAGAGGCCCAGGTCTTCGTTTGGGAGAGTTTTTAAAGGAAAAAAGGGCTACCTCAGCAGGAAAAAAGAGTTGCATACAGCATGGAAGCTTTGGGCGCAGGGAGTTACTTTGTTTAGCAATCTCTACTGTGCTGTCCTTGGTCTACTGAGCTAGCTGTCCCTGGTAAGCTTTGACATCTCCGGAATGTCTGAATGCCCGCTTTTACAAGGACTCGGGTCTGCTACGGGAAAACGGAGGCTGCTTTTTTTATTGTTTTAAAATGGAGTCACTTTGGCTCTTCACCATCTATTCTAGAGCCCAGTTTGTTTGCCAGGATATAATCAGCCTCTGTGAACATCTGACTCTGCGCACCTGAAGATCTCAGGGTGTCCATGGGAAGAATTGACTTTTTTGCAAGAGAGAGGAGGGTGGCTGGGAGGCAGCTCAGATCCAGACTGTTTACTCAGTCCCAAGACCGACTTTCTCTTCTTCAAGAGCCACTTCTACAATAATGACGCTCCTAGGAGTGGCGATGGAAAACACCTCTCTCAGAAACCTCTGGGTTGTCAGTGATTAAATGCTACAGAATGGAGAGGAAATTGTGAATTAGACTGGAAGCAGGGTTGGTACATCATGAGGAAGAAGGAATGAAAAGACTCTGGGAAAAGACTGCAGAAGTAGAAGTTGTTTCTGGCACTCTCTAGAATTTCCTAACATGGGAACTCTACCCTGTGCTGGTCTTCTAGGTCAGCAGGGTCACTCAGCCAACAGTAAAGGAGAGATAATCAGGTGACTTGCTCAGTTGATTCATAATTTCTTGGCAGTTACAGGCAAGGGCAAAGGTTAATGAGGATTGAGCCTCAAGACTAAGGCTAAGTTCTACAAAAATATCTCTAAATCACTGCCCCCCCCCCCCCCCACTCCACTCCCTTTACACATCTGGGCTGCATTGTCATCCTAGAGACTTAGAAGTCAGATTCACTGTGTGATCTGACATCAAGCCACCAACACGTCTCATTGCAAAATTATTCAACAATACAACATAAAATCAGAATGAATATTGTTCTGATACTCAAAATTAGTCAAAATTAGACCTTAATATCATCAATGATAATTTAGGCAAGTTACGAAGGACATTATATATCCATGACAGACCAGTCCTGGATCAGTTCCCAGTTTCCATTCACTGGATTTCATTACCGTGATTGGATTTGAGAGTAGCTAATTATAATCCATTAAATCAAATGCAATAACAGAACTGTCCCGGAGGTCAGAACTGGTCATGCAGAAGCTTATCACAGGTAATTAACTAAGGACAAAGTGATAGTGGTGCCAGGGAGAAAGTCAACAGTGGGCCAAAGCATTAAAAATAATTGGACAATACATTTAAGTAGAATCAGCATTGTAAATGGTTACTTAAGATATAACAATCCACATACTTTAAATTAATTTTTTGGGCCAAGCAGTCCTTCCTCATAGAAATGTGCTGGCAGGAAGAAGAATCAGCAAAACTCGTTCACCCTCCCGGGCTGATAGACACTGCAGTTTGCTGTTTTGAACTCAGGTCAAATGAGATCGGTGTGATGAGTATTTTAAAAATTGTCTTGGGCTTGACTTCAGTGTCCTTGTCCTGCTCTGGCTGTATAATTAGAGAAACTAATCTCATCTTCCTGAACCTCAGTTTGCTCATTTGCCAAATGAGGTTAACACCTGCCTTGTCTATCTTCCTTTACTTCGATAAGGGTATGATATAATATATGTAAAAAAAAACAAACTTAATGCATTATTATGATACATGAAGAACGAAACTAGAATCCTGGGTATCATGAAGGAGGCATTTGAATGGGGAAACAATCCACTTAAAACTATACAACTGAACATAGCATAAGCCCAATTTTGATCAAAACATAGAAAAAAGACAAGAAATGTTTCTGACAGAAAATAGTAAATATATCAGAGTTGTTTGAGTGTGGGTAATTTTAAAAAATTGTTATTTATACACTTATCTACTTTTCAAGTTTTCTTCAATAAATACATGTTATCTTTATGTCATAAAAATATTTAGTCACCTGAAGTATGAAATCATATAAATAAAACTTTCTTAGTTTACACACGAGAAAGCTGTTAATTGCTTCACATCCCATTACTGGCAATGCCAGTACTAAAATCCAGGCTGTCTGACGCAAATCCATTGCTACCTTCTTTCCAGCTCTGCATTATTTGTGGTCACAATAAATTAAAAATTAACTGATATAATTTACCTCATTTTCCAAATGTCTCTGTCATGGGCCACACCCCATAGAAGAAGGGGTCTGATGTGTCTTCTCTCCCACCAAGTATTTTCAAAGGTGATGAAAGGAAAATCTCATTGTGGGGCAGGCTTGTGAGCTTGCTCTTTAAGAGAAGAATTGAAGGAATAAAGGCTAAGCATATGTTAGAGGACACATGCTCTGGTGCATAGAGGAACACTGATGCTAATGTGGCTAGGTAGAGGCAAGAACTCTCTTCCCAGTTTCTTTTTCTGAGGGGGGTGGGAGAAGGATATACCAGGTAATCTTCATGGTACTTTCAAGTGATGGTATTTGGTTTAAAGTACAGAGCATTTTCCTTGAACACATGCATACAACATGTGTGCTAAATGGGTATATTAAAGAAAAACAGGTGATTTTTTCATAGACATAATACAAAGCAGAATCAGTTTTCACAAAAGATATCGATATAATAAGCAAAATGCAGTTAGTATGTTTATTTACTTGGTAGGCAGAGATAGAAATTCTCTTTCACTGGTACACTCTCCAAAAGCCCACTTGTGGCTGGGGCTGAGCTGAGGCCAAAGCCAAAAAAAGAAAGTAGGAATTCAATCCAGATCTTCCATGTGGGTGACAGAAACCCAATTCCTGAACTATCAGTGCTGAAAAGCCAATATTTAAAACACAAACGATAAAGAGAAAGCAAATACACAATCAGCTAGATGGGAATTTAAGATCCTCTTGCCAAGCAATTTAGTGAATTGTTTGTAATCAGCAAAGTGTAGAAAGCAACACATTGTAGATTGTGATAACAAGAAAGAAGTGAGCACCAAAATTCTTTGCAGACACAAGCTCGTTGGAAGAAGGGGCTAATGGTAGCGGGCACCGCGGCTCACTAGGCTAATCCTCCGCCTTGCGGCGCCGGCACACCAGGTTCTAGTCCCAGTCGGGGCACTGGATTCTGTCCCGGTTGCCCCTCTTCCAGGCCAGCTCTCTGCTGTGGCCAGGGAGTGCAGTGGAGGATGGCCCAAGTGCTTGGGCCCCGCATCCCATGGGAGACCAGGAGAAGTACCTGGCTCCTGCCATTGGATCGGCGTGGTGTGCCGGCCGGGGCGGCCATTGGAGGGTGAACCAACGGCAAAAAGGAAGACCTTTCTATCTGTCTCTCTCTCTCACTGTCCACTCTGCCTGTCAAAAAGAAAAAAAAAGGGGGGGGGCTAATGGTGCCCACCTTCTACTCCTGGGCACATATTCCTTCCCCAGCCCCATTGCCCATCCTGGGGGAAAACATCTTCTGATGCGGGCCGGGAGGGATACTCTAGCCTCTGTGATTCATGTTTTAGTGGTTGTGGCTATGGCTGTGACTGAGCTGGTACTCCCTGTTAGTTCTATGGTTGCCACAGGCTAGGATTTTTCCTTTTCCAAGACATTTTCCCCTCCATGTCTGAAGGGTCACTCTGGGATTTCTGCAAATTTCTGATAAGACTAATTTTTCTTTCAAAGTGTATTTCTTAATCATCTTCATTGGCTGTTGGCCTCGGGTGGAGAGAACCTGAGAGTTACTGAAGTGAGGCCAAGAAGAGCTTATTGGTTGATCACTTTGTGGAGGGAGGGCTCCATGGCTTAGGGATGAGGCATGGAGGCAAGGAGGCTGAAAAAAGGAAAAAAATGTATTGGAGGAAATAATATGAGTTGGTTAAGTTGTATCACAAAAGTAAACCACATTCTATCTCTTCAGCACTCCTTCAATTCTACCATTTCATTCTCTTAGGAAGACCCTTATTCCAAGCAAGACTAAACTTGAGATCTAAAGAAATTCTAAAGGATATGAACATGAACCTGCATTTTCACTTGTCATCAGACCTTTCTGAATATGATTTTAAGGGGGGAAAGGGGTGTGAGCACCAGGGAAACTGTTTGGAGTCTTCAGTGGAGTTAAGTGTTAGGGTGTGGGGGTTGGGCATTGTAGAGGTTGCAGCAGGTGTTAACGAGTATCTTGCAGCAAAGCAGTCTTGGTGTTCACAAACCCCTGCTTGCTAGGATGTTTCTTGTTTCTATTAGGTCATTGTGTGGCTGTATCTTCAGAATATGCTTTCTTGATATTATCTAACTTCGCAATTTCCTGTATTGGTGACTCCAAGAGAACAATCAGACTTAAGAAATGACACATCTATCAGTATGAAAGTGTGCAATGTGTATTTGTACAATACTATAGCTACAATCCATTTTCTTCTCTATAGGAAAGAAAAAATGCTTGGTTCATGGTTATAAGAACATTTATGCTGTGGTTGAGATTAAAGGAATGAAAAATGATGGAAAAATAGTGGTTGAGACTGCAGATGCAAAGGTCAAGGTATCTTCATTTCATCTCTGGGAATAACTATGTTCTATATTTAATAAAATAATTAAAAATCATTTTTCTTTAGCATTTTCATTAAAATCTGAGGTAGGAGATAGATACCCTTTTTCTTTAGGAAGCCGCTACACATATCATCAAATAGATTTAATGAAGAACACTGAACAAATCAGAGTAAAATGATTACCTGTGGTGGAGACCATTAACTCTAGACCTCACAACCATTCCCACTTCTTTTATCATCAGTGTTTTAAGTTTTTTTTAAGACTGCCTCTTGGAGTAAATAGTGATCAAATGAATTATGAAAGAAGTGGTGTTATAAGATCAAGAAAGAGATGTATAATTTGAATTATAAAAATAACATAGAGTAGAAGCCAAGAGGTGAGAGAATGGTTGGTAATGTCAAAAGCTAGAAAAAGAGATTAATGGCTTAGAGAAAGACTTTGATTTAAAAGTTAGGAGGTATTTAGCCGGCGCCGTGGCTCAATAGGCTAATCCTCCACCTTGCGGCGCCGGCACACCGGGTTCTAGTCCCGGTTGGGGCGCCGGATTCTGTCCCGGTTGCCCCTCTTCCAGGCCAGCTCTCTGCTATGGCCAGGGAGTGCAGTGGAGGATGGCCCAGGTGCTTGGGCCCTGCACCCCATGGGAGACCAGGAAAAGCACCTGGATCCTGGCTCCTGCCATCGGATCAGTGCGGTGCGCCGGCTGCAGCGGCGGCCATTGGAGGGTGAACCAACGGCAAAGGAAGACCTTTCTCTCTCTGTCTCTATCTCTCACTGTCCACTCTGCCTATCAAAAAAAAAAAAAAAAAAAAAAAGTTAGGAGGTATTCAATGCTCTTTGAAAGATAAAGGTAGTTCAATTGTTGGGCAGTAGGCAGACCATAAGCATTCAGAGCAAATGCGTATTGAAGCCATACCAGTCTCCATGCCCTTATCCCTATCAACAGGGCATTCAAAGCTTCAAGGTTAATTTTGAGAAGGGAGTTCATTCTCAGAACCTTTGTCTAAACCACTGACCTTATGTTATCTATAGTCCTGTGGTACAAGGTGTCCCTCATATAGGTGTTCCCTCTGGCTTGGATAAATTCTTTCCTGTAAATTTTACTGATGATGTTTTGCCTATAAACTCACCTATAAACTCCTTCCAAATCTGCCCCTTCCCAACTCCATTAGAAGCCACACATTATAACTCACAGGTGTAGTAATTATCAAGAAAAATTGTCTTCTTTATACTCATCTTTTTTTATTTGGACAATTTATGAGCTAAAATACTGCAGGCCAAGTATAAACTACAACTCATAATATTTTATTATGCTTTCCTACCAGTCAGTGTCTGTATGTAAAAACAAACCCAAATTAGATAAATTCTATATAAATAATGGAAATAAGGAAGGCACGTTTCAATAAGAACACCAATAGGTGGGCAAGGGAAAATTTATAACCTCTTGGGTTGGTAAAATAAGAGGGAAAAAGGCCATTTAATCTTCAGACACTCTCTAGAAAGCATATTTGAATGTCTCTTGTCTTTTTTCCATCATTCATGCAAGCTTTTTCAGAGCAACTCTAAGAATCTCAGTTCAAATTATTCACATGAATTAGTAAAAAATTGATTCTTCTGTCAATTTTATGTAATAATAAAATTTTACATGGATCAATTTCGCTGTTGGCAATTTTTAGCGTTGATTACTTCTGCCAAGTCTAATTTTTCCTTACTCAGTATTTCCATGTTTCAATGTGAGCATGAAGACATAATTCTTCAGTCAGATCCCATGTCCAGTAAACAGTTTTAGTTTATTTATTTTCATTTTATTTAAAAAGCAGAGAGACATAGAGAAACAGAGAGAGAGAATCCTCCATCCCCTGGTTCACTTTCCAAATGCTTGCAAAAGTTGGGCCTTGGCCAGGCTGATGCCAGGAGCCTAGAACTCTATCCAAGTCTCTTATGTGGGGGGTGGGGGCAGTGGACCAGGTTTATAAGCTATCACCTGATACCTCCTTAGATGCACATTAGGGGGAAGCTGGACCAGAAGCAGAGGAACTGGAATTTGAACCAGGTGCTATGATGTAGAATGTAATCAACCCAAATAGCACCAAATCCCAACCCCCCCCCCCCCCTTTTTTTGGACAGGCAGAGTGGACAGGGAAAGAGAGAGACAAAGAGAAAGGTCTTCCTTTTGCCATTGGTTCACCCTCCAATGGCCGCCTTGGCTGGTGCACTGCGGCCAGCGCACTGCGCTGATCCTATGGCAGGAGCCAGGTACTTCTCCTGGTCTCCCATGGGGTGCAGGGCCCAAGCACTTGGGCCATCCTCCACTGCACTCCCTGGCCACAGCAGAGAGCTGGCCTGGAAGAGGGGCAACTGGGACAGAATCCGGCGCCCCGACCGGGACTAGGACCCGGTGTGCTGGCGCCGCAAGGCGGAGGATTAGCCTAGTGAGCCGTGGCACCGGCCCCCTACCCCTTTTTTTTATAGCTTTAACTGTTGTCGTTTCCTTTTGTATTGATCATGGCTGTCAATAACATTTAGAATTAATTAGATAAGGAGCTAGTAATTGATTTTCTTTATTTTTAAATAATTCATAAGAAAATGGTGAGCAGTTATCCTTGGCTATGTCAAGGTTATTCTGCTACCAGGAATTTATGTTCATCATCCAGTTCCTCAACCTATTTCAAATCAGCATGTGTATTCTATATAGCTGCCATGCTGACAGCAGAGCACTGGTGGGATCAGAATATGTTTGCCATCATTTGTTCCTGGATCAGATATTATAGGGATTAAAGTAATCCAATGTTACAAAATAAATCTGGTTAATATATATTGTATAGCTGATAAATGCTTGGAAACAGTGGAGGTAGTTCCAAGCATAGAGTTTCCTACCTATCACTACCCATGTCTGTCTCTCTCTGGCGAAAAGACTCACTTCATAGATCTGTGATAAGCTCCCAGGAATTTTTTTAAATGTCCTCCAGGATTCTGATATCTATCCACAAGGGTTTGTGAGCCTTTCTAGCTAAGTCAGTAAGCATGAGGGCTGTTCACATGGGCCATGCACTTAACTAAATCACTAGGTAATGTGATAAACTGTCCTTGTCTGATGTATAACTTGCAGATTTGTTCTCATTCTGTAAGCTGCCTCTTAGTTCATTATTTCCTTTGCTATCCAGAAGCCTTTAGTTTCATTAAGTCTATTTTTTTTCCTCCGTAGTTTTGGGATCTTCTAAAAATGAAATTGGGTCCAGTGTTGTGGTGAAGCAGTTAAAGCCACCACCTGTAACATCAGCATCCCATATGGGTGCTGGTTAGAGTCCTGGCTGCTCCACCTCCAATCCAGCTCCCTGCTAATGTGCCTGGGGAAACAGTGGAAGATGACCCTAGTGATAGGTCCCTGCACCCACGTGAGAGACCTAGAAAAAGTTCCTGGCTTTGGTCTGGCCCAGTCTTCTCTGTTACAGCAATTTGGGGGAGTGAAACAGCAGATGAAAGATCTCTCTGTCTCTACCCCACCCCTCTAATTCTTACTTTCAAGTAGATACAATGAATATTTTAAAAAATCATTGCCCAATACAATATTTTGATCTATATCCACTATGTCTTTTAGTAGTTTCAAATTTTTTTTTTAAACTTTTATTTACTGCATATAAATTTCCAAAGTACGACTTATGGATTACAATGGCTTCCCCCCCATACCGTCCCTCCCACCCACAACCCTCCCCTTTCCCACTCCCTCTCCCCTTCCATTCACATCAAGATTCATTTTCGATTATCTTAATATACAGAAGATCAGCTTAGTATACATTAAGTAAGGATTTCAACAGTTTGCTCCCACACAGAAACATAAAGTGAAAAATAATAGATGATTTTTTTTAAATGATGATGAAATCAGAGCAGACCTATTGTCATGTTTAATCCCAGTGAGAGTCAAGTTGGGAATTGATAATTTCTTTTTTTTTTTTTTTTTTTTTTTACAGAGGATCAGTTTAGTATGCATTAAGTAAGGATTTCAACAGTTTGCACCCCCATAGAAACACAAAGTGAAATATATTGTTTGAGTACTCATTATAGCATTAAATCTCAATGTACGGCACATTAAGGATAGAGATCCTACATGAGGAGTAAGTGCACAGTGACTCCTGTTGTTGACTTTACCAATTGACACTCCTGTTTATGGCATCAGTAATCTCCCTCTGCTCCAGTCATGAGTTTCCAAGGCTATGGAAGCCCTCTGAGTTCTCCGACTCTTATCTTGTTTAGACAAGGTTATAGTCAAAGTGGAGGTTCTCTCCTCCCTTCAGAGAAAGGTACCTCCTTCTTCGATGACCTGTTCTTTCCACTGGGATCTCACTCGCAGAGATCTTTTGCCAGAGTGTCTTGGCTTTCCATGCCTGAAATACTCTCATGAGCTTTTCAGCCAGCTCCGAATGCCTTTAGGGCTGATTCTGAGGCCAGAGTGCTATTTAGGACATCCGCCATTCTATGAGTCTGCTGAGTATCTCACTTCCCATGTTGGATCACTCTCCCCTTTATTTACTCCATCAGTTAGCGTTAGCAGGTACTAGACTTGTCTATGTGCTCCCTTTGACTCCCAGTCCCTTCACCATGACCAACTGTGAACTGAAACTGATCACCTGGAGCAGTGAGATGGCATTGGTACATGCCACCTCGATGGGATTGAATTGGAATCCCCTGGTATGCTTCCAACTCCACCACTTGGGGCAAGTCAGCCTGAGCATGTCCCAAATTATACATCCCTTCCCTCTCCCATTCCCACCACCATGTTCAACAGGGATCACATTTCAGTTAATTTTCAACACTTAAGAATAACTGTGTATCAATTACAGATCTAAACCAGTCATATTAAGTAGAACAGATAAAAAAACTACTAAGAGGGATAATGTATTTAGTTGTTCATTAACAGTCAGGGCTATGCTGATCAAGCCACCATTTCCCATAGTGTCCACCTCACTCCAACAGGTTTCCCTCTTGGTGTTCAGTCAGTCGTCACCGATCAGGGAGAACATATGGTATTTGTCCCTTTGGGACTGGCTTATTTCACTCAGCATGATGTGTTCCAGATTCCTCCATTTTGTTGCAAGTGACTGGATTTCGTTGTTTCTTACTGCGGTATAGTATTCTAAAGAGTACATATCCCATAATTTCTTTATCCAGTCTATCGTTGATGGGCATTTAGGTTGGTTCCAGGTCTTAGCTATTGTGAATTGAGCTGCAATAAACATTAGGGTGCAGACCTCTTTTTTGTTTGCCAATTTAAATTCCTTTGGGTAAATTCCAAGGAGTGGGATGGCTGGGTCGAACGGTAGGGTTATCTTCAGGTTTCTGAGGAATCTCCAGACTGACTTCCATAGTGGCTTGACCAGTTTGCATTCCCACCAACAGTGGGTTAGTGTCCCTTTTTCCCCACATCCTCGCCAGCATCTGTTGTTGGTAGATTTCTGAATGTGAGCCATTCTAACCGGGGTGAGGTGAAACCTCATTGTGGTTTTGATTTGCATTTCCCTGATTGCTAATGACCTTGAACATTTTTTCATGTTCCTGTTGGCCATTTGGATTTCCTCTTTTGAAAAATGTCTATTGAGGTCCTTGGCCCATCTCTTAAGTGGGTTGTTGGTTTTGTTTTTGTGCAGTTTCTTGATCTCTTTGTAGATTCTGGTTATTAACCCTTTATCTGTTGCATAGTTTGCAAATATTTTTTCCCATTCTGTTGGTTGTCTCTTCACTCTCCTGACTGTTTCTTTTGCAGTACAGAAACTTCTCAATTTGATGCAATCCCAATAGTTGATTTTGACTTTGACTGCCTGTGCCTCCCGGGTCTTTTCCAGAAATTCTTTGCCTGTGCCAATATCTTGAAGGGTTTCTCCAATGTTCTCTAGTAACTTGATGGTGTCAGGTCGTAGATTTAGGTCTTTAATCCATGTTGAGTGGATTTTTGTGTAAGGTGTAAGGTAGGGGTCTTGCTTCATGATTCTGCATGTGGAAATCCAATTTTCCCAGCACCATTTATTGAATAGACTGTCCTTGCTCCAGGAATTAGTTTTAGATCCTTGATCAAATATAAGTTGGCTGTAGATGTTTGGGTTGATTTCTGGTGTTTCAATTCTGTTCCATTGGTCTATCCATCTGTTTCTGTACCAGTACCATGCTGTTTTGATTACAACTGCCCTGTAGTATGTCCTGAAATCTGGTATTGTGATGCCTCCGGCTTTGTTTTTGTTGTACAAGATTGCTTTAGCTATTCGAGGTCTCTTGTGCCTCCATATAAATTTCAGCACCATTTTTTCCAGATCTGAGAAGAAGGTCTTCGGTATCTTGATTGGTATTGCATTGAATTTATAAATTGCTTTTGGGAGAATGGACATTTTGATATTGATTCTTCCAATCCATGAGCATGGAAGATTTTTCCATTTCTTGGTATCCTCTTCTATTTCTTTCTTTAAGGTTTTGTAATTCTCATCGTAGAGATCTTTAACGTCCTTGGTTAAGTTTATTCCAAGGTATTTGATTGTTTTTGTAGCTATTGTGAATGGAATTGATCTTAGAAGTTCTTCCTCAGCCATGGCATTGTCTGTGTATACAAAGGCTGTTGATTTTTGTGCATTGATTTTATACCCTGCTACTTTGCCAAACTCTTCTATGAGTTCCAATAGTCTCTTAGTAGAGTTCTTTGGGTCCCCTAAATACAGAATCATGTCATCTGCAAAGAGGGATAGTTTGAGTTCTTCCTTCCCAATTTGTATCCCTTTAATTTCTTTTTCTTGCCTAATAGCTCTGGCTAGAACCTCCAAAACTATATTGAATAGCAGTGGTGAGAGTGGGCATCCCTGTCTGGTTCCAGATCTCAGTGGAAATGCTTCCAACTTTCCCCCATTCAATAGGATGTTGGCTGTGGGTTTTTCATAGATTGCTTTGATTGTATTGAGGAATGTTCCTTCCAAACCCAGTTTGCTTAGAGTTTTCATCATGAACGGGTGTTGTATTTTATCAAATGCTTTCTCGGCATCTATTGAGATAATCATATGGTTTTTCTTCTGCAGTCTGTTAATGTGGTGTATCACATTGATTGTCTTGCGCACATTAAACCATCCCTGCATACCAGGGATAAATCCCACTTGGTCTGGGTGGATGATCTTTCTGATGTGTTGTTGCATTCTATTGGCGAGAATTTTATTGAGGATTTTTGCATCTATGTTCATCAGGGATATTGGTCTGTAATTCTCTTTCAGTGCTGCATCTTTCTCTGGCTTAGGAATTAAGGTGATGCTGGCTTCATAGAAAGAATTTGGGAGGACTCCCTCTTCTTCGATTGTTCTGAATAGTTTGAGAAGAATTGGAGTTAGTTCTTCTTTAAACGTCTGGTAGAATTCAGCAGTGAATCCATCTGGTCCTGGGCTTTTCTTTGTTGGGAGGGCCTTTATTACTGTTTCAATTTCTGTCTCAGTTATGGGTCTGTTTAGGTTTTCGATGTCTCCCTGGTTCAATTTAGGCAGGTTGCATGTGTCCAGGAATCTATCCATTTCTGATAGGTTTCCCTGTTTGCTGGCATACAAGTCCTTGTAGTAATTTCTGATGATTCTTTTTATTTCTGTGGTGTCTGTTGTTACATTTCCTTTTTCATCTCTGATTTTATTGATTTGGGTCTTTTCTCTTCTTTTTTTAGTTAGTTGGGCCAATGGGGTGTCAATTTTGTTTATTTTTTCAAAAAACCAGCTCTTCGTTTGGCTGATTTTTTGTAATGTTTTTCTTGATTCAATCCTGTTGATTTCTTCTCTGATTTTAATTATTTCTCTTCTCCTACTAGATTTGGGTCTGATTTGCTGTAGGTTTTCTAGATCCTTGAGGTGAATTGAAAGCTCATCTATTTGGTGTCTTTCCAATTTCTTGATGTAGGCACCTATTGATATAAACTTTCCTCTTAACACTGCTTTTGCTGTGTCCCATAAGTTTTGGTATGTTGTGCTGTTATCCTCATTTACTTCTAGAAAGTTTTTGATTTCTCTTTTGATTTCTTCTATGACCCATTGTTCATTCAGGAGCATGTTGTTCAATCTCCATGTGTTTGCGTATGCTCTAGGGATTCCTGAGTTGCTAATTTCCAACTTCATTCCTTTATGGTCTGAGAAGCTGCATGGTATGATTCTAATTCTTTTGAATTTGCTGAGACTTGCTTTATGGCCTAGTATGTGGTCAATCCTAGTAAAAGGCCTTCTGTGATAGTGACTGAAGTGAAGAATTCAATAGATCAAATGAAAAACACAATAGAGAGCCTTACAAACAGAATGGGTGAAGCAGAAGAGAGAATATCGGACTTAGAAGACAGAGAACAGGAAAGGATACAGTCAGACCAAAGAAAAGAAGAGGAAATTAGAAATCTGAAACATATTGTCGGGAATCTTCAGGATACTATTAAAAAACCCAACATTCGGGTTCTAGGAGTTCCTGAAGGCATGGAGAGGGAGAAAGGATTAGAAGGCCTTTTTAGTGAGATATTAGCAGAAAATTTCCCAGGTTTGGAGAACGACAGAGAAATCCTAGTACAGGAAGCCCACAGAACCCCTAATAAACACGACCAAAAGAGATCCTCACCACGACACGTTGTAATTAAACTCTCCACAGTGAAACATAAAGAAAAGATCCTAAAAGGTGCAAGAGAGAAACGTCAGATTACTCTCAGAGGATCTCCAATCAGACTCACAGCTGACTTCTCATCAGAAACTCTAAAAGCTAGGAGGGAATGGCGAGATATAGCCCAGGTACTAAGAGAGAACAACTGCCAGCCAGAATATTATATCCTGCAAAGCTATCATTTGTGAATGAAGGTGAAATAAAGACTTTTCATTGCAAACAGAAATTGAAAGAATTTGTTGCCACTCGTCCTGCCCTGCAAAAGATGCTTAAAGATGTGTTACACACAGAAACACAGAAACACGGTCATCAATATGAAAGAAGGTAAAGGAAGGAAACCAAGGAAGGAAACCTCACAGCAAAAGATCACAGGGAATTCAAAGCATATATTAGAACTTATCTTTGGCAAATGGCAGGGCAAAGTTACCACTTATCATTAGTCACTTTGAACGTGAATGGCCTGAACTGTCCAGTTAAAAGACACCAATTGGCTGATTGGGTTAAGGAACAAAACCCATCTATTTGCTGCTTACAAGAAACACATCTTTCCAACAAAGATCCATACAGTAGTTTCAAATTTTTAAGTCTTACCTTAATTCTTTTTTTTTTTTTTTGACAGGTAGAGTGGACAGTGAGAGAGACAGAGAGAAAGGTCTTCCTTTGCCATTGGTTCACCCTCCAATGGCCGCCATGGCCGGCGCGCCATGCTGATCCAAAGCTGGGAACCAGGTGCTTCCTCCTGGTCTCCCATGTGGGTGCAGGGCCCAAGCACTTGGGCCATCCTCCACTGCATGCCCGGGCCATAGCAGAGAGCTGGCCTGGAAGCGGAGCGACTGGGACAGAATCCAGCGCCCCGACCGGGACTAGAACCCGGTGTGCTGGTGCCACAGATGGAGGATTAGCCTATTGAGCCACGGCGCCAGCACCTTAATTCTTAAATTCATTTTGAGTTGGTTTTACTACAAGATGAGAAACAGGGGTCTAGCTTTGTTCTTCTGCATGTGAATATCCATTTTTCCCACTATCATTTGTGTTCTTAGTACTACTGTCGAAGATGAGCTAGCTATAGATTCATAGGTTTACTTCTAGAGTCTCTATTATGTTCCATTGACCTATTTGTCTGTTTTTATGCCAATACCATGCTGAATTAACAGGCTAATAGCAAACATCAGACAATGAGGGGAAGCAAAGGTTTTCTCTAAAATCTGGAACCAGAGAAGGATGCTGGGGCCGGCACTGTGGAGTAGGAGACTAAGTTTCTGCCTCCAGTGTGAGCATCCCATATGGGCACCAGTTCTAGTCCCGGCTACTCCACTTCCAATCCAGCTCTCTGCTATGCCCTGGGAATGCAGTGAAAAATTATCGAAGTCCTTGGGCCCCTGCACCCGCATAGGAGACCTGGAGGAAGCTCCTGGCTCCTAGTTTCAAATCAGCCCAGCGCCATTTGGGAAGTGAACCAGTGGATGGAAGACTCTCTCTCTCTCTCTCTCTCTCTCTCTCTCTCTCTCTCTGCCTCTGCCTTTCAAATAAATAAATAAATCTTTAAAAAAATTTTCAAAAGTGTTTTTTTCAAATGCAGCTTACATTTTTGACCATAAAACAGCACCCTCCTTTAACTTCTCCAACCAGTGTCCTTTGTAAACAGGAACTGTTTATTCTTTATGAACCTGTAAAATGGAAGGCAATGCTTTCTGTGAATTTCCTGTGATTTTTTTTCCCCCAGTGGAACTCAAGCTCAGAACCAAGCCTAGTCCTATTACAGATGAGCTTTATTACATTGAGGTCTGATACTCCTATTTAATTTGTTCGTTTTTTTAAAAAACATTTACTTATTTATTTGAAAGAGTTACGTTCCCCAATTGGCCGCAACATCTGGAGATGAGCAGATGTGAAGCCAGGAGTCAGGAGCTTCTTCTGGGTCTCCCATATAGGTGCAAGGGCCCAAGGACTTGGGCCATCTTCTACTGCCTTCCCAGGCCATGACAGAGAGCTGGATTGGAAGTGGAGCAGCCAGGACTCGAACCGGCGCCCATAGGGGATGCTAGCACTGGAGGCAGCGGCTTTATCCGCTGTGCCACACTGCCGACCCCTCATGGTTTTTATTATGAAGGGCTATTCAATTTTTACCAAATAGCTTTTCTGCATCTATTGAGAGGATACGGTTTTTTATCCTTCATTCTATTGATGTGTTGTACTCTATTTATGGATTTGCGTCTAGGTAACCTTGCATCACTGTGATGAATCCTACTTGATCATGATGAACAATTTTTTAATGCGATATTGGATTTAGGTTGCTAGTAATATGTTGAGGATATTTGCATTTATATTCCTCAAGGATATTGACCTGTAACTTTCTTTAATTATTGTGTATTTGTGTGGTTTTAGTAACAAGGTAATGCTGATTTCATAGAATGAGTGGAAGAATTCCTTCCTCTTAAATTTTTTAGAATAATTTAAGACTAATTAGGGTCATTTATTCCTTAAATCTTAAGTCAGAATTCAGCCATGAAGCCATCTGATTCTGAGATTTTTTTTTTTTTTTTTATCTTTTGACAGGCAGAGTGGACAGTGAGAGAGAGAGACAAAGAGAAAGGTCTTCCTTTGCCGTTGGTTCACCCTCCAATGGCCACCATGGCCAGAGCACTGCGGCTGGCACACCGCGCTGATCCAATGGCAGGAGCCAGGTACTTCTCCTGGTCTCCCATGGGGTGCAGGGCCCAAGGACCTGGGCCATCCTCCACTGCATTCCCTGGCCACAGCAGAGAGCTGGCCTGGAAGAGGAGCAACTGGGACAGAATCCAGTGCCCCAACCGGGACTAGAACCCGGAGTGCTGGCGCTGCAAGGCGGAGGATTAGCCTAGTGAGCCACGGCGCCAGCCCTGAGATTTTCTTTGATTGGAGACTTTTTATTACTGATTTTCTTTTGCTACTCATTATCAGTCTATTCAGGTATTCGATTTCTTCATCATTCAGAAATTTGCCCATTTCTTCTAGGTTACCAATTTTATATAATTGTCCATAATAATTTCCGACAATCTTTTATATTTCTGTAGTGACATTTATAATGTCTCTCTTTACATTTCTGATTTTAATTATTTGAGTCTTTATTTGTCTTAGTCTAGCTAATGGTTTGTAAATTTTGTTTATCTTTTCAAAAGACAACCTCTTCATTTTATTGCCTTATTTCATTTCCTATATAACTTATTTGTGCTCTGAATTTAATTATTTCTTTCCTTATAGACTTAGTTCAGTCCATTGCACTGGGAAATAGATCTGATGGCAGTGAAATTTAGAGTCTTCCTGTGAAAGTACTACCCTGAAGACAGAGACCTTTAGGCTTTATATGGTGCTGGGTTCACAGTGGCAGGTCCCACTCTGAGGTCTAAGACATAGTGCTAAGGTCCTTTTCCTGTGCTATTGCACACCCACTGGATTCTTCTTCCCCCTCTGCCAGAGGTTAGGGAAGTAGTGATGGAGATGGTCCTATGGTTGCCTAGCTAAGGAAGGCCTAAATGTTCACTTTGTATTTACGCACCTAGGGGCAGGAACCACTGGGTCCTATCTGGGTCTTATTTTTATGGAAAGTCTGTTACTGGGTCTCATGCTTAAGGTCTGAAGTTGATTCCCTCTCTTCTCCCACCAGAGGGCAAGAAGTCTCTCTTCACACTGTGCTACTTAGAGCTGGTGGAGGAATGTTGTGGGCAACTTTTCCCCCTGATTTATCAGAGCATCTTTGCTTATTATTATACTGAAACCAGACATTGTTGTCCCTTAGCTCTTGTAAGGGAAACATGGTACATATATACCTGTTGAAATTGGTATCTTTTTGATATCTCTATGGGGTATCTTGCTCTACCTCCTCTAGCAAGTGTCAGTAATTTTATACAGTGGTAAAGTTCAAATTACATACCATAAAATAGTTTCCCTCATAAAGTATACATTTATATGGTCTTAATATATGTATTAAATTATAGACAATCACCATAATCTAGTTTTAGAATATTTTTATCATTCCGAAAGGATACCTGTATACATTAGCAGTCACTTCCCTTTCTCCCCTATCCCTCTTAGCCCCAATAATTACTTATTTATTTTATTTTTCTATATATTTGCTTATAATGACCATCTGAAATAAATGAGATCATATAATCAGTGGTGGTGTGTGTGTATCTGTGTGTGTGTATGTGTGTGTGCACATGTGTGTGTCTGGATTCTTTAATTTACCACAATGTATTTGAGATTCATTCATGTTGTAGCATCTGTAGTCACTTCAAATCTTTTTATGGATGAACAACATTACATTGTGTGAATATACCATAGTTTGTCCACCAATTCATCAGTTGGTATTTATTTGGATAGTTTACATGTTTTAGCCATTGTAAATAATGCTCCTATGAACAACTATCTGTTAGTTTCTGGGTGGAATGTGTTTTAATTTATCTTGGGTTTACATGTAGGAGTAGAATTGCTGAGTCTTATGACAATTATATGTTTAGCAATTTGAGGTAATGCTGAACTCTTTGGAAAAATGGCTGCATCATTATATATTCTTATGATCAGTGTATATGTTACGATTTCTCCACATCCTTACCAATGCATGTTATGTTTCTGGTTATAAAGTGCTGTATTTTAATCAATTAGTTATTGGCTGGGTCTGCTCAGAAAGAAGCCAGGAGCTAGGAACTTAATCCTGATCTCCATGTGAGTATAAGGACTATTGAGTTATCTGATTTTTCCCAGGATGTGCATTAACAGGAAGCTGGAAATTGAAAAGCTGGGACTTGAACCAAGGCACTTTGATATGGGATTCAGGCAACCCAACCAGATCAAATGCCTGCCCCAATGAGTATCTTTTTATTTGAATTTCCCTAATAACTAGTAATGTTGAGTATCTTTTCATGTCCTTATTGGGCATTTGTATATATTGTTTGGATAAATGTCTATTCAAACTCTTTATCTATTTTTAATTGGGTTGCTGAATTTTTATTATTGAGTTATAAGAGTTCTTTTACCCTCTAGATACAAATCCCTTATCAGATATATTATTTGCAATCATTTTTCCCATTCTGTACATTTTGTTTTCATTTTCTTGATAATGTCCAGCTTAATTTTAATGGACTTCCAAATTGAAGACTTCTAGCATGTTCTTTATAACCTCTGTCACAAAAGTGTATAAGATAATTTGTGAATATAATATAGTTACAACTGTAATCATAAAAGAAAATCATAGGATTAACAGCATGTGCAATAGTAGTATATGTAGAAAAAATTCAAAATGTGGTTTATATTTCTTGCTTATCCCTACACCATGCAGTGAAGATACCAGTTCCATGGCCTCTTTCTATTTATCTTTGGTTCCAGGTATACCTTTCCTTATATTAAAATTTACTATACTTCCAATCTTTTTTTTAACTTTTATTTAGTAAATATAAATTTCCAAAGTACAGTTTATGGATTACAATGGCTCTCCCCTCCATAATTTCCCTCCCACTCGCACCCCTCCCATCTCCTGCTCCCTCTCCCATTCCATTCACATCAAGATTCATTTTCAATTATCTTTATATACAGAAGATCGATTTAGTATATATTAAGTAAAGATTTCATCAGTTTGCACCCACAAAGTGTAAAATACTGTTTGAGTACTAGTTATAGCATTACTTCACATTGGACAACACATTAAGGACAGATCCCACATGAGAAGTAATTACACAGTGACTCCTATTGTTGACTCAACAATTTGACACTCTTGTTTATGGCGTCAGTAAACTCCCTAGGCTCTAGTCATGAGTTGCCAAGGCTATGGAAGCCTTTTGAGTTCGCCAACTTCGATCTTACTCCGACAGGGTTGTAGTCAAAGTGGAAGTTCTCTCCTCCCTTCAGAGAAAGGTACCTCCTTCTTTGATGGCCCCGTTCTTTCCACTGGGATCTCACTCGCAGATTCTTTTTTTTTTTTTTTTTTCCCCAGAGTGTCTTGGCTTTCCATGCCTAAAATACTCTCATGGGCTCTTCAGCCAGATCCGAATGCCTTAAGGGCTGATTCTGAGGCCAGAGTGCTATTTAGGACATCTGCCATTCTATGAGTCTGCTGTATATCCCGCTTCCCATGTTGGATCATTCTCTCCCTTTTTGATTCTATCAGTTAGTGTTAGCAGACACTAGTCTTGTTTGTGTGATCCCTTTGACTCTTAGACCTATCAGTGTGATCAATTGTGAACTGAAATTGATCACTGGGACTAGTGAGATGGCATTGGTACATGCCACCTTGATGGGATTGTATTGGAATCCCCTGGCACGTTTCTAACTCCACCATTTGGGACAAGTCAGCTTGAGCAAGTCCCAAATTGTACATCTCCTCCCTTTCTTATTCCCACTCTTATATTTAACAGGGATCACTTTTCAGTTAAAATTTAAACACCTAAGAATAATTGTGTGTTAATCACAGAGTTCAACCAATAGAACTAGAACAAAAAAATACTAAAAGGGATAAAGTATTACATTGTACATCAACAGTTCCAATCATTTTTGATCTTTGTAACATTAACAGAGGCATAAAGCCAGTTGGTGTATAATACTACATACTGACAGAAGATAGGAAAATAGAATGAGGGGTAAAGAGAAGTTCTTGAGAATTTAGATTTTTTTTTTTTTTTTTTTGGACAGGCAGAGTGGACAGTGAGAGAAAGAGACAGAGAGAAAGGTCTTCCTTTGCCGTTGGTTCACCCTCCAATGGCCGCTGCGGCCGGCGCACCGCGCTGATCCGATGGCAGGAGCCTGGAGCCAGGTGCTTTTCCTGGTCTCCCATGGGGTGCAGGGCCCAAGCACCTGGGACATCCTCCACTGCACTCCCTGGCCACAGCAGAGAGCTGGCCTGGAAGAGGGGCAACCGGGACAGAATCCGGCACCCCGACTGGGACTAGAACCCGGTGTGCCGGCGCGGCTAGGTGGAGGATTAGCCTAGTGAGCCGCAGCGCCGGCTGAGAATTTAGATTTAGAGACTTGATTATGTTCTTCATTTGTTTGAAGGCAGATGAGAAGATATTCTTTTTTTTTTTTTTTTTTTTTTTTGACAGGCAGAGTGGACAGTGAGAGAGAGAGAGACGGAGAGAAAGGTCTTCTTTTGCCGTTGGTTCACCCTCCAATGGCCACCACAGCTGGCACGCTGTGGCCGGCGCACCGTGCTGATCCGAAGGCAGGAGCCAGGTGCTTCTCCTGGTCTCCCATGCGGGTGCAGGGCCCAAGCACTTGGGCCATCCTCCACTGCACTCCCTGGCCACAGCAGAGAGCTGGCCTGGAAGAGGGGCAACTGGAACAGAATCCAGCGCCCTGACCAGACTAGAACCCACTGTGCCAGTGCCGCTAGGTGGTGGATTAGCCTATTGAGCTACGGCGCCAGCCTAGAGAAGATATTCTTGAAACATGAAAATTGAAGCAACTCAAAAGAAAAAAGTATACTATTAGAGCAATATCAAAGTGGTCTATTGGTAGGAACTGGATCAAGACTATGAAGAGTGTGAAATGCTTGGAAAGAAAAAGGCACCACCAACTGGGGTTAAATGAAGGCAATCATTTAACATCAGTTATTAGTTAAGGGAAAATGTTAGAGAAAGGGAAATGGGAAACCTTTGAGAAGGTCTTCAAGCAATTATTTTATAATAATCATGTGATCATATTAATCAAGATAGTGAAATATACTGAGTAGTTACCATGTTGCTGAAATTGTGGTAGGCCATTTCAAGCTATAAAAGAAGATAAGATCAAGACTTCTTAAGGTGGTTATAATTTAGCTGGTTATAATATTTCCTAAATTTGTAATTTGGGAAATAGTCTAACATAGTTGATTATTAAAAATGCACACAGGAATTTTTCATATTTTGTGCATTAAGATGTAATGTTGGTACATCTTTATGGGATACAACACAAGTATACAGTGTGCATTGATAAATCAGATAAGTATCATTTCTATTTTCTAATAATTTATTAATGTTTGAGTCTTCAAGCTCCTCTCTTCTAGTGCTTCATAAAATATACAAAATTGGGAATCATAGTTATTCAACTTTTCTGTGGAATAGTAGAACTTATTTTCTCTACTCAACTGTTTTTGTACTCAATAACCAGTCTGCCTATTCCTGCACCCCTACCCTTCCCAGTCTCCAGTAATTACTGTTCTATGTTCGTATTAACTTTGTTTTTTTTTAGATTCCATATATATGAAAATATACAGTATTTGGTGGATCTGGATTATTTCATTTAACACGCTGTCCTCATCCATTTGGCTACAAGTTAAAGATTTTCCATTTTTATAGCTGAATAATGTTTCACTCTGTTTCATATATTCATTAATCTGTCACTGTGCATCTTGGTTAATTCCATATCTTGGTTAATGTGAATGATGCTGGAAATACAACTATCTTTTGATATGCTTATTTCATTTCTTTGGATAGATAATATCATAAGATGGACAGCTAGATCATATGTAGATCTATTTTTAGGTTTTAAAGATGTCTCCATACTGTTCTATATAATGGATGTACCAGCAGTATAAACAGCCCTTTTTTTTCCACATCCTCCCTAGTATTTGTTATTTTTCATCTTTTTCACAGATAGTGAATCTAACTGGAGTGAGATGGTATCTTGATTTGACCTGCATTTCCCTAATGGCTAATATTACAGAGCATTTTTAAAAATATACTTGTTGGCGTTTCTATTTCCTCTTGAGGAATATTTATTCTGATCTTTTACCTAATTATTTTCTTTTCTACTAATATAGTGAACAGATTTCATGTATTTCAAAGATACAATTCTAAGAACATAATGATAGTTTCCCCTCTCCTCCTTCCTTATCTTATTTTAGTGTTTTAATTTTTGTGATAAGATATTTAAATTGCTTTGTATATCTACTAAATTGCTTCTCAGCCTTTTGGCTAAGATCAAGTGTAGTAATAGTCTACTAAATATACTGTTTGATAGTTAAAAAGCAGAAAAAAATCACTACTCAACACGAACATAGACAATGGCGATAAATAAAAATCAAATCATAAGATGTCAATTTCACTAATGTAAACTCAGAGTTTTTCTGTTTTTGTACTCTAAATATTAGCTACCACAAATCAAGGAACACTTATATTTATCTTTTTGGGTCTGGATTGTTTCAGTAAGTATAGTGGTCTCCAGTTGTACTGATTTTGTTGAAAAGATAGAATTTCATTCCTTTATGGATGAGTAGTATTCCATCATGTATATATACCATATTTTCTTTATACAGTCATTTGTTGATGGGCATCTATGTTGATTCCATATCTTTGCAACTGTCAATTGAGCTGCCATAAACATGGTGGTACAGATAACTCTTTCATATGCTGATTTCATTTCCTATGGGTATATTCCTCAGAGTGGGATGGCTGAGTCATATAGTAGATCTGTTTTCAGATTTCTGAGGAATCTTCATGCTGTCTTTCATAATGGTTGTACTATTTTACATTCCCATCAACATTTTTTCCGCATCCTCATTAGCATTTATTTATTTATTTATTTATTATTTTTGGATGATAGTCATTCTAAATGGAGTAAGGTAAAACCTCGTTGTGGTTTTTATTTGTATTTCCCTGACGAGGAGTGATCATCATCATTTTTTCATGTATCTGTTGGCCATTTGTATTTTATCCTTTGAAAATTTCTTGTTCATGTCCTCCACCCATTTTTTAACTGTATTGTTTGTTTTGTGGTTGTTGAGTTTCCTGAGATCCTGGTATATTCTACATATCAATCACTTATCAGATATGTAGCTTGTAAATATTTTCCCCAATTCTGTCTGTTGCCTTTTTAATTTGTTGAGTGGTTCCTTTGCTGTGTAGAAACTCTGTACATTGATTTAATTCTACTTGTCTACTTTTGCCTATATTGCCTATGATACTGGGTCTTATCCAAGATATCTTGCCTAGGCTTATGTTTTACAGTGTTTCTCCTATGGTTTTCTCTAGTACTTTGATAGCTTTAGAGTTTTAGGTCTTAGGGTTAGATCCTTGATCCATTGTGAGCTGATTTTTGTACAGGATGTCAAGTAGGGGTCTTGTTTCATACTTCAACATATGGAGATCCAATTTTTCTAACATCATTTGTTGAAGAGATTGTTCTTTCTTTGGGGATTTATTTTAGCTCATTTGTCAAAATTAGTTGGTTGTAGATATGTAGATTAATTTATAGGGTTTCTATGCTGTCCCATTTGTTCACATGTCTATTTTTGTTCATATAACAGGCTGTTTTGTTTATAGTTGTCCTATAGTATGTTTTGAAATCCGGTATTGTGGTGCCTCCACTTTTGTTTATATTAATTAGGATTGCTTCAGCAATTCTGGATTTCATGGGTTTCAGTATGAATTTTAAGATTGTATTTCTAGATCTAAGAAGAATGGTATTTTGATTGGAATTGCATTGAATCTGTAAATTGCTTTGGGTAGTATGGAAATTTTGATGGTATCTTTCTAATCCGTAAACATAAAAGATTTTTTTTCCATTTTTTGTGTATTCTTTATAATTTTATTGTGGAGATCTTTCACATCCTTGGTTAAATTTGTCCCAATGTATTTATGTATTTTTATAGCTATTGTGGATGGAACTGACCCTACAAGTTCTTTCTCAGCCATGGCATTGTTAGTATATACAAATGCTATTGATTTTTATATATTGCATTTTGCCAAATTCTCTTATAGGTTCCAGTAATCTCAATCTCTCTCTCTCTCTCTCTCTCTCTCTCTCTCTTTCTTTCTCTCTCAAAGCATCTTAAAGCATTTATTTATTTATTTAATCTCTCTCTCTTTTAAAATATTTATTTATTTATTTATTTGAGAGGCAGAGTTACACAGAGGCAGAAGCAGAGAAAGAGAAGTCTTCCACACTCTGGTTCACTCTTCAAATGGCTGCAATGGCCAGAGCTGTGCCAATCTGAAGATAGGAGCCAGGAGCTTCTTCTGGGTCTCTCACATGGGTACGGGGGCCCAAGCACTTGGGCCATCTTACACTGCTTTCCCAGGCCATATCAGAGAGCTGGACCAGAGGTGGAGCAGCCAGGACTCAAACTGGCACCCGAATGGGATGCTGACACTCCAGGCAGCTGCTTTATCTGCTACACTTCAGTGCCAGCCCACAATAATCTTAGCAGAATCTTCTAAGTACCCTAATTATAGTATCATGTCAACTGCAAATAGGGATAATTTGACTTCCTTTTTTCCAATTTGTATCCCTTTGATTTCTTTTTCTTGCCTAATGGCTCTGGCTAAAACTTCCAGAACTATATTGAATAGCAGTGGTGAGATTGGGCATCCTTGTCTGGTTCTGAATCTTAGTGGAAATGCTTCTAGCTTTACCCCATTCAATATGAATGGTTTTGTCATATATTGCCATGAGGTATGTGTCTTCTATATCCAATTTGCCTAAGGTTTTTATCATGAAAGGCTGTAGTATTTTATCAAATGCTTTTTGTGCATCTATTGAGATAATCATATGTTCTTTATCCTTAAATTTCTTAATGTGATATATCATCTGTATTGATTTGCATATGTTGAAATGTCCCTGCATCCCTGGGATAATTCCTATTGATCTGAGTGAATGATCTTTTTTAAGTGCTGTTGAGTTTGATTAGCTAGTATTTTGTTGAGGACTTTTGAATCTACATTCACCAGAAATACTGGACTATAGTTCCCTTTCTTTGTTGTGTGTTTTTCTGGTTTTGAATTTAAGGTGATGCTGGCCTCATAGGAGGAGTTCAGGATTCCCTGTTTTTTCAATTGGTTTGAATAGTTTGGAAGAATTGTGATTTGTTCTTCTTTAAAAGTTTGGTAGAATTCAGCAGTAAAGAAATTCATTCCTGGGGTTTTCTTTTTTGGGAGGGCCTTTATTACTGATTCAATCTCTATATTGGTTATTAGTCTATTTAGAATTTTATGTCTTCATAAATTTTGGTAAATTGTATTTGTCCACAAGTGTATATGTTTCTTCTGTATTTTCCAATTTGTTGGAATTTATCTATTTGTAGTAATTTATTATTATTCTTTTTATTTCTGTGGTATCAGTCATATCTATTTTTCAGCTCTGATTTTATTAATTTAGACCTTCTCCCATTTTTTTGGTTAGTGGAGCAAATAGTGTATCAATTTTGTTGATTATTTTTTCAAAAAACAGCTTTTCATTATACTGATTTTATCATTTTTAAATTTTAATTTCTTTTATTTCTTTTCTAATTTTTATTATTTCTTTTCTCCTACCAATTTTGGGCTGGTTTGTTCATGTTTTTCTATGCATTTAAGATGCAGTGTTAGATCATATATTTGACATATTTCCAATTCCTTGTTTTAGGCACTAATTGCTATACACGTTCCTGTTAAGACTGTTCATTATTGATGTATAAAAATGTTAGTGGTTTATGTGTACTGATTTAATATCCTGCAACTTTACCAAATTAATTTATCATTTCTAATAGGCTTTTGGTGGAGTCTTTTAGCTCTTGCAACATACAGAACCATATCATCTGCCAACAAATCTAATTTGACTTCTTCCCTTTCTATTCACTTATATTTTAATCCTTCTGTTGTCTAACTTCTCTGATTTAAATTTACAGTGTTATTTCAATAAGAGTGGTAAACATGGACTTCATTTTCTAGATCTAGATCTTAGAGGAAATGTTTTCAGTGTTTCCCAATTCAATATGATGTTGGTGGTGAGTTTGTCATGTATAGAGGTATAGTTTTTATCATGTTGAGGTATTTTCCAATTATACCTAATTTGTTCAGGAACTTTATCATAAAATTTTCATTGAATTTTATCAAATGATTCCTCTGTGTCTGTCAAGGTGATCATATGATTTTTGTCCTTTGTTCTGTTGAAATAATGCATTATACTTATTGAAATGCATATAGTGAATCGTTGTTACATTCCAGGATTAATCTACTTTGTCATGACCTTTTTGAGGTACTGTTGGATTTGAATTTCTAGTATTTTACTGGGAATTTTACATTTCTGTTCAGAGATGTTTATATATTATTGTATAGCTTTCTTTTTATTATGCTCTGATTTAGGGAGATTTTCTTCCCTTTCACATTTTTGGAATAGTTTCAGAAAGATTTATATTAATTCTTCCTTAGATATTTAATAAAAGTTAGCAATGAAACTATCATGCCATGAGATTTTCTTTGTTCAGAAAATTTTTATCATTGACTCAATCTCATTACTTATTATTGGTCTTTTATGTTTCCTATGTATTCCTGGTTCAATTTTAGTAGTGTATTTTTCAAGAAATTTACCCATTTCCTCTAGGTTTTCAATATTTTTGCCTTATAGTTGTTCCTATTTCTTTGGTACCAGTTGTAATGTCTCCTTTTTTTTTCTGTGATGTTATTGTGTCTGCTCTTTTTTCATCTGTTAGTCCAGCTACATGTTTGTCATTTGCGTATTTTCACAAAACCTCTTCATTTCATTTATTTTTATTCTCTATCTCATTTATTTCTGCTTTTATCTTTGTTATTTACTGATGCTGCTAATTTTGACTTTGTTTTTTTCCTGGTTTGGAGTTCCTTGAGATGCATCACTGGGTGGTTTATTTGATATATTTTTTTTTTATGTAGGAGTTTATTCCTTTAAACTTCACACTTAGTACAGCCATTTCCACATCACATAAATTTTTGTATGTTGTGATTCCATTTTGCTTCAAGAAATTTTTTAGTTTCTTCTCTGATTTCCTCCATAACCCAATATTCACTCAGATGTATATTGTGGGGCCAGTGCTGTGGCGTCACAGGTAAAGCCACTGCCTGTAGTGCCGACAACCCATATGGGCACTGGTTTGAGTCCCAGCTGCTCTGCTTCTGGTCCAGCTCTCTGCTGTGGCCTGGGAAAGCAGCAGAAAATGGCCCAAGTGCTTGGGCCCCTGCACCCACATGGGAGAGCTGGATGATGTTCCTGGGTCCCGGCTTTGGATTGGCCCATGCCTGGCTGTTGCAGCCATTTGGGGAGTGAACCAGCAGATGGAAGATCTTTCTCTCTCTCTCTCTTTCTCTCCACCCCCCCGACTCTGTCTGTAACTCTCCCTTTCAAATGAATAAATAAATCTTTTTTTTTTTAAAAAAAAAAAAGTGTGTTGTTCAGTCTCCTTGTATTTGTACAATTTTTTGTTTCTTTTGCTTTTTTATTTCTAATTTTGCTCCTTAGTGGTCAGCAGACAAACACAATATGAATTTAATTCGTTGAATTTGTTGCGACTTGTTTTGTGAATTAATATACAATCTAATTTACAGAATGTTCCACTGCTGATCAAAAGGTTATATATTTAAGCTGTTCTATAAACATCTCTTAGGTGTATTCTTTCCATTGTATTGTTTAAATCTGATGTTTCGGTGTTCATTTTTTCCTGGATGATTTAGATGTTGAGAAAGTGGGCTATTGAAATCTTCCACTATTATTGTATTGGAGCCTATCACTTCCCTTAAATCTAGCAATGTTTGTTTTATAAAATTGAGTGCTCCTGTATTAAGTGCATATATGTTTATAATTATTATATTTACTTGTTGAATTGATCCTTTGGTATTTATATGGTGATCATCTATCTAATTTTACAGTTTTTTACTTAAAGTCTATCTTGTTTTATATAAATATAGATATTCCTCTTTGCTTTTGGTTTCCATTGGCATGGACTATATTTTTTCCATCCTTTCACTTTCATTCCTTCTGTGCCTTTATTTGTGGAGTGAGTTTCTTACAGAAAGCATTTTGCTGAGTCTTTTTTGAAAAGCCATTTAGCCATTCTGTATCTTTGAATAGGAGCATTTAGTCCATTTACATTCCATGTTATTATTGATAAGTAAAGATTTAGACCTGCCATTTTATTTAAAAAATTTTTTTTTATTATTTATTTGACAGAGTTAGAGAGAGAGAGAGAGAGAGAGAGAGAGAGAAAGGTCTTCCTTCTGTTGGTTTACCCCCCAAATGGCTGCTACAGCCGGAGCTACACAGATCCGAAGCCAGGAGCCAGGTGCCTCCTCCTGGTCTCCCATGCAGGTGCAGGGACCCAAGCACTTGCACCATCTTCCACCACCTTCCAAGGCCACAGCAGAGAGCTGGACTGGAAAAGGAGCAGCCGGGACTAGAACCCAGCACCCATATGGGATGCTGGCACCGCAGGCAGAGGATTAACCAAGTGAGACATATTGCTGGCCCCTAGACCTGCCATTTTCAAAAATTCCTTTTGTTTGGTTTCACCTTGTTCCTATTTTGTTGTTCATTTCTCTGGTTCAGTAAATTTATTATATTGATATGGTTTAGTGTTTGCCTATTGCTTCTTTTAATAAAAATTATTTATTTGGAAGGCAGAATTAAAGAGTACAATGGGGGGGGGAGAGGGAGAGAGAGGAAAAGAAAGAGAGATCGATCTTCTATCCTCTAGTATACTCCCTGAATGGCCACAACAGCTGGAGATGGGCCAGGCCAAAGCCAAGAGTCAGGAGCTTCATCTGGGTCTCCCACATGTGTGCAGGGACCCAAGGACTTGGGATAATTTCAGCTGCCTTCCCAGGCCCATTAGCATGGTACTGGATCAGAATTGGAACAGCCAGGACACGAACTGGTGACCATATGGCTTGCTGGCATTGCATAGAAGTCTTTTTTATTTCTTGTGTCTTCTATTTCTTTTTTTTTTAACTTTTATTTAATGAATATAAATTTCCAAAGTACAGCTTATGGATTACAATGGCTTCCCCCCTGCCCCATAACTTCCCTCCCACCCGCAACCCTCCCCTTTCCCTCTCCCTCCCCCCTTCCATTCACATCAAGATTCATTTTCAATTCTCTTTATATACAGAAGATCAGTTTAGCATATATTAAGTAAAGATTTCAACAGTTTGCACCCACATAGAAACACAAAGTGAAAAATACTGTTTGAGTACTAGTTATAGCATTTAAATCACAATGTACAGCACATTAAGGACAGAGATCCTACATGAGGAGTAAGTGCACAGTGACTCCTGTTGTTGACTTAACAAATTGACACTCTTGTTTATGGCATCAGTAATCACCCTAGGCTCTTGTCCTGAGTCGCCAAGGCTATGGAAGCCTTTTGAGTTCACCAACTCTGATCATATTTAGACAAGGTCATAGTCAAAGTGGAAGTTCTCTCCTCCCTTCAGAGAAAGGTACCTCCTTCTTTGATGACCTGTTCTTTCCACTGGGATCTCACTTGCGGAGATCTTTCATTTAGGTGGTTGTTTTTTTTTTTTTTTTTTTTTTCCAGAGTGTTTTGGCTTTCCACGCCTGTAATACTCTCATGGGCTTTTCAGCTGGATCTGCATGCCTTAAGGGCTGATTCTGAGGCAAGAGTGCTGTTTAGGACATCTGCCATTCTATGGGTCTGCTGTGTATCTTGCTTCCCATGTTGGATCCTTCTCTCCCTTTTTTATTCTATCAGCTAGTATTAGCAGACACTAGTCTTGTTTATGTGCTCCTTTGGCTCTTATTCCTATCATTATGATCAATTGTGAACAGAAATTGATCACTGGGACTAGTGAGATGGCATTGGTACATGCCACCTTGATGGGATTGTATTGGAATCCCCTGGCATGATTCTAACTTCACCATTTGGGACAAGTCAGCTTGAGCAAGTCCCAAATTGTACATCTCTTCCCTCTCTTATTCCCACTATTATATTTAACAGGGATCACTTTTCAGTTAAAATTTAAACACCTAAGAATAATTGTGTGTTAATCACAGAGTTCAACCAATAGTACTAGAACAAAACAAAGAGAAAATACTGAAATGGATAAAGTATTACATTGTACATCAACAGTCAGGACAAGAGCTGATCAAGTCACTGTTTCTCATAGTGTCCATTCCACTTCAACAGGTTTCCCCTTTGGTGCTCAGGAAGAACATATGACATTTGTCCCTTTGGGACTGGCTTAATTCATTCAGCATAATGTTTTCCAGATTCCTCCATCTTGTTGCAAATGACCGGATTTCATTGTTTTTGACTGCTGTATAGTATGTTTTCTGATTTTCATTGTAGAGATCTTTCACATCCTTGGTTAAATTTATTCCAACATATTTAAAATTTTTGTAGCTATTCTGAATGGAACTAATCTTTCCAAGCCATGACATTATTTATGTATACAAAGGCTATTGATTTCTCTGTGTTGATTTTGTATCCTGCAACTTTACTAAACTCTCTTATGGGTTTTAATAGTCTCTTAGTAAAGTCTTTTGGTTCCCCTATGTATAATATCATATCATCTTTGCTTAAGCAGAGCTAGGGTTCAGACTCCAGGCAGTTTCTCTAACTGGGTTTCAAGACTGAGAAATTTGTTTAACTTTCCTACCACTAGGGCTACTAGCATCCAAAGGGATGTGTCCCTCTGAGATTTCCCTGTTAACCATTTCCTAAGCAAAGGTGATTTTCAGCAGGCCAGGAACTTGGATATTGGCTGCTTGCATAGTGTATTCCATTCTCTATGCTGATATTGCAAGTTGTCATATCCTAAGGAGCTCCTTTCTCTTGCTTTTTGACGTCAGTGCCACTCATCTCCAATTGTGTCTATTCATTTTATTGTTTTAATTTTTCCTAGTAGAAGAGAAAGCAAGCAAGATACAGGGCTTCTATTTTTGACTATGTTGCAATATTCTTCTATGTTGTATATGTTGATATAGAACATATTATATATGTGATAACATTTAACAAAAGGGAAAAACAAACTAGAGTTGTTGGGAAAGACAAAAAGGAGAGTATAGGTCTTGAACTAAGTGCCAGCCCAGAGATGGTTCACTTTTGGAATAGATTTCTGAAAAAGTTTTAAAAGTGGGATCTGCTGTGTACACACAAATGCATACATCTGTACACATAAAATGTACACAAGCACACATATATGAAGACACATAAGAATATATTCAAAATCCCTCAAAGCAGTTATTAATTATCTGTTACACAGTAGGCATCAAGGAAAGAGGTGAGTTGAGCTCCTAAAGCAATAATGCATTGATGGTAATAATTGCCACCCCGATCATAAAGCAGTTTATGAGTCATCTTTATCATCAGGCAATGAGCCCTAGAGGAGTGGTTGAGGAGTGGACCAAGACTCTGTTATGTCTGATTTGTCAACTAGATGTTAAAAAACAACTATTTAATGAAATAGCTAAGGAAACAGGTGAAACACTCCACTTACAGGCCCTGGTATAATAAAATAAACACTGTAAGGCCAAAAGGGGAGATCTGGATAAACATAACTGATAAACATGGACAAGAACTTGTGTTCCATATACGTGTGTGCACCTCTACTCCATTCTGGAAGATCTGAAAGCAGCCATAACCTGATATTGTGACAGATACTTTGCTGTGAGGCATCAAAGCACATCGCTATGGAGTTGCCTGCTCTTACTGCACCTCCTGCATTTTGTTGAACCTTAACTTCTTGAAATCACCTTGCCTGTAAAATGGGATAATAATGCTTGGCTCTCTATGGCAGCTTCAATGAATAAATAAGCAATGTAGGCAGAGAACATAGTTCATGGTTTGTCACCTACTTAGTGCTCAATAAATAGAATTTTTTTCATCATCATTAATCAATGATTGTCAGTTGATCTGCTTCTCTGAATTAATCAAAACCCATGCAGCAGAAGCAGTACTGAGCAGGTCAGGCTTAGATGGTGGCACTTGGCACTCAATTGCCGTAGAAGCCATGACATTCAGCCAGCTTACTCCTTGGCTGTCTGATATAGGATGAGACTGTATTCATCTCTGGAATGCTGCAACAAAATTACCACAACCTGGGTGACTTAAAACATCAGAAAACTATTCTCTCACAGTGCTGGAGGCCAGATGTCTCAAATCAAATCAGATCAAATCAAATCAACTCAGCTGGGTTTCCCAGCCCCTGGAGGCTCTAGCAGACTCTTTCTTCGTCTTTTCAGCTTGTGATGGCTTTTGGCATCCTTTGTGGCTGTCTCACACTAGTCTCTCCCTCTCCCTTCACTTTACTTTCTCCTCTGTGTGTCTCTTGTAAGGACTCCAGTCATTGGATGTAAAATTTTTTTTATTTATTTCCATTGTACTTGAAAGGCAGAGTGAGAGTGCGAGTGAGCAGGAGAGAAAGGGGGTTGGGGGAAGGGAGATATCTTCCATTTACTGGCTCACTCTAAATGCCTGCAACAGCCAGAGCTCGCCAGGCCAAAGCCAGGAGCCTGAAACTCATATGGGTCTCCCAAGTGGGTGGGTGGGGCCCTGGCACTTAAGCTATCATCTGCTGCCCCATGGGATACATTAGTAGGAAGACGGATGTAGGTGGAGGTACATGGACTCAAACTAGCACTATGATATGGCATGCGGGCACCAGGCATCCCAGGAAGCTTAACCAGCTACACCACAATATCTGCCCCCAGGCAGTGGGCTTAAAGCCCACCGAGAGGTCTTCTTGAGGCCTTTAACTTAATTACAATTAAGATCACAATCGCAGGTTCTGGGAATTAGGACACAAGTGTATCTTATGGGGGGAGGGTGTCACAATTCAACCATCTGGTCACTGAGTGACCCACATGAGCTAGGTATTCCCCCTGAATGCCCTAAAAGCCAGGTTCCTCATCTTGCTGATGCGGAGATTCCCCTCTGGCCTCAAAAGCCTAATGGCTTGTTATGGAAATCTCTGCCAGCCTGCTGTTAGCTCCTTCTCTGTCTTCAAAAGCTACGTGTGACAGACAGGCTAGTAGTTAGCAGACCACCTAGGGCAGAGGTAATCCCAGGTCCTTGGGTTGCTCTAGCCTGATTCTATCTCTTTGGGTTTGAAGTCCCTTCTTTACAAGAATCCAAAAGACCTTCCCTTTTAAGTTCCTTTATAACTAAATATTTGAGCAAATGCTACCTGTCAATGGTAGAACTGACAAACCTGGAAGTGTTTCTAATCTAGTTTCTGATCTTCCTTCAGAAGTATATAGGCCTCTTCTGTGTGACCATAAACCCTTACAAGCGGCTTCTGGGGTATCAGAAGTCGTGGTCGCCTTCAAAGGGTAGAGACGATCAGAGGCTCCACTCACATCTTTGCTGGTGCTGATAATGCTTTCGGGATATGCTTCACAGTAAGTAGCTGCCCTACAAAAACACAAGTAAAAATATCTGATCTACTTTTCCTGCGTGTCACAAAGAAGCACTTAGGCATTGCGAGCACAGCATGGCCCTTACTTTTCTAATCACTTGAAGCCCATGTTTCCTTCCAGATTAAATGTGGGCAAAATAGTAACTACCTCCTAGGGTTAATACAATGATTAGCTTGCATGTCAAGGTGAGATAATGCATTTAGAGTGATCAGGCCAGTGGCTGGCCCAGAGTAAGCACCCCGTGGATATCAACTTCAGTTACATAAAGCATCTTCTGTACTGTCTGACTCAAAGAAGTCATTCTGTAGCTATTATCACACAATGATTCATCAAAGGTTTGAAGTGGCTATTATCCAGTAGTTGATTACCGTTTTGTTTAGAGTGAGGAAATTGGACTAGGATTTTTATATATTCCCATGAAAGGTAAATACAAGAGCAAAAGAAAGTCTATTTTACTCTGCAATGTATAGGTGGTATTTTTTTTACTAACTATAAATGGAGCAAATCTTTTTCCTTGTGTCTGGTTGCAAACTGCAGTCAAGGAAATTGTGAATGAATTCATGCCAGCACATACGCCTCTAGTATAAGAATATTCTGACATTTTCCTCTCCTTTGTAAATGAAGTAAATTAGTCTGTATTACATAAATGCTTCCTTGTTTTTCTTCTGACCTATGGTAAGTTTCAATGTTAACAGACACCTATATCTCACTGGGAATAAGACATAAATTCACTGTTAAATTCACTTTTTAATTATTTGATATTTAGATGCAGAAGATATTCCGGGCAAGAGTACAAAACACAGGAAATTGGCATAGTGCTTCAGTCAGCAGTTACTGCAAAAGTGGTGTCAGCTAGTCTGCCTCCATCATTTTAGGAGATCCTTAAGAAGCCATAGAGCACAAGCTGGGCTTAATCACCTTCTTGGAGAGTGTACAACTGTAGCGAATGATCACCTTCACAGACTTCTGGAGTGGCTAATTAAGCAGAAAGGCTGAAAGTCCAATAAATATGAGCCTGGAACAGACAATATGCTGTTGTGGGAAGCCAGACTGGAGGAGACCAAGGTGCACTGAGTAGTAAGAAATAAAAAAGACACTTGGAAGGATTAGAAAAGAGGGTAAAGAGAAAGGAAGGCTGGAATCTCCATGGTTCCCTGTGTATGTTAATTTTGATGGAAAGAGCATCAGGTGAATGCTAGCCCATGGCTGAGCGAGAAGAGGTTGTACACTGCTTAAGCCCTGCGCCATGCTATGCAGTGCTGATGCCACTCTGTGTGTTGAATTTTTCACTGGCTTCAGTTGACCAAATAGGGATCATCAGGCCTCAGAATCTTAGAGCTAGGCAAGCAGTGAGAGTTCAGGCCTTTGCAGAGAGGATAGATTTTTGTTCTGGTCTTTCAACCAGGTAAAGGAAGACCTTTATCCTATGATGTTTTGGGTGCAGAGGTTGTAAATTTAGCACCGTGTTCTTCTCACGTTACAAAAAAGAAAAAAAAAATCGGATTATCAAAGGAAAAGTAGAAGCCACAAGCCTAAATGCCTGGTGAAGTGATCTATAGGCCTTGTGAGATGATTGAACTTGGCCCTGCAGTAGCCTTGGTAGTGAAAATCTGTTTAACCACAAAAAGAGGAGACCTGGCTCTGATTAGCAAAGATGCTGCCCTGCTTTTTGTTAACAGGAACATTCGGAACAGGCTCTCGATTTTATAAGTCATTAGTCTTTTTCAGCTCTAGATTTCCGCTTATGCTGTTTTTCTAGCCTGTTTTCCCATTTCTCTGAACTAGTTAAATAATATCTGCACACTCTGAAGTTCCATCTAACATTCTACTTTTCTATGAAGGCGTCACTGTGTTAGCCCATGTGATTGGAATTACTTTCATTGAGTAGATCATCTGAACTCGTTAACTGTGTCTCTGAGAGACTGGTGCTGGAAAGACTGAGAACGCTAAACATGGTGTTCAGTGTGTTGCCAGCTCCACAGCCATGAGTGAATCGAGAAACAGACTGGCTAGTGTTCGTACATCTTGGCAGGACAGGTGAGGTGACCCTATCCACCAAGTCATACAGGCTGCTCCCTGACTGCTATGGGGAGTGAAGAGGTGACAAGAGCCACCGGACAATGAACAGGTTGTGGAAAATTCTTTTCCCATCTTTCCTTTGCCCCTTGAGATGATCCTCTTGTCCTCCACACCAACAACCTGAAAGCATAAATTTCATGATTTGTTTCAGTTCTGCTTCAAGGGACATTTACTGGCATAGTTTTTGCTGATTGAACACTTATAGGTATGTCCTTCAAATCCAACCATTGTACCTAAAGGTGAGGGACATCAGTGCCTTGAATGTCCACTCTGGATATTTTGAATTCCTTTATTTACTATGAGATATTAGATGCCCGCAAATATGAAGCAACTTTAGTCTACTTCCTTCACCCTTAACTCCTGGATCAAATCTCAAATGCCTAATGTACCTACCCTCACCTTTAATCATGTTCCATGTGCTAGAAACATTTACCTTCAGAATATATTTACTTTATATATCCTTGGTTATTTTTAATTCAGTTCATCTAGTCTAACTTCATTAATACGGCATTGGGCTTCACAATAATTTGATGGTAACTAGACCACAAAAATTAGCATGCAAAATAAAATTAGATAATGCTGAGTACAAATCAAAATCCATGAGTTATTAAACTATTAGATTTCTCATCTTTCTATTTTGGCATTTGTTATTTTGCCCTTCAGTTTTACCCCAGATGTTGCCTGCTGTTTTTTGCAAAGTAAGAAGTATATCAAAACAGTTACCTGGTCTAGTTTCTAAACCAATCTGGATTAATTTCTTTAGGTATTGCCACATAAGAAATGCTTGAACACACATGATTTAAGTTCAAGAACTCTGTTACTCACTAAAAAAATAACTGAGATGCATTTTAGGTGTTCTGTTTCCTTTTTTTTTTTTTTTTTGGTGTGCATGAATTTGTTTGATGTACTCATTGAGTCATATGATAATACACAACACAATGCATAATACAAAAATGACTTTACAAAAAAAATTTGCCCATAGAGTCCTTTCAATTATTTGGAAATGTTACTAGACCCATACTATTTAGTAAGGATATAATATTTGTAAATCTATAAATTCTTGAATACCATATACTATATAATTACCTCTATAAAATGAGCTTTGAAACTGTGTAGAAAACAAAGCCATGTTGTAGTGCTGGTGCTGGGTGACCATTTGGGATCATTCTATGTTGATGGCCTATTTTGACCCATCAGCTTGGGTACACATGATTCAAATTCAAGACCAATACCATTACAAGTGGCTCTTTATTGTGAACTTCTAGGTCAGTTAGAAATTGGAACAAAGGAAAATATAGTTGAATAATGCCAAGAGTCTACCACATTCTAGGTGTGATAATTTCATGGGAAGAGAAGAAGATTGACAAGGGGAGAATGTATGAAATGAAATTTGCCCAGGGGCCAGCGCTGTGGCATAGTGGGTAAAGCTGCCGCCTGCAGTGCCAGCATTCCATATGGGTGCCGGTTTGAGTCCTGGCTGCTCCACTCCCTATCCAGCTCTCTGCTGTGGCCTGGGAAAGCAGTGGAAGATGGCCCAAGCCCTTGGGCGCCTGCACTCACATGGGAGACCAGGAAGAAGTTCCTGGCTCCTGGCTTCAGATTGGAGCAGCTCTGGCCATTGTGGCCATCTGGGGAGTGAATCAGTGGATGGATGGGAGATTGGAAGACCTCTCTCTCTCTCTCTCTCTGTCTCTCCCTCTCTCCCTCTGCCTCTCTATAACTGCATTTCAAAAAAGTAAATCTTAAAAAATAAAGAAATTTACCAAGAGATAGATATAAAGAAGAGATAAATATAAGAGATAGGCTATGGTATTTTGTTATTTGGTAAATAACAATTTGGTTTTTAAAAAAAAAAAGATTATTTATTTGAAAGGCAGAGCTACAGAGAAGCAGAGAGAGAGAGAAAGAGATCTTCCATCTGCTTGTTCACCCCCCAAATAGCCACAGTGGCCGGAGCTGAGCTGATCCGAAGCTAGGAACCAGGAGCTTCTTCTGGATCTCCCATGTGAGTGCAGGGGCCAAAGGACTTGGGCCATTTTCTACTGCTTTCCTAGGCCATAGCAGAGAACTGGATCAGAAATGGAGCAGCTGGGACTTGAAGCAGCGTCCATATGGGACACCAGCACTGCAACTGGCAGTTTTAACACTATGCCACAGCCTTGGCCCCAACAATTTGTTTTTGCTACTTAGGTCAATATCAACCAGAAGAGAAGCATTGCAGATAAATGAACTGTCATAGTTGTTGTATAAGTTGTCATATATTAAGTCAGTCTCTTCCTTCCATGTTTTTTTTTAAGAATTCCCATTCCAAAATAATACTTTATAACCAAATTTTGAGATGAGCTTTTGAATACTACTTAATGAAGCGTGAATGACCTGGACTTGGAGGGCTGGCCATATTAGAGTTCTGCTAAAAACATACATTATTGCATTTCTCTTGAAATGCATAAAATCATGCATAAAATCACATCATGCAAATATTCTGAAATGCAGAACCATTGACAAATGACAACTCCTATTATTTTGTAACATAGTTTCATATACGTCTTTACTTTTTCTGTAGTTGTAAAACTAGTATCTGAAAACATACATATGAAAGCAATCCCAGAACATTCAAAAGGTCTTTGAATAAAGTCTAAAACATTATTAGATTCCTCAACAATATTTAGCCACTTCATCACTAGTACAAAACTTTTTGAGGCATCTTCAAACATTTCATGGAAAATGAGTATTATAAAAAGACTGTATATGGATTTCACATATTTTTGCACAAAATTAAACATCTTGAAATTCATTTTGTCCACAAACTTTTTGAAGTGCACTCATATAATTAGTTGTCTGAGAAGCTTCATCTTAATACTTTCAAATTCATCTTAATACTTTCAAATTCCTTTCCACTCTTAGTAGGGAAGCTTATCCAACAAATTACGACTGTGTTATGCATTTTATTACATTCTACAAATCTGAGTACCTTCTCTTTCTAAATTTGCTCTACTCCTTACATCAAGTTGGTTTAGTAGGCACTTCCCACATTTACAATAGTAATTTATTCTATTCTTGCCTATCGCCTCCCTATATAGCATATTTTTCTCTGGATATTTGTTATTGGGAGAAAATACTTTAAGTAGCTTTTGATAACAGGAAACCCCATGATAGAGGAAGAAATTGGATCTCAAAATTTCATTTCATGAATCCATTGTGTGCCAAGAATGAGTGGCAGGCAGCCACAATATAATTTACAGTGAAATTTGCAGAAGACTTCCTGTTTGAGTCTCTGGGCATAATTAAATAATGTAATTGCCTACATTTGGCAAGTTTCCATCCAAATCCTTAGAGCTGCTTGGGCCACACTTATATCTGTTTGCAGTGTCTTCTAGTCATAACAGGTACTGAAGTAGGGCTTGGGGTTTATTAGACTGCTTAGGGATGTTTGGCTGCAATGGGAAAGATGGAAATCTGAAAAGAAGAAAGAGAGGGAAAGGAAGGAAAGCAAGGGGAAAAAGAAAATTTTTCAAAAGGAAATAATAAAGGAAAAGGGAGGTAAAGAAAAGCATGGCAATTAGAAAGAATGATAAAGAAGGAAAGAAAAAGTTAGAAGAGTAGAAGGGAGAAAAGTAGAGAAGTAAAATAAAAACAAAGATGGAGAAATGGAAAGAAGGGAGAAAGAAAAGAGAAGGAAAAAAATGAAAATCGGGTCTCCCTCAAATCAAAAACTGCAGGTTACATTCTCATAGGTAGTACTATGTGTGCTTGTAAGCATATTCTTCCTCATTTGCACACATTTGCATATATGCTTGTGGGTGTGGTTCCATTGTCCTGCATTTTTTAGCTCATTCAATCTATCTACAGGTAGCCTCTCTCCTTCCTTTCCCAGGCTGATGTTCTGCTCTGACATCTTCCAAGTGTGGCTCCCAGGATGCCTTCTGCCCTCCTCATCCCAAAACCTCTTGCTGTCACTGCATGGCCTCCTTAACTGTACTGGCATTCTGACATGGGCACTGTCACTTCTGGACCATCTTCTCCCTTGCTAGATCCTGCCTTATGGCTTCTCATCGAGGAAGAAGGTATGCCAAGGTTTGTTTTGAAACATAAATCACATCTTCCCCCAACTTAAAATCTGTCTCTGTCTCTCTTTGTCTTTTTTCTAAAAGAATTGATTGATTGATTGATTGATTGGAGAGGTAGAGTTACAGACAGTGAAAGGGAAAGACAGAGAAAAAAGTCTTACTACCTTTGGTTCACTCCCCAAATGGCTGCAATGGCTGGAGCTGCACTGACCCAAAGCCAGGAGCCAGGTGCTTCTTCCCAGTCTCTCATGCAAGTGCAGGGGCCCAAGCACCTGGGACATCTTCTACTGCTTTCCCAGGCCACAGCAAACAGCTGGATTGGAAGAGGAGCAGCCGGCACTAGAACTAACACCTGTAAGCAAAGGATTAACCTACTGCACCATGGGCCAGCCCCTCTCTCTCTGTTTCACACAGAGAAAAAATAAAGCCCTACCCTTTCCTATGTTCCAAGTGGCTTATGTGATATGGCATTTATCTCTAACTTCGTTTTAAGGTCCTCTGTCTGTTACTTAGTAAAGTGCAGCACAGCTGGACTTTTCTTTTGATTCAACAAAAATGCCAACTATTCCTATATCAGAACTGCTGGAAAATCTACTTACCTGTTAGAATATGCACTTCTCAAGGGCAGGGACCTTGATAGTTTTTCTTGCATAGTATCCTAGAACACAGCAGATTTTCTGGAACATAGCAAATGCTTAATGAAAGCTTGCTGAATAAATAAAAATTTGCTAAGCATATGTAAGGCTCTTCAAAGTATTCAGGAAAATGCAAAAAAAAAAAAAAACCACTATGGGTGAGTTTTAAAATTTTTGCAACAACATAAATGTACCTTTTAATCTCATTTTACCATGAACTTTTTGAAGTCCACATATAGTGTTTTTCTCATTTCTAGATAAGAACACTGAGGTACAGATTGAATAAAGCACACAAGAATATGCAGGAGCAATCGGCAAAGCTGGGGCTGGCAGTCAGGACGGCTGCTAGTCCTGACAATCATTCTGGTTCCCTCCAGACAATTCCTGGTACCATCTCATCTTAAATCAATGTGGCATTTTTTTAAACTTTTTGGAAGTAGTTGCTTAGAGTTTTGTTTCTAGTGAAGCAATTGCACTTATTTGAAAAGCTTGTGGAGGAGATTGTGTTCTGTATACAATAGGGAGAACTCACTGGGAGGTTCTTTAGAGCTGAGGTATGCTGTCATCTGCAGACATTGATAATATCTGCGAGTGTTTATTGAACTGATTAATTTTCTTCTAAGCTATGTAAGTGTGAGTCTTTATCTACTTCTCAACCAGATTTGCTTGAGAAATCCTGGGTGATTTTTCAACTGTGGGACAAGAGGAAAAATATATATTCTACCTAATTCTGTCTCAAAATAAAGAACTTCATACTAGTGTAAGATTCTGGAGCTGAGGATTATTCCAGAGCAATTAAAAAAAAAGTCTGATTTGAGGGGCTGTAACAGTGTAGCTTCAGTAATTCTGTTAGCTTTGTTAGACCTCAGTTTATTCATACTAAAATTTAAGGAGCTCAACCAATTAGAGAATCAATGTTCTTTTTTTAAAAAAAATGATTTTTTTTTAGCTTTTATTTAATAAATTTAAATTTCCAAAGTACAACTTTTGGATTATAGTGGCTTTTTCCCCCATAACCTCCCTCCCACCCACAACCATCCCATCTCCCACTCCCTCTCTCATTCCATTCACATCAAGATTCATTTTCAATTATCTTTATATACAGAAGATCTACTTAGTATTTACTAAGTAAAGATTTCAACAGTTTGCACCCTCACAGACACGCAAAGTATATAGTACTGTTTGAGTACTAGTTATACCATTAATTCACATAGTACAACACATTAAGGACAGAGATCCTACATGGGGAGTAATTTGCAGTGACTCCTGTTGTTGATTTAACAATTGACACTCTTATTTATGACGTCAGTAATCACCCGAGGTGTTGCGGTGGATTCGTTCTGAGAGGAGGAACATGGTGGGGGCAAGAGGGACAGAGTCACCACACAGACCCCGGGAGTCAGGTGAAAGTGGGCCAGAGGCAAGCAGGCCGCAGACTCATTTATTGCAGTTGGTACAGTAGCTTAAATAGCCAAGGCAGCCAATCCGATCAAGGGGCGGTTTATGCCCTAACCAATCACAGCCTGTTGCCAGGCAGGCTCTGTTGCCAGCTGGTTTCCCAGGGATTTTCCTAGGGGTTTACGAAGCCACTCCTGAGTATCTGACGCTCGCTTGCCAGCAGCCATCTTGGCATGGCCTTCTCATTCCACCACATTTCTCATTCCACCACACCGAGGCTCTTGTCATGAGCTGCTGAGGCTATGGAAGCCTCTTGAGTTCACCAACTTGGATCTTATTTAGACAAGGCCATAGTCAAAGTGGAAGTTCTCTCCTCCCTTCAGAGAAAAGTACCTCCTTCTTTGATGGCCTGTTCTTTCTCTGGGATCTCACACAGAGATCTTTCGTTTAGGTTTTTTTTTTTCCCCAGAGTGTCTTCACTTTTCATGCTTGAGAAACCCCCATGCCTTTTCAGCCAGATCTGAATGCCTTAAGGGTTGATTCTGAGGCCAGAATGCAGTTTAGCCCATCTGCCATTCTATGAGTCTGCTGTGTATCCTGCTTCCCCTGTTGGATCGTTCTCTCCTTTTTAATTCTATCAGTTAGTATTAGCAAGCACTAGTCTTATTTATGTGATTCCTTTGACTCTTAATCCTATCATTATGATCAATTGTGAACTGAAACTGATCACTTTGACTAGTGGGATGGCATTGGTACATGCCACCTTGATGGGATTGAATTGGAATCCCCTGGGACATTTCTAACTCTACCATTTGGGGCAAGTCAGATTGACCTTGTCCCAAACTACATCTCCTCCCTCTCTTATTCCCACTCTTATATTTAACAGGGATCACTTTTCAGTTAAAATTTAAACACCTAAGAATAATTGTGTGTTAATTAAAGATTTCAACCAATGGTATTAAGTAGAACAAAAAATACTAAAAGGAATAAAATAATAAGTAAAATTTATTTGAGAGGAAGAGTTACAGAGAGAGAGAGGGAGACACAGAGAAAGGTCTTCTATCCACTGGTTCATTCCCCAAATGGCCACAGCAGCCAGAGCTGGGCCAATCCCAGGAGCCTCTTTAAGGTTTCCCACGTGGATGCAGGGGCCCAAGAATTTGGGTCATCTTTCACTGCTTTCCTAGGCCATAAGCAGAAAGCTGGATCAAAAATGGAGGAGCCAGGACTAGAACTGGTGCCCCAGAGGAAGGCTGAGCCTACTATGCCAACAGTGCTGGACCAGAGAATCAATGTTCTACAATTATGTATCTATATGGAGAAAACAATAGCAATAATTTTCTTAAGTTTCAAAGTGAAAGAAGAGTGTTTGGAGGTGGGTAGAAGGTGCAGCAGAGTTAAATGAATGTGCATGGTGTGTGTGTGTGTGTGTATGTGTGTGTATAAACGCATCAGATTATTTAAGCCTTAAATGATAAGATGTAGTCACATAGTTAGCATAGACAAGAGGTCAGAGGAAGGAGGCATCAGCCATCATGTGTGGTGGCCAATGGGAGTTTTATAAAGAAGCAGAATGTTTGGTTGGGACATGAAGGGGACTTAACCAGATAGAGTGAAGAATGGGGGGGGGGGTACACATATCCAGAGAGGGCAATGCAAGATCAGGGAGCAAAGAAATTCAGTTGACTGGGGGAAAGGACATGCCTGGAGGAATAATGGAGATTTTTAGAACATTCTTATTTATTTAAAAGGAAGAGAGAGAGAGAGAGAGAGAGAGAGAGACAGAGACAGAGACCTTCTGTCTGCTGGCTCACTCCCCATATGGTCACAATAACAATTTCTGAGTCAGGCTGAAACCAGGAGCCAGGAACTCCATCTTGGTCTTCTGCATGGTATCAGGTGCCTAAGTACTTGGCATTTTTATCTGCTGACTTCCCAGGTGTATTAGCAAGGAACTGGATTGGAAAGTGGAACAATTGGGGCTTAAACTGGCACTCTGTTATGGGATCACAAGTATCATCCTAACCTGCTGAGCTGCAACACTGTCCCCATAGTGGAGAAGTTATTCTGGTCATTTCTGAAGTCAGGGAATTGGTAGGTTATGCATATGCATGTATGCATCTGTGCATTTTGTAAGTTGGTGGGGTAATAAGAGTTCATAATTTATTGAGGGCAATGTGTGGGATAATTAAGCTGGTGTGGTAGATAGGATGGCCTGGAGGTAGAAGTCTTGGAGAAAACATGGCAATAATTCTAGTATGAGATGACAAGACACTGTCTAGGATACTCTCCATGAGAATGGGAGAAATGGGGTTGGATTCATGGAAGAAAAGACAGGTGTTGGCAATGAGTAGGATTGAAATAATAGAGAGCCTTGGGTCAAAACACCAAGTTATGTGATTTGACTGGGACAGTGATATAGCCATGAACAGAAATAGAAAAGCAAGTTATGGGATAAGAATGAATTTCATGTAGTCATTCAAAAGATGATTATTGTGAGACTCCTATGTGTGTCAAAGGCACCACATTTTCTGCATGGAAGATAGAGTGGTGAACAATACAGGTCTCTACCTTACATTCTAATATAGACCATGATAAACAAATATATAATTTCATATATATATATATATAATTTCATGTAGTAGTGAGTTTGTAAATAAAAATTATGAGTTAATGCTTAGAATTGGGATTTGATAAAATTGTAAGTGCTTTTTAAAAATGATTTTTTAAAAATAAAATTGTATTTATCTGAGAAGCAGAGAGAGAGAGTCAGACATAGGGCTCCCATCTGCCGCTTCACTCCCGAAGGCGTAAAATGGCCAAGGCTGTGCTGGCCTGACACCAGGAGCCAAGGATTTAGTCCAGATCTCCAACATGGATGGCAGGGATCCAAGTACTTGAGCCAAAACTGCTGCCTTCCAGGATCTGCATTGGCAGGATGCTGGTGTCAGAAGTGGGAGCTGAGACTCAAATCCAGGTACTCCAATATGGAGAATGGGCATCTTAACCTCTAGGCTAAATGTCCACTCCCCAGTGGTTATACTTTATATAAAATGATCAGGCAATTTATCTCTGAGAAAGAAATACTTTTTCAGATTCCTGAATGATTAATGGAGCAAATAGAGCAAGGTCTCCAGGAATACAATTCTTGGAGGGAAAGAATAATAATTTCAAAGACATTGAGGCAAGAATGCATGCAGTTTATCCTTGGAATTGCAACAGGGCTGCTATGAGTGGTGGAAAGGAGAGAGTAATAGGTGGAGAAAAAGACAAGGATCAGACCAGGCAGAACTTTTCAAGCCATGGCAGGGAGAGTTTAAAGCTTATTTCAAATGCTATGGGAAGTCCAACAAAAGAGGGATGCTGAACTGATTGAATTTTAAAGGTTTTGCATTTGAGATACACCACTGAGGGCAATAATGCTCGTATGGGATTAGAATGCGATGAAGTTGTAGTTTCAGGCTAGCAAATCAATGGTAATATTTCTTCCAGTCCATTATACACAGATTAAGTGTAATATCCATCTGGAAGTGTTTTGACTACTTGGTCTTCAAATGCATGTCACCTCTCCCAACAGATAGGGAAGTTCTGTAAACCACACACCTCAACCATGGGTGCAACTGAGAATGTGTAAGTGACTTTCCTACCTTCCTTCCATCTAATCCTAGAATAGTATCTTTTTGATCTTCCGGTGATTAGCACTGTCAAATCTCATATTCTTGACATGAATCTATGTCCTATGCAGGCCATATATTTACCAAGAGATCCATGTGAAGCCTTGGGGCTGCTATGGAATATTCATGGTTATCCTGAATTCCTTTAAGTTACTGAATCATTCCTGGAGTGAGGCGGGGGTGGGGGGTGGGGGGTGGGGGGAATGGCAGTGGCGGTGCTGATTGATTATTGTAAAAGACTGACATCTGGTGGTACAAATTGGGTATAGTCAGCCTACTTGTTTAGCCATTATCATTTTGGGGGCCATTTTTAAAGATGATCTGTAATTTTTTCTATGTGTTTGTCAAATAAGAACTTTAGAGCATTCAGAAACATGATAAAAAATTTAAATCTTAGAAACATGAAGAATTTCCATATTGCAAAAGAAGCAGGGGGTAGGCATTTGGCCTAGTGGTAAACAATTTGGTTAAGACACTGGCATTCCATATTGGATTGTCTGGATTTAAGTCCCAGCTTCCCTTTGGATTCTAGTTTCCAGGTTGCTGCTATGTGTACTCTGGGGGGCAGCAGGTAGTGGCTCAAGTAGTTGTTGGATGTTTGCCATCCACACTGGAGACCCTGTTTGAGTTCCTGCCTTCTGGCTTTGACCTATCAAGGCCCTGATCATTGTGGGCATTGGGACCTGTCTCTCCGCTTCTCAGAGAGAAATAAAATTATAAAATTTAAACTTAGATATAGAAAATCACAACATAGAGGCTGGGTACTCAATGAAGGAACCAAGGAAATGAAGTGTTGTGTTATTCCATATCTGCATTTCATTGTGTGATAAAGAAAAACCTAAAGAGGAGCTCAGAAAACGTCACTGGGAACAAGTGTTGGGCAGTCAGAGGTTTAATGTAATCTGCCAAGTCAGTGCAGTGATAATGTGCTGCTGACAGCATGCCTTGGTGTTAGCCTGGGTTGTGTTTCCTGACTGGAGGACTCACGCCAGGAGTCTTGGACATATCAGAAGTGCAGTGTTAAACACAGTAGCTGATTTGTGGCTTCCTTGAAAGATGTTCTCAGCTTCCTAATGGTGAGGCTGTGATGTGACAGGGTTACTCTGCTGATGTTTGCTGGATGCAGACCCCAGGTCTGGCTGCTTCCTAGCCTTTGAAACAGCTCTGCTCGCCAGATAATTTTACAAAACATTTTTTGTCCTTGGGCCCTTAGCCAAGAACCTAGGCCAAATTCTTGTTTTCAAAGTTTTGCCAACACATTTTTTTTTTTTTTTTTTTTTTTTTTTTGTAAACACCAGTTGAAGCTATTGCAATTGAATCAGCTTTTGGCTTTCACCAGCCTGATCTCCTAGGAGACATGAACACAGGATGGACAAGTTAATAGAGGGTAAAAATTGATTGCTGATGTTTGGGCCTAGATTATGGATTTTTGGGGGGAGTTGTTTACAAGTAAGCTGTGAGCTGTAACAGTAAAGTGTGACTATTGGTCAACTATTTTCTAAGGACTTGCAAAATTCTTTAAGCTGTTTAATGAATGTTTTCCCTGCTGTAAACTTTCACCTGGTGGCTACAACTCCCTTGACTCTCGCTTTTCTTCCTATGGACTAGTCACTGAGACAATGCTGAAGAATACTATCTATGGAAATATGGATTGTTAATTGTCAAAGCAAAGTCTGGTAATAATAATAATAATGAGAAATGGAAGAAAGCACCTTAGAGTCCCCACTCTTTTTAAACTTAGATATGGGTGCTTATTTCTGTGATCCTCTAAATTCTCCTGACTTTATTCCAGAGGAGACATATATTAAAGACTGACACAGGAAATATTTAAGGAAAGAAAAACCACATCATCATAGATTTGCAAGTAAAGGAATCCCTGCTCCTGGTAAGACATGCATTATCATACACTCTTTTTAAGGGACCTTGAAAGAGACCCTAATTCCCCTGGAAATAGAGAGCTGCTTTGGTCCAAATTTACTTACTTATTGTGAAAGTGGCCATTGTCAGGATTGTGACTTTGGAGCATATGGAAGAATAGAAAATTCTTTCAAATCTATGGAAAACACCATTTTTAAATTTTGTATATATCTTTACAGTTTTACTTATTTTTATCTACTTGGGGTTGCTTGTGCATGGTTGTTTTGATGTCTTTTTGTTTGTTTTAAACAAAGATTGTAATCATGCTACACTTAATATTTGGTAACAAGTTTTTGTTTCAGTTTATAGTTACTAACATTTAAAGTATTATTACAAACTCCTCATGCACATTTAAATATGTACTTAATATTTTATTAGGCATGTCCCACTGTTTACTGAGATATTCTCCTATTGTTAGAATTAAATTTTTAAATTTTTTCCCTTCCCTTTGATGAATGTCTTTGGGGGTAAACACTCTTTCTGTATACTGATTCACCTTCTGCCAGATTGCTAGAAGTGAAATTATGAGGTAAGGTTATGAATTTTTTATTGTCTCTTGATATGTGTTCTAAATTAACCATTAGAAAGATTGTACCAATTTTCACCCTCCTGGAGTGTATGATAATGCATGTCTTACCAGGAGCAGGGATTCCTTTACTTGCAAATCTATGATGATGTGGTTTTTCTTTCCTTAAATATTTCCTGTGTCAGTCTTTAATATATGTCTCCTCTGGAATAAAGTCAGGAGAATTTAGAGGATCACAAAAATAAGCACCCATAGTACTTTCTGCCATAACCATGAAAGGCAAAATATTTTATTTCATATAGCCAATTAGTGATCTGTTATTGGAACAGAGAGGAGAGAAGAGGGGCACTGAAAGAGAGATCTGAAAATACTGGAAACTCCACAAGCCAAGTTTTGTGTCTTCCTAATTCTCTTTTAAAGGGCTGAAAAGGCTGCAGGTGACCAAATGCCAACAGGGCTGATTTGCATTGCTTTGAACTGAGCTGTCACATGCTGGGTCTATGGCACTCTGTCTCATCCCTGCCAGCCCACAGCCAGAGTGTGGGGAGGTGTGACACACAGCAGGGGTGAGTTGCATACTGGAACCATTAGGCAAATGAAGACAAAGCCATCTGTTTCCCTTTTTACAGCAAGCCATGGACATCTTGGGCTTTCTTCATCATGAGAAGTGTGGATGCTATAAACTCACTGGAGCCATCACGCACTTTGGAAACATGAATTTTAAATAGAAACCCAGAGAAGAGCAGCCAGAAGCAGATGACACAGAAAGTGCAATTTATTTTGAAGACATGGCATACACTTCCCTTCAAATCCCTGGTCTCCAGCCCATTTGCTTTTTCCTTGTATTTGACCTCACACCTTAGTTTTTAGAAAATATTGAAATTAATCAATACCATCTTGCTTGATTGCTGTTCCTCAAAATTATTCCTTCAACCATCATTCTGATGTAGAATCTTCCTGTCACAGAATAAGAAGCACTCATCAATTAAATTTTTGACCAAGACATTGTTTGCTTTTAGCATAAGACTGTTGAGAAAAACAGACAAAGGATCAAATTACCATAAAATGTATTAATTGATCTAAAGGAGGTGTGAACAAAGACCCTTGGAATTCCAAAGGCAGAGTTACTAACTCCACAATGTTGAGACCACAAGGCTTCATTTCCTGTTACTTTTTTATTCACATTTTAAAAGTCAATAGTTTTATTTGCTTACCAAAAATATTTGAGGCATTTTACAATCAATGATCTGTCTAGAATAAACACTAAAATAGTTGGTAACTTTGGGATCTGCAAGGAGGGAAGGCCTACACTTCCGGGAATGGAGAGGCCTGCTTCCGGGAAGAAAGTCCTTGTCAAGGTCCCTGCGGGTGCCTAAAGGTCAACCATTGAGGATCAGACCCGCCTCAACCTTTAACCCCCATGCCCTGAATCTATAAAAGGAGCTCTCCCAATCTCTGACGCGCGACTTCCCCGGCCCCCGCTCTGTTGCTCTGTTGGGACCGAGGACCTCGCCAGAGAGCGGAACCCCAATAAAAGCCTGTGAATTAATTGATTCGTCTGCCTGGGAAGATTTGTTGCCTGCCGGACACCTTACAATAGTAAGTCAGGATAATGAAAAGAAGGAAGCATAGTTATTATAATTATAAAGTTTAGTGTTAACATTCCTTGCAAATGAAACCAAAAGAGAAAACCCATCTATGCGACTTTCTCAAAGAATTTTTTTTTAAATTTTGTCTTTAAATGTAAAATATATGTTACATAAAATTTGTCATTTTAGACCTTTTTTAAGTATACAGTCCTGTGGCATTAAATACCTTTACATCACCATCACCAACATCAATTTCTAGAACTTCTTGGTCATCCCAAACTGGAACTCTGTACCAATGATTTAATAACTCTCCATTCCCTTCTTCCCCCTGTCCTTTGCAACTATTCTCTGACTCTCCGAATTTCACTATTCTTGCTGTCCCATGTAAGCGGAATCACGTGATGTTTGTCTTTTTGTGCAGAGCTTATTTCACTTAATACGTCTTTAAGGTTCATCCATGTTGTAGCATGTTTGAGAATTTCATTCCTTTTCAAATATTGGGTTGCATCAGTTTTTTGGCTATTGTGAATAACTGCTTTGAATATTGGTACACAAATGTCTGCTTGAGTCCATGCTGTCAATTATTTTGTTCATATCCCCAGAAGTGAAACTGCTTCATTAAATGGTGTTTCTATGTCATATTTTTGAGGAAGCACCGTACTGTTTCCCAAAGTAGCTAGACTATTTTTCTTTCCTAGCAGCAATGCACAAGGGTTTCAATTTTTCCACATCCATGACAACACTTGTCTTCTGTTTTTGTTTTTTTTGTGATGACCATATTCATGTGTATTTAAAGGTATCTAGTTGTGGTTTCAATTTTCAGTTCTCTAATGATAAATATTTTTGAGTATCTTCTCAAGTGCTTATTGGCCATTTGTATCTTTTGTCTTGAAAAATGTCTATCCAAGTCCTTTAATTGGTTTCTTTTGTTGTTTAATAAAAATTTTGAAGACAGTTTATATCACAGACCGTTCTTGGAGCTGAGGGTACATCTGTGATGAAAGTATTATTCCTGTCCTGACTGCTTGATGTGGGAGATAAACAATAAATAAACAATCAAAGATCTACCCAGTCACAATAAAAAGAGAATGAAGTGGAGTAAATGAATAGAGTAATAGGAGGTGAGGATTGTTGTAGAGAAAGTGGCCAGGAGGTCCACTGAGCAAGGACACTTGAGCACAGATATGAAGTGAGGGAATGTGACATGATGATTGTTCTCGTAAGCATTGTGAATATTAATGCATTAATGTGTACTTCCATAGCATCTTGTTTTTGTTGTCTTCTTGCCTTTCCCTTGCTTTGAAACCAAGCTTTTTGAAGAATCACTTTTATTACAAAAGCAAGGCCTACTATTAATAAATCAGAAAACACAGATGAGCAAATGACCTCATCCACTCTCCCCGCTGGCTTCCACTCAGGTTCTTGACAGAGCATCCTCATCTTCCCCTCTACTACTTGCTATAGGGCTGAGAGCTCAGCCATTGAGTCTTTTCTTTTTCTGTGTGCATTTCTTAGATGACTGTCTCATACTTGGCATGTGTAGGCTGGAGCTCTTCATCTCATGCTGTCTCTGCTGCTAATTCCTCAGTCTTTTTAAAGGAATATCAACTGGGTTCCCCCAGCTTCCATGGTTAGTTTTAGCTGCCAGTACTCAAATCCCAGCTGACACGACTCAAATCTTGGAATCCTCCTCCTCTTTATTTCTCATTTCCACCCTTGAATATATCCCAAAGCTCACAACTTTCCAGCATTTCTGGTCTTCCACTGTTTTCTTGCTAGATTACTGCGAGAAATACTTCCTACTTGGTGGTCTCCCTGCCTGCACCTTTGATATGACAGTTCTGCACAGAGAAGCCAGTGTCAGTCCTTTCCCAGGGCAAGTCAGTCCATGTCCCTCCTCTGCTCTGCACTCAACGGGGGCTCTCTCCTTACTCCACACAAAAAGTCCTGGAGTCAGTTTCAAACTTCTCTCCCACATTTCACTGCAATCAGGACAGTGAATTTCTCACTATCCTCACTAATGTTGGCAGTTACCATTTTCTTGTTGCCAAGTAGCCAGGTTTTATTTTATACATAAGTATGAATAAAGTTAAGAATTTATGTATTATTATCTAAATGTATCTGTTGTATGTTTCTTATTTTGAGTGATTTTTTTGTCTCTACCCTTAGCCCACATTTTAAACTTAAGGTACTGAGTTGTTCTTACTGGTTTCTAAAGGGTTCTTGATATACTAAGCTTTGATATTCTTTTTCCCAGTTAATCTTTAGGAAGGCATTGAAGGAGCTGAACTGATGCAGTAGAACAAAGAAAGGGGAGGGCCCTCAAATCTCAAGAAGTATCCTAGCCTTTATTTCTTTCTGGACCTGTAGTCTCACATTTCTACCTTCCTACTACATGTTCTCTAGTATCCTTAGCTCTGCATGGCTAAATTCAGTGCATCATCTTTTCCCTTAAATGTTGTCTTCCTATTGACTTTCTACTGATGTTCATAATACTGCTCTTTTCCTTCTTTACAAACTGGAACATCTTAATTATGTTTCCCAGTATTTCTTTTTCCCTTTTTCATTACTTGTTTACAACCTTGGCACCTTGAATGCAAATATTGTGCTGCAGGCACAAAAATCTATTTTTTTTTTTTTAATTTTTGACAGGCAGAGTGGACAGTGAGAGAGAGAGAGACAGAGAGAAAGGTCTTCCTTTGCCTTTGGTTCACCCTCCAATCGCCGCCCCGGCTGGCGCACTGCGGCCGGCGCACCGCACTGATCCAAAGGCAGGAGCTGGGTACTTATCCTGGTCTCCCAAAGGGTGCAGGGCCCAAGCACTTAGGCCATCCTCCACTGCACTCCCGGGCCACAGCAGAGAGCTGGCCTGGAAGAGGGGCAACCGGGACAGAATCCAGTGCCCCGATCGGGACTAGAACCCGGTGTGCCGGTGCTGCAAGGCGGAGGATTAGCCTGTTGAGCCACGGCGCCGGCCTAAAAATCTATTTTAAACACTTCCCTACTCTGTTCTGTCATGCACACTTCCACAAAATTAATCATCTTGAAGCATAATTCTAATTATGCCATTATCCTGCTCAAACCTCCCTTTATAGTTCCCGCATTATTTAGCTGGAATGGTACCGGCCATTTTCCACAACTAGAAGTCACCTGCTTTCTTAGTCTATTGCTTCCTCCCTGACTCAATGATCGTCCAGACTTCCATACCTTTCTCTTGCCCACATGACTGGCTTTCAGTCATGCAGTTCTCTGCATCCACATTCTTGTTCTCTCACATCTACCAACTGTTAAACCCCTTTTCATCCCTCAAGTCTTAGATCAAATATTGCTTCATTTTTAGAACTTAACTTGATCATAAAGTTCAGAAGGTCTCTCTCTCTCACTCTCTCTAACTTCAAAGTTGATTTCTGTGTCTCCTAAGCAGTTGTTTATCAACATGTTGTTTTTGCCTATTTTTACTTACTCTCAAACATTGATGTCAGAGGTTTTTATCTTGTTTATCTTCTTACTACAGTGTCCAGTATCAGATTTTGCACTCTGATAATAATTTTTGTTCAATAAACTAACGAAATATAGTCAGTGCAGGAATCATATCATAATCCCCTCACAAACTTTAAGTTTTTAAATTTATTTGACAGAGTTAGACAGTGAGAGAGAGAGAGAGAGAGAGAGAGACAGACAGAGAAAAATCTTCCTTCCATTGGTTTACCCCCCAAATGGCCACTACGGCCAGCGCCGCGCCTGTCTGAAGCCAGGAGCCAGGTGCTTATCCTGGTCTCCCATGGGATGCAGGGCCCAAGCACTTGGGCCATCCTCCACTGCCTTCCTGGGCCACAGCAGAGAGCTGGCCTGGAAGAGGAGCAACCAGGACCAGAACCCGACGCCCACTTAGGATGCTGGTGCCGCAGGTGGAGGATTAACCAAGTAAGCCACAGCGCCAGCCCCATAAACCTTAATTTAATATCATTATCATAACTCCTTTTTCAGATTAGCCAGATTGTAGATTGATAACTTTTTTCCCTTTCATATATAGTTGGTTATTGACAGGTGAGACAGAGATGGAAATAAAAACTGAAAATTGTAAAGTGGGAAAAGATTACCTTTTGGATACTTCCATACCTTTGATTGAAGTCATGCTCTGTTCTCTCCATCTTCTTTGTTTTTTTTTTTTTTTTTTAGATTTATTTTTTTAAAAGTCAGAGTTATATATAGAGAGAAGGAAAGGCAGAGAAAGAGAGAGAGAGAGAAAGAGAGAGAGAGAGAGGTTTTCCATCTGCTGGTTCACTCCCCAGTTGGCTGCAATGACCTCACCCATACCAAAAGGAGCAGATCTCTGGGGTGTGATGCAGGCATCAATAATTTGCTTGTATAACTTGTGAAGTGACCTCAATGTGCAGTCAAGATTGAGGAACAATGTGATGAGGAATTTTCTCAAACCTTTCTCTGTATCAGAATCATGTGGGTGGTATAAAATTAGAGAGGCCCAGACCTTTGGTCCTTAGTGCTCCAGGCTGTTCTGATACACACTTATGTTTGAGAGCCACTATTCTAGTTTGTTTACCTGGTCTGAGTATCATGCAGCATAATTAAAGTCTATGGGTTCTTTCATAAAATCTGTGTCAGTTGATGCTCAATGGTGGGAGTTTCATAAATCCTCTTGAGAAACACAATGAAAATATATTTACACACATTGCTATACTTGTAGTAGAATTTCTTGAATGTCAGATGGCCATTTATTCACAGATTTATACTGTTTTCATTTTGATTGTGAAACTGTAAAGGTTTAGCATAAATTAATTTACGTTTTGAAATATGGTGACTGCTACGTTTTACTGTCCACAAAATGAGGGAGAATATCTTGAATATGATGTCTAATGTAAACCACTGGAATTAATCCACAGCGCACCAGTCCTGTCTGTAGAAACTTAGCTGTCTCCAGGGTGGGGGAGAAAATATTCTGCAGCATTGGATGCTATTTCTGGTAAAGCTTAAGGAGAGAAAAAGTACAGAGGATTTAGGTTTCCTTTGTTCATGGACAAAAATAGACTTAAATGAGTGTCTTTAACACTGTTAAAGGATATATGAAGGCTCCTGGTGTGGGAAACTATTATTTAAGACTATCATTACCTGTATTATCCAACTGAATGCTTTTCAAAGCTTAGAAACCTAAACACTCGTCCTTTTTTAAACCTGGACAGACATTGTGGAATTACTCATTTTTCACATTGTCAGCTACTATTTGTTTCTACTCACATTGACAAAGCTGCTTTTCTCTTTTAAATATGTTCATATTGGATTAGATGCTCTCTAACGTCTCCTGTTTCTGATTATGACCAACTGGATCTTCAACTTGAAATAATCAGACTTGTGTCTGCAAATGGCACTCTTAGCAGGATCTCTCAGTATGGAGTGGATATGTCTGTTCTACACTGATTTACCCAAAAAGACTACATTTTGAAAGACTCCATTGCAACCAAGTACCTTGATCATTATCCCTGGAAATGTCATAACATAAAGTAGGCATATGGCCTGTAGAAATATAACTGTAAAATATATTTGACATTAGTTAGTAGACAAATCAAACATTTCAAACTCTTTAAAGTCTGAAAATTTCAAAGGCACACAAAGGAGAAAAAAATTATTGCTAATACAAATGACTTGTAGCTCTTATTTTTTGTTTTTACTGTATACCCTATTTATGATTATTGCTTAGGAAATTTTTGCTATTTATGTGGGGAGGGGAATAAAAAAATTAGATTACCTAAACTTCTTGTTGTAAGCCATCACTCTGTGAAATGATTGATATATTTCAGAATTCATTTAAAATGGGAGAGATAGCTGAGAAGTTTCAGATAAATGGAATATTCATTTTTTTCAATAGTGAAATAACCAATAATGTGAAATGTGCTTATACCTTTTTGCCATGTTGTCATTGTCTAACATCTGACGTGGCAAAAGCTCTTTACTTTCCTTTCTGCCAATACTTATTTATCTCTGCTTTTCCTTAGAAATTTTGTTTGCTTTTGTTTTATTTGTATTTTGTTTTATCAAACCGATTTCATGAAAATAAGTTTTCTTGTTGGGCAGCAGAGGGCACTAAGGAGTAAATAGATTTCACAGAAGGGAGAGTTTTTGATAGACAATGGGTGAGTGTCCTGGCTTCTATTGATATGCAGTTATTTGAATTTTCAAATTACAAATTACGTGGCTCAAGTTCCTCTTTCATTGAATGAATTTAGTAGTTTATGATGGTACTACAAAAAGTCTGTGGATGGGACCGGCACCATAGCTCACTTGGCTAATCCTCCGCCTGCAGCGCCAGCATCCCATATGGGCACCGGGTTCTGGTCCCGGCTGTTCCTCTTCCAGTCCAGCTCTCTGCTGTGGTCTGGGAGGGCAGTGGAGGATGGCCCAGCTGATTGGGCGACTGCACCCCTGTGGGAGACTGGGGGGAGGCACCTGGTTCCTGGCTTCGGATCAGCACAGTTCCGGCCGTGGTGGCCATTTGGAGGTGAACCAACAGAGGAAAGGCCTTTCTCTCTCTCACTGTCTAACTCTACCTGTCAAATAAGTAAAATAAATAAATTAATTAATAAAAATAAAAGAAAAAATGAAAAAAAAGTCTGTGAAAAGTGGAATTAAAAGACAAGTTTATTTTATTGCTAAAATTTTTGATATCCATATTATATTTTTATGATATGCATTTGCATGAAGTTTTTGAACTCATTATATGTATGGACTTCAAAAATTTTGTACTAAAATAAACTTATCTTCGAAAACTTTTCCATGAACTTTTGAAACATACTCAAATTTAAAAAATTTTTTAGAAGAGGACCAGTATCAAGAAATGTTTTTAAAAATTGAGATATAATGGGGCTGGTGCTGTGGCTCACTGGGTTAATCCTCCGCCTGCAGCGGATGCAGCGCCAGCATCCCATATGGGTGCCGGGTTCTAGTCCTGGTTGCTCCTCTTCCAGTCCAGCTCTCTGCTATGGCCTGGGAAGGCAGTGGAAGATGGCCCAGGTGCTTGGGCCTCTGCACCCACATGGGAGACTAGGAAGAACCACCTAGCTCCTGACTTCGGATCGGCACAGTGCTGGCCGTAGCGGCCATCTGTGGAGTAAATCAATGGAAGGAAGACCTTTCTCTCTGTCTCTCTCTCTCACTGTCTAGAACTCTACCTGTCAAATAAATTAAAAATAAAATTGAAATATAATTCAACTACCATAAGATTGATTCTTTTAAAGTGAATAGTTCAATGAGTTGTAGTCTTTTTACAAAGAGGGCAACCATCATCACTATCTCACCCACATTTCACCTGCCCCCAAAGTAAATCCTGTCCTCCTCAAGAGTTATTCCCTTTTTCATCTCCACAGCTTCTGGTAATCACAAGACTACTTCCTGTCTGTATGGGTTTACTTATTCTGGATAGCTCATATGGAGCAGATCCTACAACAAGTTGAGTTTGACGTCTTCTGTTTTCTTTCACTTGGCATTCAGCCATGTTATAGTATGCAGCAATACTTGTTCCTTGTTATGATGAAGTTATCCTCCATTGTGTGATTGCATCACATTTTGCTTATCTTTTCATTATGTTATAGATATTTTATTTTTTCCAATTCTTTTTTTAAGATTTTATTTATTTATTTGAGAGGTAGAGTTACAGACACTGAGAGGAAGAGACAGAGAGAAAGGTCTTCCTTCTGTTGGTTCATGCCCCAGATGGCTGCAACAGCTGGAGCTGTGCCGGTCTGAAGCCAGGAGCCAGGTGCTTCTTCCTGGTCTCCCATGCTGGGGCAGGGGCCCAAGCACTTGGGCCATCTTCTATTGCTCTCCCAGGCCACAGCAGAGAGACTAGAACTGGTGCCCACATGGGATACTGGTGCCGCAGGTCGAGGATTAACCTACTGTGCCATGGTGCTGGCCCTAAATTTTTTTTTATTTTTTTTAAATTTTTAAATTTTTTTTATTTGACAGGTGGAGTTATAGACAGTGAGAGAGAGACAGAGAGAAAAGTCTTCTTTCTGTTGGTTCACTCCCTAAATGGCGGCCACAGCAGGCACTGCGTCTATCCAAAGCCAGGAGCTGGTGCTTCTTCCTGGTCTCCCATGGGGTTGCAGGGGCCCAAGCACTCAGGCCATCCTCCACTGCCCTCCTGGGCCACAGCAGAGAGCTGGACTGGAAGAGGAGCAACCGTGACTAGAACCAGCGGCCATATGGGATGCCAGCACCGCAGGCAGAGGAGTTACCAAGGAAGGCATGGCACTGGCCCTGCTGGCCCTATTTTTTCTAATTCTTGACCATTATGAATAATGCCTATAAGAAGGCTCATTTACAATTTTTGTGTGAGCATTATACTTTCATGTCTATTGGATGTGTACTTAATACTAGAACTATCAATTCCTGTGGTAACTCTGTGTTTAACTTCAGAGTAACTACCAAACTGTTTTCTATAGTGGCTGCATCATTTTGCATTCCCATTGGCAATACATGAATGTTCTAATTCTATGTATCCTCACCAACACTCGCTGTGTCCATGCCTTTTTGACTATAATCACTATAATTGGTGTGAAGTTGCATTTTGATGTAGTTTTCACTTGCATTTCCAAGAAATACATTACTTTAAACATTTTACTTGGGCCATTTATTTCAAAATCCTATCAATATTGCAACACTGTCCTGAACATACCATCCTTCCATTCTCTGGATAGTGTTTTTAGTTATAAATTGAATGAATTTTAACAGTGTTCTTTTCCTCCCTCCCTCTCTCCATTCTTCCCTTCCTGTCTTATAATCAGATGCTGACATAGCTTCTTTTCTCATAGGCATTAACTTCTGTTAGTTGGTGAAGGGCTTGGTTCATTAGAATCAAAATTGGCAATAATTTGCTATCAGACATCAAAATGTAGAGCAGAGCATTATGATTCTACAATCTTTTAATTATTATGCACATATTATGCCTGTGTATATTTCAATGATTGAGACTGCAATATGATTTTCTATAATAAAGCAGAAAGTAAGTACTGTGCTGAACATTCCAGTTTTTTTCTTATGAGGCATACCCCAGTTAATGCCATTGTGTTGAGAGTTTGTGTAATCTGAAAATATACTTTCTGACAATTTTCCCCTAGGTAACAAGTCTCTTAGCAGATGCAGGTCAATCCTCCATTGTGTGAACAACGTCTTTCTTATCCAGCTAAGAAGCTTTCAAAGTTGTTGATTCCTGCCCTGAATAACATGCCACTTATTTGGAATGTTAACTTCTTTAGTGTAACAGACACGTGGAAGGAAAGATTAAGAACAAATATTGAAGTCATTGAAAGAACGGAAGGATTGAGAACAGAAATGATGGATGGAAGGTCATGTCAATTTTATTAAACATCCAGGAGAATTTTATAATGCTAGAATAACAAATGCTCTGTGATCTGCAGATTTGGAGGCTTTGCCTTTAGGTAGTAAATATTTCCAAGTCTGCTGGCTAATGAGATCCTCTAGTATGTTAGTGTATTTTTTACTGTAATGTGCACTAGTCAGTATGAGATAGGCTATGCTGCAGTATAAATATATACTAAAATATAAGTGACAAAAATATTACTTTCTTATACCATACCCAATACAGACTGTGCAGGCTTCTTTGATTTTCTAATTATGCCATCTTGGACACATGGACTCCAGAGTTGCACAGAGGAAAAGTTAATTTTGTGAAGATCGTATACCCACTTGGGGTATACCGCTTGGGGCTAGCAGTGATATCACTCTCACTAATATTCTTTTGGTGTGAGTCAGTAAAATTAACCACTTAGGAACAGGAGAGCTGAGAAATGTTGTCTTTCTGGGTTTTGAAAAAAAAAAAAAAAGATACAATTGGAGACCTGGAGACCATTATGGTGACCATTATACTAGTGAAATAAGCCAGTCCCCAAAAGAAAAATATCAAGTTTTCTTTGATTTGTAGCTAACATATAGTACAAAAATGTAATGTATGAGAGAAATTGATATCTTGAGATTTCATCACTATTTCTAGGCCTTGTCTATATGCCTGCGGAACAGTGGTCTTTATACTTGTTGAATTCTTATTTAGTGAAACATTAAACGTGTGACTATAAAGTAAATTGAAAGTATGTTATTGCAAAAATTAAAAGATAAAAAAGGAAGGATACAGGAGGAATGAAGGGTGAGGAATGTCATTATGGGCTTAAAATTGTGTATATGAAATACATGAAACCTGTCCTCTATAAATAAAAAAATTAAAAAAGAAACAAAACTGTAGTGTTTCTGGAAATAAAAAAATGGTGGAGTGAGGAATCAGCCTTGTCTCACCCATTTAATGTAGAAAGCATTCGTAGATATTATCTACATCTTTTATAACAACAATTACCGGGGGTTGGATGGAACAAATTCTTTTTTTTTCCAACTGAGGAAACTGAGGATGAGAGAACATAGGCAACATTCCATAGGACACACGGCTGGTATTCTGGTGACACTCAGTTTCTCATACTCTACACACAACCTAAACACGAAGAAGAGAGATGATGACGATGTGTGTGTGACAATAAACTCTGTTGCACTTGATATATTAAGAAACCTGATGTGAATATGTTATTTGAAACCCTTAAACAACTCGTGGAAATTCATTCTCTGATTAGAGAATGTAAATGTCTATAAACCTTTTCTACCTCTACCATAATAATAATAACTACATTATATTGAATAATCTCATCACATTTTTGTCTTCCTTGGTAACTCAAGCTCCTTGAGGCCATGGGCTATATCTAATTCGTCTTAGTAGCCCCAGTGTCTAGCACAAGGCCTTATAAGCAATAGGTTCTCCACAAATGCCAAAATAGAGGAAACAGAGATGAACTTGAATTGTAATCAGCATAACAAATAACTTCGCTATTTCTTGGCATTGGGGTTTACAGTTGGTTAGCATTCTCATGCTTTCTTAGACATTCACCACAACATGCATGTATGACATGCTATAATTATAGCGCCACATGTTTCTCTGTTTAAAATTAATGAGCCCATAGGAGAACTGAAATCAAACATTTGCCTCTTTAGTATTGTGTTTCAAGGGACTGAGTTACCATTCCAGCCTTTACTGTAGCAGAACCGGTGAAGAAAGCTAATGTATATTATTTATCATTTTAAAAGCATCCATTTTCTCCCCCCTACTCCCTGCCATCTCTCTTTCCCTCCTCTCTTCCTCCCTCCCTCCACTTCCTGCTTACACTGGAGACAGAGTAAGAAAGCACAGTGCAAAGCTTTTTTCCCTTAAGAGTATTACTGATTTAATAAAGACAATTGAAACTGCTAAGAATAGAAACATGTGTGTTCAGTCATGACAATTGCAAAAGATGGGAAAAATTCTTGTCACGTTAACAGTCTATCCAAGATTTAGTTTGAGCTTTAATGCTAGCTAACTTTAATACCTTGGTCAAATATCCTCATCTCTTTGAGCCCCAGTGAAGAGGTTTAAATCTATGTTTCTCCAAGGCGAGGCCATTGGCATACAAGATGACAGTTTTTCATGGGTGAGCGTGTCTTACAACTTTGTAGATGTTTGTAGCTGGCCTGCATGTACTAAATGCCAGTAGTAACCTTTTTCATCATTTATGACAACTGGAAAATGCCTTCCACAATTCCGAACAAGTTGAGCAACACTATATGTGATTATGAAGAACTAAGGTTAGTTGGTCCGGATTTTTCATGTGTGATTCCATGAGAGTTCTGACTATGTCTGTTAAAGGTGGATTATTTTAACTTAAAAAATACCCATAATGATACAAAACAATGATAATCAATATCCATGGAATAATTACCATGGATGCTATGCTAAGAATATGGATTATCTCATTCAATCTAATAACAAGCCTGGAAAGTAGATCTTATTAATACTTCTATTTTAACATTAAAGATATTTACTCTTAGAAAGATGAAATTCTCAAGGTGACACAACAAGTAAATACTATGATGGGAATGAGGAAGAGATTAAAGTGGCAAGGGGAGGAGAAAAGGGAAGTAATATTTAGTGGATATTAAATGTTGTGCTATGACAATTTACTTTCTTTGTCTCACTAGATTTCATACTAACTCTGAGATATGCATATTTTATTACTGCTATTTCACAGCTGGGCAAGGCAGGGATCAAAGTGATTAAGAATTTGACTATTTGAGTCCATTTTCATGTTTGCTTTTGTGTTCTATCATGCGTTATTATCCACTAGTAATCAAAGTCTTCTGTGAGACTGTTTTACAAAGAATTACACACGTAGAACCAGAAGTACAGATTTAGCCACTTCATTCTTGCTTCTTTGAACAAAAAATGTTGAAAATAATTGAAGTTATTAATTATTGAGCTGTATATTGTTCTATTGGTGCTATAAATTGTTCTATTGTGCTAATCCATTCAGCGCACATTGTATCATCTATTTCTATCACTGCCCATAATTCCAAGCTTTCCCCTTGTACATTTCCACCACTCCCCGCATCTGAGCAGTTTGCTACTTCTACTTCTCAAGTATCTAGAGAATTAAAAGCGGTGAACAAGTTAGTTGTATCCCCTTTAAAGTTTCGACCTGACTGATGTAAATAAAGGGTGATGCTCTAAGTGTAAGAGAGGATGAAAATCATTCTTGTTGCTTTATATGTATGAGGATGCTCTTGATGCTGATAATAAAAACTTTGAGACCATCCAACTTATGGATTACTGAGGAGATGACTCAAGATAACTGATCAGAGAGTGTGTGATTCACAGCTAAATCACCAGTAGGCACCAACTGGCCCCTGCTGTGTGATCTCTCCTGGGCAGAAGGAAGGATGTGGTAAGACTATTTTAAATGTTAAGTACTTGGAGCACATTCTGTTTCCAGACTTGGAGAATGTCCAGCTGAAATTCACTCCTACTTGGAGCCCATTGGAAAATTGTTACTACAGCAGCTCTGTTTATTATGGAAGTGGAATCTGAATTTGTTCACTGTCACCCAGGCCCAGAAGTTGGAGCTCTCCCCAGTAGGTTACTTTAAAATCTTTGCCACACCCCTCCATGGAAGGGGAATGCAACATCAGTTTTACCGTGGGAGAAACTCAGGATGATGTACCAAATGGCCGTTCTCTATCTGGGATATTGAGGGCAACGCTGGAAACTAATATAATAGGGAGTTGGATGCTGGAGCTAGAACAAACTTTCAAGAGCATTATTCAGATGATTATGCTGTGTTCCAAAGAGGTTAGGTCACTTATCAAATTTATACAATTTATTAACAGCAGCACCTGTAACTTCAAGGGCTTGAGCTTACAGATAATATTGTTCAAATTTTATTGTGCATGGTATAAAATCAGAAAATTATTCTTGGGTGGATGTGGATATTTGTTCTCATAGTTAAGATGCTGGTTTGGGAGGCCTGTATGCTATATTGAAGTACCTCGGTTCCCCATCTAGTTCTGTTTTGGATTTCATCTTTCTGGTGATGCGCATCACAGGAGGCAGGTCAAGTAGCTGGGCCTGTGCCACCTTTGTGGAAAACCTATACTGAGATCCTGGCTCCCCAGCTTTGGTTACCCTGGCCCTGAGCATTATGGGCATTTCAAGAGTGAATCAATGTAGGCCGGCGCCGTGGCTCAATAGGCTAATCCTCCACCTTGCGGCGCCGGCACACCGGGTTCTAGTCCCGGTCGGGGCGCCGGATTCTGTCCCGGTTGCCCCTCTTCCAGGCCAGCTCTCTGCTGTGGCCAGGGAGTGCAGTGGAGGATGGCCCAGGTGCTTGGGCCCTGCACCCCATGGGAGACCAGGAAAAGCACCTGGATCCTGGCTCCTGCCATCGGATCAGCGCGGTGCGCCGGCTGCAGCGGCGGCCATTGGAGGGTGAACCAACGGCAAAGGAAGACCTTTCTCTCTCTGTCTCTCTCTCTCACTGTCCACTCTGCCTGTCAAAAAAAAAAAAAAAAAAAAAAAAAAAAAAAAAAAAGAGTGAATCAATGGATGGAAATTCTGTTTTGTGTGTGTGTGTGTGCACGCATGTGTGTTTCTGTAAATAAATAAAATTTTTAAAATATTGCACTGGTCAAAATGATAAGAAAAACTGTATCCAAGAGCAGTAAAATAGGGATATTGTGATAGAGTAGACAGAATGGGCTGAATTCCTAATACAAGAAGAATTAGTAAAGATTTATGCCAAAGAGAGTATCAGTGGAAATAAAATTACTAACAGGAAAAGTAACAGGAGTTATTCTTCCTGAACTAATCTAACAGTTTCTTGCTAAGATCAGACCAAGAACATACACAGTAACTTAATCAGCTATCAAGAGTGGAGAGATTTTTCTAACGTAGCTTAGCAGTATTCCTAAAGTTTTTATTTATTTAAAAGGCACATTTATGGGGGTGAGGAGAGAGAAGGAGAGAGAGAGAGAGAATGAATCATCCATCCACTGATTCACTCCCCAAATGGTCACAACAGCTAGGGCTGGGCCACACTGAAGCCAGGAGCTTCTTCTGGGTCTCTCACATGAGTGCAGGGGCCCAGGGACTTGGGCCATCTTTGGCTGCTTTCCCAGTTATGTTAGGATAAGGGAGCTGGATCAGAAGTGGAGAAGCTGAGATTCAAACAGGTGCCCATGTAAGATACACGCAACACAGGCAGTAGCTTTACCCACTGCGCCACAACACCAGCCCCAACAGGATTCTTGCTGCAGCTGGGCCAGATAGGTCAATGACAACATATGTAATGTAAGGTACAGTCGAAAGAGCCTGCCTACAGTTTGCTCAAGGGGAGAGTCTGTCCATAGGAATCAGCTCCGGATTGTGTGAGAGCACAGACTGCAATTCAGCAGCCCTGGGGCTTGGCCTGAGAGTGCATCTGAAAGAAGCCTCTGGGGCTGCTGCTGCTGCTGCTGGTCTTAGGACCACACATTGAACAGCCGGCTGTAGAGCACAGTGCTGCAACTTACCTCCAGATTATGTAGTCCTCTATGAAAAAGGACATGATTTCCATCACCTGCATTTTTGGTAGGGAGGCAACATGTCAGCAAACTCCATTCTTAGCTTCTTTCTCTCTTTTCTTACATTGTATTCAGCAGAAGCTAGGTCTACAGCAAGTCAATAAGGCATCCTGGTTTGATCCTGTAGGCAGGATCTTTCTACTGTACCTTTGCCTAGGACTGAAATGGAGACTGCTAGCAGATGAAGAGGTTTTCAATGTGATTTCTGGATAATTTATGCTTTCAGTACACTATCCAAGTCAGTATATGAAAGGATGTTTAAGTGGCTGGTGGCACGTGTCAACAGAGGCCTGGATGCCAAGTTGTAAAAGTGGTTCTTCACTGGCCTCCTTGACATCACCGGTTTTGAAATCCTTGATTTATCTGGTAAGAATGAAGTCAGTGCACACATACAAGAGTTAGAAATTATGACTTGAACATGAGAAAATATGATCAAAGCATGATGAGAATCATCCTGTGTAAGCCCAAGGGCTACTTTGGTTAGAAAATAATTAATATTGATAACTATTTTAATTAATAGTATTAAGGGTTATTAATTTCTTAATTCAGCTTTAAATTTAGATATATAGAGATAAATATTTTATAATTTTAGATTGTAATACCATTTGGTGTTTTGTTGTGATATGGGTATCTCTGAAGGAGGCAAGCATTTCATTGAGCATTTGTTACTTGTTGAATCTATTTGCCATCATATGGTAGTACATATGGTTTTCTCTTTACTGTGCATTCTTGCAAGTGAGTTCCAAATTTATATTTATATTTTCTCTCTACTTATTCATATCTTTGAATTATAATAGCCTTGAGCAACATTGCATTGATTTTACCAATGAAAAATTCCAACAATTCTTCAATCATCATGTGTTAGTTCCGGAGCAAGTGGAATATAGAAAAAAATCCTTTATTTTGTCTTTTGTCTTTGGCTTGGATTAACAATCATTCACAGATTGCAGGGACAAGGTATGCATGCTTTTCTCCTTGTCTTTTTTAATGGAAGGAGAATTGTCCCTGTTCTCCATGTCCATCCATGACAGGAAACAGGCTCTGTTAGCAGTGGAAAATGGGGCAGGAAATTTCTGTACATTTTCTCTTAATGGAATTGGTGTGCAGCACCTGTGGCATCCTATCTCATGTCAGTTACCATTCTCCATCATCTCTGACACAGGCTGTCTCTGCACATTTGCTTCTTCCACGTGGCCTGCACTGTTAATGTGGCAGGAGACTTGTGGAGACTGAAAATGGTCATGGGCTCGACTGAAAAGCACGTACTGAAAATACGAGCACTGTCAGGCCTGGTTGATTAACATAAGGTGAATGAGTAGACCCAGGGCAGCTCAGTAAAATTTAGCAAATTAGCATGCAAACAAACACTGCCATAAATCCTCAAGGCCATTGCCTTGCAGGATGTAGTTTGTTCATTTAATTGGACAAGTACCAGTTAGTTAAAGTAATTTATGACAATACTTCATGGCTTATTAGTAAATTAGCTGCAGTGTAGGGTTACTGAATTCAATGATATCCTCCTGCCCTGACATATTTTTGTTGGCTCTGTGGGAGATTAATGGAATTTGCTGAGGGGATTCTGTATGGTCTTTTCTGTGGCTTTGTCTCTAAGAGCAAGCATGGCAGCAGGTAAGTAGATATGTACTGTTGGTGTCTTGATGTACTACGGACTGCAGTGAAGAGACAGGTGTAGGCAGAGCAAAGTCTTTAATGTTCTCAACACTTGCTAACCATGCTATTGCTTTTGATTCTCTACCACTTTGTCAGGAAAGAGCTGAGGCAGCTGACATCTTATTGTTGTTTTAGGGCTCGATATTATCAATCAATATCCTGGCAATTTTACTTATTAAGCTTTAGGTAAAACTAAATATTTCTTGAAAATAGCTACTATTCCTAAAAGGGATGGACATCACATTGATTTTGTTTATTTTATGGGCAGTGAACTTCCTAGTGACAGAGTAGGTTGGTAGAAAAATATAATGAATCAACCATGAGCTGATTAATAACAATAAGGAAAGCATAATTTGTTAAAATTTAAAAAATGTTTATTAGAGAGGCAGTTGGGAGTAGGAAGACACACACACACACACACACAGAGAAAGAGAGAAGTGAGAGAGCTATCCCATCTACTGATTGATTCCCTAAATGCCCTCAATGGCTGGGACTGGGTTGGAAACAAGCTGAGAGTCAGGAACTTCCTTGTGGATAACAAGAACCCAAATACTTGAGCCATCACTGCTGTCTGCAGGAGTATGCATTAGCAGGAAGCTGGAGCCAGGAATCCATCCCACTCCAATGTGGGGCATGGATATCTAACCAATTTCTCAACTATTAGGCTACATGTTCATCCCTGATAAATATTTTATGGCATTATCAAAGCTATGTTTTCCTGATTGTAAATGAGACAAAAAAAAAAAAAAGAACTGAAGATCTTAGAGGAACAGATTTAGCTTCTGCAATTGTCACCTGCTGTTATATGTTAACTGACCATGACAAGATGCTGTTTTCAGGCAAGGAGGTGGAACATGCACATTGTCCAGATCCTGATAGGTCTGTGACTGCTCCAGGTCTTTAGTTGATATGAATTCTGTTGCCTCATTTTTTCCAGTCTCAGTTATTCCACATAACTCACTAGCAATATGGGAGTAATTTCCTGTTGGATTTTCTGCTGGTATGATAAAATGAGAACAAAAAATACTGACCAGATGATGAAAGGAAAAGATAATACTATAGTTTCCTCTGAGTGATTTCAAAGAAATTCAGGTCCAGCAAATGAAGAATATGAAAACCTTTCTTGAAAAGATTCTATAGTTTGAAAAGGCCATTATGTTGTTTTAGACTCTCTGAAGAAAATTTGTAGCAAATATTAGTGGTCAAATGTGCTCCTTGAAATAAAATACATCATGGGACTTTTTAAACATTCAAATAAATGAAAATATATCAATATGTACAAAATGTATTACACTATGAATTTCTGTATATATAGAAGGCTTTAACATATAAAAGTTATATACTTCAATGTTTACAAAAAGTTATTAATCAAACTGAAATAAAATGTATTTTAACACCAATTTAGATTGTTAATTTGACTTCCAAGCTAGTAGTGACTTTCTTCCATAAAGATGCTATAAATTAATCTGTTATAGGAATAAGTCACACTTTTTATTTCCTGAGGTATTCTCATTTGTTTGCAACCTGGCCATCAATAATTTTGATTTCAAGTATTAATATATTGTTAATTTTTATGCTATTCATAAGACATGGGTAAAGAGACTATCCCTATTATTTTGTGTTAAATGCATCTAAAATTATACATTTAAAAACTTATTACTCTTTCAGTATAAGTATGTTGGAAGGCTAGGTCTTTCTTCCAATAAAGTAGTAAAGTAGTTTTTTTGGAAAGTCACTCATAGGATTGAGATTAAGATAAGGTTTTAGAATTTTGCATGCTTCAAAAGATAATTCACCTCTATCATTCTCTTATTACTTGTTTCTGAGTTCAAATTTTTACCATCCTTCATTACTTATGTGCCTTATCTGTACGAATCACTTTTGATTATTTCTGTATAGTAACATACCTTCTGACTGCAGTCTATATTTTTAATATAAAATGAGTCACATTAATATCTAGTTCTATCACATATACATGTGAATATTTACTGTGCTCTTTTATTTGGCAACTTATTTTTTACTGGAATGTTGAGCAAAGCAAAGCAGCCTAGGTTTGATAACTAAAACCTGTATATATCACAATTTACCCGTCAATTAACTACTTAGCAAAAATTTGCTTAGAGCCCACACTTCTTTCACCTGCAGAGCTACTGTGCTATGAGACATGCAAATCCAAAAAGGCATCATAATGGCACTAAAGGAACTTACAGCATAATTGGAAAGATGTATTAAAATGTGATATTTATTATCTCATTAAACAAATAAGTAAATCTGTTTAGCAATTACTTGTTTTTATTGCTTCCTCTTTACCCTATTAATAAGGGAGAGATTCCTGCCCAAAGAATATGAGACTAAGTGAACATAGAATTCATCACCAGATAGATGAGATCTGTATCTTATTAATCCTATGTGCTCACAGCCCAGGGGTAGTAGACACCTCATGCGATGCACAGCCATATGGCAGAGGCTGTGAGAGGCAGTCTTTATGGTCATAGAGAGAGGTGATGCTAGGTTTCCTTAGGCAGGTCTCATAGGCAAGGAACTGAAACGTACTACTCAAGGACAATCAGTTACCATGCCTGGTCCCTAGTCCCTATCATAAGGAAGATTGTTTGGTTAGAGGATACATCTCATGGAAGCACAATGGGAAAGGAACTTATTTTTAGATTTTTGGAGTTCCCTCCTGGTTTCCCTTGATGACAAGGGCTTATAATCTTGGGCCTGAATTATACCATACCATATGTAAGCCTTTGGACTAAATGCTGGAGAAAACATAATAATTTATTGTGAACAGCACTTACCTTTAGGAAGTGTACATTTAAATAAAGAATTTTGTAAATTTAATGAATGTAAAAGTACATTTTAAGAATTATTATACATAGAAGGCAGAGCAAGTTAGTGGTTGAATAAAATGTGCCAGTGTTCATCCTTTCACAGGCACACCAATTTGAACAGATATTTATGTACCAAATCACCTTTTCAACAGCTAAGGAAGCCAGGTGAGAGAACACAGTGGTTGGATTTAGCAAAATAAGAAAAGGTGCATTAAGAAAAGTAGGGAATTTGGAATTGTATTGTTCTTCTTCTCCCAACTCCAAGTAGTGCAGCATGGATAGAGATGCTCACCTCCCACTTGGGAGGGGGAGAGTTAGTTAAGTATGGACCTTGTATTTCAAACACAGTACAAGGATGGCCACTATAAGACTCAGTGACAGATAAAGCACATTGGCCTCTGCCCCCAGGCCAAAATATGCATACTGAGCCATTGGAGTCCCCTTAGTCAAGAAGCCAATGGACTTCAGATACCATTCCTGTCCAGCTACCAGCAGACATTGGAGCAAGTCCTACGACACATAAGGTCGTCCCAATTTTCCTGACTACAGACCTCCCAACAGAAATCCTATATACCAAGAGATAGTTGAATGATACTTTAACCATAATCAAGGAAAAAATATTCTAATCAGGAATACTATACCCCACAAAGCTATCCTTTAACCACTGGAGATTAGGTTTATAGAACTTTGCTCTGAAAATTAACACTAGATCTGCTGGAATGAGACCCAGCATCAGATAAAGCCCAGAGTGATCTATCCTTGGGCCTATACTTGTAGACTGATTCTCTAGCAGCTCATTTTGACCAACACACCAATGGTAGGTTTAGTGTGAACCTAGGATGGGGTACCTTTTGGTGCTGAAACAGTAATAACACACCAACAGACTTGAGGCAGACCTTGATTTAGGGCACCATCTAGTGGTAAAATCTCAGAAATGTCCACAGGCTCAGATTAAATAGATGCTAGGGGCCGGGGACTTTATTTTGCCAAGGGCCATTTGGATATTTATAACATTACTTGAGGACCATAAAAAATTATCAAGACCAGTGGAACCAAATAGATACTCCAAGAGTCAATCCATGCATCTACAACCAATTGATCTTTGACAAAGAAGCTAAAATCCATCTCTGGAGAAAGGACAGTCTCTTCAACAATGGTGATGAAAAAATTGGATCTCTGCATGCAGATGTGTAAAACAAGGCCACTACCTTGCCCCTACCTTACACCTTGCACAAAAATCCACTCAAAATGGATTAGATACCTAAACCTATGACGTGATACCATCAAATTACTAGAGGACATTGGGGATATGCTACAAGATATTGGCATAGGCAAAGGCTTCTTGGAAAAGACCCCAGAAGCATAGGCAATAAAAGAAAAACAGGCAAAAGGGATTACATCAAGCTGAGATGCTTCTGCACTGCAAAGGAAACACAGCAAAGTGAAGAGGCAACCGACAGAATGAAAATATTTGCAAACTATGAAACTGATCAAGGATTACTATCCAGAATCTATAAAGAGTTCAAGAAACTCAACAACAATAAGATTAACAATCTAGTTAAGAAATGGGCAAAGAACTTTAGCATGCATTTTTCAAAAGAGGAAAGTCAAATGGCCAACAGACATATGAAAAACTGTGCAGAATCACTAGCCACTAGGAAAATGCAAATCAAAACCACAATAAGGTTTCACCTCACCCCAGTTAGAATGATTCTCATGCAGAAATCAACAAACAGTAAGTGCTGGTGAGGATGTGGGGAAAAAGGAATCCTAATCCACTGTTGGTGGAAATGTAAACTGGTACAGCCATCATGGAAGACATGGAGATATCACAGAAATTTGAATATAGACCTAACATATGACCCAGCCAACCCGCTCCTGGGAATTTACCCAAATTAAATGAAATAAGCACATGAAATAATTATCTGCACCACCGTATTTATTGAAGCTCAATTCACAATAGCTAAGATGTGGAATCAACCCAGATGTCCACCAACTGAAGACTGGATAAAGAAATTATGGTATGTATACTTATATATCATAGTAACCAGTCTGAAAAAAAAAAAAACACAAATACCACATGCTTTCCCTAATATGTGGTAACTAATAGAATACCAAAAATATAATATATATCAGTGAAGTTGACATTTTGAGATTCAATTATTGCTCACAGCCCTTGTCTCTACTGTTGAAGAACAATGTTTTTTTCTTCTAACTATTTGTTGTTACTTAGTGTATGGTTAATCTTATGAGTATAAAGTAAACTGAAAGTAGATTGTTGTAAAAAATTGAAAGGGAATAAGAGAGGAAGGAGGATGAAGGGTAGGAGTGTGGGTGGGAGGGAGGGTTTGGTGGGAAATATCACTATGTTCCTAAATCTTTATATACGAGCTACATGAAATTCATTTACCTTAAATAAAAAAAAAATAACATGGAAGGAAAAGAAAGAGAGGCAACTCTTTGGAACTCATTCAGAGGTAAGCCTATTCTTTGCCTATGTCTCAGAGGTGAAAGATAATCCAGCTTTACAAGCTATGCTTATTTTGCTTTCACAGGATCTGTAAAATTGTTGATGTTTTCAAATAAATAAATTATTTAATAGATGAAAATAATAGCAACTTAAAAATGAGCCAGCTATAGATTTATTGAAATTTCAATTCTTGCCTGCAGTTACCTTTACAGGGCCAGACCAAATGATTTTGTGGGCAGGCCAGGTGTTCATATCCCTGAGGGTTTCTGGGATGCACACACAAAGTCAGATTATGAAGAGTAGGAAAAAATTCCTAATCCTTTGGGGTACTGATATCATATGTGGCAACCATTCAAAACTCCTAGGAAATCTTAATCTTTGTGAACAGAGTGAGGTATCAGAAACTGATATATTCATAGTTTTGGATGGGAAAATTTGAAATAGCTATTTTATAAAAACTCACCAAAATTCAGAAAAACACAGAAAAATGATATATTTCTCTAAGAAATTTAGCAAAGATATGGAAGTAATTTTTAAAAATCAAGCAGAAATTTTTGAGATGAAAAATACATTAAGAAAGATTAAAAAAAGAAGAAGAAGTCTTCTATCCTGCAAAGAGTGGAACGGACCAAACAAAAGAAGGAAATGGTGAGCTCAAAGACAGATTTTTTTTAAAATTCACAGTCATAGCAGAAAAATAGAAAGAAAAAAAAGGAAATGGAAAAAGTTTAAGAGACTTGTAGGAAAGCATTAAGAGGGTGAATATTTGAGTAGTTAGAGTTTAGGAGAAACTTGAGAAGGCCAAGGGGTTAGAAAGTGTATTCAAAGATACAATAATACAAAACTTTCCTAACCTAAAGGAAAATACACCTATCCATACAGAGGAAAGTCAGAGTTCACCTGTCATATTCAACCCAAACACTTCTACTCTAAGACATATTAAAATCAATGTCTCCAAGGTTAAAGATAAGAGGATTCTCAAAGCTGCAAAAGAAACAAATAACACATAAGGTCGTCCCAATTTTCCTGACTACAGACCTCCCAACAGAAATCCTATATACCAAGAGATAGTTAAATGATACTTTCACCATAATCAAGGAAAAAATATTCTAATCAGGAATACTATACCCCGCAAAGCTATCCTTTAGTTATGAAGGAGAGATAAGAACATTCCCATACTAACAAAAACTGAGAGATTTGTCTTACCTATACCTTTCCTACAAGATATTCTAAGAGGAGTTACACAAGTTGAAAGGGAGATGGTAACAAGTCAAAAGAAAATATCAAATGGTAGAATAATCACTGAATAGAAAACCTAGAGTAAATCTACAGAAAGGAACTGCTTTTCCATAAATTCTGCTGACAAAATTTGTTGTCTACAGGCCGAAGAATTAAACTAGATCCCCTGTCTGTCACCATATTAAAAACATCAACACAAAATTAATCAAGGTATAAATGTAATTCCTGAAGCTATAAAACTATCAGAAGAAAGCAAAGGAGAATAAATCAGCTTATTTCATTGGACAAGGATTTTTATGCTTAAGGCCGCAAAAGCACAGGAAACAAAACAAAATAAATACATGAAATTTCATCAAGCTAAAAAGGTTCTGCAAAGAAAAAGAAACTATCAACAGATTGAAGAGACCACCTACAGAAATAGAGAAAATAGTTGAAAATCATTTATCTGACAAATGTTTAATAACTGTAATATATCAGGAACTCAATAAACAGGAGCAAATAATCCAATTTTAAAATGTGCTACCAATCAGCATAGATATTTTTCAAAGTTATACAAAGGAACAACAGGTGTGTGAAAAAACAAAGCTCGACATCACTAAACAAATCAGAACCATAGTGATACAGTCCTTTACTCCAGTTACAATGGCTGTTATACAGAAATGAAGGATAAGAGAGGGTGGAGATGTGGAAAATGGGGAATTCTTCTGCACTATTGATGGGAATGGAGATTACTGTGATCATTGTGAAAAGCAATATGAAATTGCATCAACAATTTCAAATAGAACTACCATATAATTCAGCAATCCTACTATTGGATTTTTATCCAAAAGCAGTGAAATCAATTTGTCAAAGAGAAATCTGCACTCCCAAGTTTATTGCAGCACTACTCACAATAGCTGGGAAATGGAAGTAGCCTGTGTTAAAGATAGTGTCAAACACACACACACACATACACAAGATTACTATTTGGCCACAAAAAGAGTGAAACCCTGTCATATGCAGCAATATAAGCATTATATTAAATGATGCTTCTATTATAAATTGTATGTAATGTAATTATTAACTAGGAAAAAAAGTAAGTACTCCATGATCTCGTTTTATTTGTGGAACCTGAAAATATTGATCTCATAAAAGTTGAGAGTACAATGATGTTTCCCAAAACCCGGGAAAGTAGAGAGGGAAGATTAATGGGCACTAAATTACAGTTAAATATGAGAAAGTCTTGTGCTGTATTGCACAATAGGGTAACTATAGATAATAATGATCTAGTATGTGTACTTTTTAATTTTTTTCAAGCTTTTAGTTTTGAACAGATTCAATATAGTTCATAGATGCAACTCTAATGTTATAATTATACTCTCTTCTCTTTTCCTTTCTTCCCCCACTTCTCTCCCTCCTAGCTTCCCTCCAAGTCCCTTTTCTTTCTTTCTCTTTTAGTTTTGAGATAACATGTTAAATTTGTATTATAGTAGAAAGGCTTAATGCCTCACCGCGTAAGTTTAACAAGTAAAATATAAACTCTTGATTAGTGAGAATATAGGTAATGGCTATAAATAATAATTGAATAGAAAAATGCATATTCACCCATATGCAGTCCACTTTACAGTAATCACAGATCATTAAAAATAATATAATATTCTTAAACATTGGTTTCACAAAAGTATAAAAGTTTTACAAAACTATATTTGCAGCAATACTATGCTCACGAGCATTTCTGTTTTTTGTTTATGATGTTTTATTTTTCTGTTTTGTTTTAAATTTTATGTCCCACATATAAGGAGATTCATGTGGTATTGTCTTTCTGTGTCTGGCTTATCTCACACAAACAGTATGTCTTCTAGTTGCACCCATCTTGATGCAAATGGTAGAATTTCATTCTTTTTATAGTTGAATAATATTCCATCATGTGTATATACCACATTATCTTTATCCATTCATCTGATGATACTTAACTTGTTGATTCCAAATTTTGGCTATTGTAAACGGTGCTTCTATAGACATGGTGGTGCTGATATCTGGTTGATGTCTCTTGGATAAATACCCAGTAGTGGGATTGCTGGATTATATGGCAAGTCTATTTCTAGGTTTTTTTGTTTAAAGAAATCTCCATATTGTTTTCCACAAAGGCTGCACTCCTTTACATTCCCAACAACAGTGTTTAAGATTTCCCCTTTCCCCACATCCTTACCAGCATTTGTTACTCTGTGTCTTTTGGATTTTAGCCACTCTGTCAAGGGTGAGGGGATATCTCATTGTGGTTCTGAATTGCATTTCCTTAATGGCTAGTGATGTTAAGCATTTTTTTTTTCATATATTTGTTGTCTATTTATATCTCTTCTTTTGAGAACCGTCTGTTGAGGTCCTTTGCCAATTTCTTCACTAGATTGGTTGACATTTTGTTGTTGAGTTTTTAAGTTGCTGATATACTCTGTATGTTAATCTTTGTTGGATAAATAGCTCACAAATATTTTCCCCATGATGTTGATGTCTCTTAACTCTATTGATCATTTCCTTTGCTGTGTAGAAGCTTCTGTGTTTAATATAATCCAATTTGTTTGATTTTGCTTTTGTTATATTATTCAAGAAGTTGTCCCCTACACCAATGTCTTGGAGTGTTTTCCGTATAATTTTCTTCCATCAACTTCATGGTCTCATGTCTTAAATTTAGGTCTTTGGTCCATCTTGAGTTTATTTTTGTGTATGGTGAAAGGTATGTATCTAATTTCCTTCTTCGACATATATTTATCCAATTTTGCCAATGCCATTTGTTGAAGAACACTCCACTGTGTGGTCTTAGCACTTTTGTCTCATGGATTAATTTCTGTGCTCTCTGTTTTGTTCTGTTGATCTATATGTCACTTTTTACACCACCATTATGCTGTTTTAATTACTACAGCTTTGTAGTATGCTTTGAAGTCAGCTACACTACTGCCTACAGTTTGATTTTTCTTGCTCAGGATCACCATGGCTATTCTGGGTGTTCTCTGGTTCCATATGAATTTTAGTGTTTTTTTAAATTCTGTAAGAATGTTGTTGGTATTTTGATAGTGATTGCCTTGAATCTCTAGATTGCTTTTGGTGGTATAGGCATTTTAACGATATTGATTCTTCAAATCCATGAGCAAACAATATCTTGCCATTTTTTTTGTGTCCTTGTAGACATGTTTCATCCATGTTTGATGATTTTCGTTGTAGAGATCTTTCACTTCTTTGGTTAAATTCATTCCTAAATATTTCATTTTTTTTTTTTTGGTGGCTATTGTGAATGGGATTTTTTTCTTGGTTTTTTTTTTTTTTTTTTTTTTTTTTTTTTTTTTTTCAGTGAGTTTATCACTAGTGTATAAAACAATATTTTTGTGTATGGTTATTTTGATACCTGCAACTTTACTAAATTGGTTTATCAATTCTAATAGCGCTTTTTTTTGTAGAGCATTTAGATTTTTCCATGTATAGCATCCTGCAATCTGCAAACAGGGATAATTTGGCTCCCTCTTTTCCAATTCTGATGCCCTTTAGTTCTTTCTCCTCCCTAGTTACTCTTGCTAAAACTTACAGTACCATATTGGATAAGAGTGGTAAAAGTGGACATCCTTGTGCTGTTCCTGATCTGAGGAGAAATGATTTCAGTTTTTCCCTATTTGGTGTCTGATATTAGCTGTTGGTTTGTGATGTCTGGCCTTCATAATTTTGAGGAATGTTCCTTTTATACATAGTTTCTGGAAGATTTTTATGATGAAGAGTGTTGAATCTTATCAAATAGTTTCTCTGCAACTACTGGGATGACAATATGATTTTTGTTCGTTATTCCATTGATGTGATTTATGACTTTTATTGATTTGCAAATGTTGAACCAACCTTGCATTTCTAGAATAAATCCCACTTGATCATGGTGTATGAATTTATGATGTGGTTTTAGATTCAGTTTGCTAGTATTTTGTTGAGAATCTTTGCATCTATGTTCATTAAGTTTATAGCTCTGTTTTTTCTTTTCATTCTGTGTCTTTGTTTGGTTTGGCATCAAAGTAATGCTGTCTTTATAAAAAGAGTTTGGCATCCTGTTGTGTTTTCATTTTCATTTATTTCAGGGAAGTTTTTTGTTTCCTTTTCAATTTCTTCATGACCCATTGATCATTCAGTAGCATATTGTTTAATTTCCAAGTATTTATGAGATTTGTGTTGTTCTTCTTATTGTTTATTTCTATTTTATTCCTTTATTGTCTGAGATTACATGGTATGATTTCAATGTTTTTAAATTTATTGAGACTTGATTTGTGGCCTAACATATTGTCTATCCTAGATCATATTCCATGTGCTGGTGAAAATATGTGTTCTGTAGTCATTGGGTAAAATGTCCTATAAATATATCTGTTAGGTCCATTTGCTTGATAGTATTTCAACTCCATTGTATCTTTATTGATTTTCTGTCTGAGTGATCTGTCCATTGATGAGAATGTTGTCTTGAAGTCACCCACTATTATGATATTGCAGTCTGTCTCTCCCTTTAGGTATAATAATATTTGCTGTCTATATCTAAGTGCTCTTCTGTACATATATATGATTGTTATGTCTTCTGGCTGAATCAAATGTTTTATGAAAATATAATATCCTTATTTATTTCTTTTTGTAGTTTTTTATTTTAGTCTGTTTTATCTGATATCAGGTTAGCTATGCCTACTTGGTTTTGATTTCCACTTGCCTGGCATATCTTTTTTTTCAGCCTTGCATTTTTAGTCTCTGTGTATCTTTGTGAAGTAGTTTTTTATAGGCAGCATATAGTGGGATCTTGGGTTTTTTTAAAATACATTTAGCCAACCTAAGCCTTTGGGCTGTAGAATTTAATCCATTTACATTCAAGGGTTAGTATTGTTAGATAAGAACTAACTCCTGTCATTTTTGATTGGATACTGAACATTTTTAAGTAGCTAGTGTACAATATTTTGAATATTTTCATGAAAAAGAGGTAAATGTTTGAGGAGACAGTTATGTTTAACCTGAATTGAACATTGTGTGATATATACATGTATCAAGACAGGAAGTATGGGGCCAGCACTGTGGCACAGCAGGTTAACGCTCTGGCCTGAAGTGCCAGCATCCAATGTGGGCCCTGGTTTGAGACTCAGCTGCTCCACTTCTGATCCAGCTCTATGCTATGGCCTGGGAAAGCAGTGCAGGATGGCCCAAGTCCTTGGGCCCCTGCACCCATGTGGGAGACCTGGAGAAGGCTCCTGACTCCTGGCTCCTGGCTTTGGATTGGCGCAGCTCCAGCCATTGCAGCCAATTGGGGAGTTAACCATTAGATGGAGGACTTTCTCTCTCTGCCTCTCCTTTCTCTGTGTAACTATGACTTTCAAATAAATAAATAAATCTTTAAAAAAAGACACAAAGTTATACCCCCAAATTTTTTTCAAATTTTTGTGTCAAAATAACATGATTCCATACGATACAAGGCACTTAGATCCAAAGAGAACAGAAAAGCAGAGGTCATCTCTCACTGTAGGCATTGAGAGTGACTTGATAGGGAGTAGGGTAAAATTTTAGCTAGATATTAAGACAAAGATATAATTTCATCAGGTGATGATAGGAAGATAAGAAGGTAGAGGGACAGGCAACAGCAAAGGCATAGGGACAGGAAAGTCAAGAACACTTTCTGAAATGTCAGATAGTCTCACTGGAAAGTAGAATTCACAGAAGAAAGTTTCCTAGAAGAAAAAAAAAAAGGATCAAATTTTTCAGGGAATTTTAATGAGAGTTCTGATCTGGGCATTGGATTAGTCAGCGATGTTTGTATTTAATTTGATAGGTTTGTGAATGATATCTGGAATAGCAGGAAAGGCTAAAGTTTAGGCAAGTAGGAAGCTGATATAACGGTCCAGGTAAAGAATAAAGAATTCTTGAGCCAGGACTGCAGAAATGAAAGTATAAAAATTGACACATTTCAAAGACAGAAGTCAGAATTGATAATATGTGAAGCAGGAGAGATTAGAACTCTAATGTTCTATGTCAGGCAACTGATTCAAACCATTTGGTGTACAATATAGGATAATTGATGCTACAGGCAGAGTATCATTACTCATCTCTGACCTCTTTGAATATTTATTTTCTCTACAGCCCCACATTTATTTATATCCTTTATATCCTCTGAATGTTTGAGAAATAGTTAAGACCCTGAAGAAACTGTTTTCCCTCTTAAGTTGTTTATTTGTAATATTTTCAGCTAAGAATTCTTCTTTACATAAAATTCCCATTCATTGCAAAGTGGAAGTTCAGTTCTTCGGAGACCCAGGAAAACAGCAGTACTCATTAGTAGAGACAGCTTATCACACTTAGAATAGAGGTAGTTGAGGTGGAAACTGAACCTCCTTGTGAGGCTTTGTCACAATATTCTTGTTAACAAGCACAATCCCAAGAGATGCTTACATTTTTAAGTGATTCATTTTGGTTTTGATTGTGAGTTGACTATAGGTATGATGGAAAAGAATATGGTACAAATTATAGTACATGTCTCCAAGAACTTATACCAACAAATCAATCATTTATCATATTTTCTCCATTTTCCCCATTATCCACTTCTCTGCTGTTCCTCCTCATTTTTTACTTCTCTAATAATTCACAAATTTAGTCAGGGGCAAGAGAGGTGTCAGTTTTATTTGGAATGCTTTGCCCTTAGTGTATTAGTCTGTTTTCTTTTACTCTAATGAAATACCAAGGCTGACTACATTATGAAGACAAGATGTTTATTTTGTTCACAGTTCTGGAGGTTCAAAGGCCTAGCACCAGAATTGACTTGACTCTTGTGAAGGCACTAAGAGAGATGATGCCAAGTCCTGAGAGTGCATGGGAGAGAAAGGCATCACATTTGACAAGACAGGAAGTCGGTAAGAGACTGGAGTCTCATGAGGATTATATTAATTTCTTCCCTCAATGACCTAGTGACCTGCTAGTCCCCACCTTTTAAATATCCCTTGACTTAGTAAGATCTGCACCCTGGAGACAAAGCTTTAAACACATGAACCCTTAAGGGATAAACCACCTCCAAAACATGGCACTTAGTATACTTTATAACTTCACTATCTGCATTATTTCCCACCTAGAAGCTTGGGATGAAGAAAGTGCCACAGGACTCTTCAAGAATTATTGATGGTATGTTGCTCAATATATTTTCTATAAAGTACATGTTCTAGGTTTATAAGAATATATAAAAGAGATAGAAAATAAACCTCAATATACGTATTAAAGGGATATACTCAGTTGGATTACAGACATTGTCCTCAAGTATATGATGGGCCACAAAGTAGAGAAATAGTTAGATCCATTTATATTGGGTTGAATAATTTAGAAAAAAGGATTATAAACTATAAAAAATCTTGCTTTAATATATCACCAATTCAGATCCTTAACTTGGAGTCAATGTGTTCTCTTTCCATTAAAATATTGAACTATAAGCTAGTGATCCTTTTCAAGGAAAAATTTTGGAGGAATTCAAGGATCTCTTAAAGGAGAAGGGTAGGCATGTGAGAGGGAGGGAGGGTAGAGTGGGAGGTATCACTATGTTCTTAAATCTGTATATGTAAATTACATGAAATTTACTTACCTCAAATAAAAAGAACTAAAAATAAAATTTAAAAAAGAAAAATTGGACCAGACCTTCAATATCTTTTCAAAATTTGAGAGCCTATTGTCTTTAGGTACAAAATGTTGGTAGAAAATCATGAAATCTATGTTGTTGAGAGAAGGGATAATTTATTTTGCTTGTTCTAGCTGGCAAATATCACACTATTTTATCTCTTCTTTGTTTTCTGATTTGCAATTCATGTATTATGTATTGTGTATTATGTACTAAATATCATGTACATAGCTTGTCTTCTAAGCTAGATATTGTGGAAACTGAACCCATGTCTGATTCATACTTATACAATCCAAAATGTCTAGTACAGCTGTTTAATCATAGAAGGCAATTTAAGGATATTTATGGAGAAGCTAACCCAATCTATAAATACACAAATATATATGCAGACATAAGAATCCTTGATTTTACCTTTGCCCCCCAAAATCTGTTTTCCCCTGTGTGTATTTACACAAAAATGTGCACACACACACACACAGACACACACACACAGAGGGAATGTGTATATAATGACACAATCATTACGTAGATGCTCAGGGCAAGAACCTCTTTCTTACACCCCACATTCTGTCTAGCAGCAAATTGTGACACTGTTTTACTTTCAACATTTATCACATTTCTAGTGATTTTTCATAATGTCCAGCAGTATCACTAGTTTAGAGCATGGTTAGCAAACTTCAGTTCTGGGATTCAAATACAGCCTGATGTCCTTTTTTAAGGTAAAGTTTATTGGAAAATTGCCATACTTCTTTTATTAGCATGTTAATTGTTTCTCTCAGTTCTACAATAGCTGAGTGGATAGGAAGGATGTGACAGACTCTGTGACCCTTTGAAAAAATTTAGGTTAAGAGGCTAACAGGTTTTTGATCACATATTCTTTTTGGCTTGGGTAATTCTTTAAAGTTATAAAAATCATTCTCAGCTCCATGGCTTGCCAATCTATTTCACTCACCCCTATTTTAAAGTAATGGTGCTTTTCAAGCACAAATCAAATCTTATCACTTTATGTTAAAAGTCTCCAGTGGCCTCCCATTGCACTTAAAATCCAAACATTTTTAGCACAGCTATAAAGCCCTTATATAGCTGCTGCTCGCTTCTCTGACTTTAAGCCATGCCTTGTGTTTCACGCAGCTACCTTTGCTCTGTCCACATTTACCTCTGATCGGGATCTCAAACTTTCCAAGTAGGCTCATACACTGGGTACATGGCACTCTTGATTTTTCTGACTAAAGGACTTGCACGTAGAGATTTTCAGGCTATTGTTTTTATTCACATCAGAGGGATCCTATCTGACCACCCTATCTCCCACCCAGTCCTTGACCCTATTCTTTCTCTCTTAACTTTGCATGATTTCTTCAGAGCTGCACTTATATGAAACCAAGTTATTTATGTCTTATCAGTTATTTGTTTGCATCTGTTTGTTTAATTGCCTAATATTCGTAGTTCAGGCATTTTGTGGAGTGGCTCACTGCCACATCACCAGCTGCTGGTGGTGTCAGTATTAACCGGTGTTTAATAAATATCTGTTGAAGAGGTGATTGTCTAGTTATGTGCAGTGAATATTTTTCCCTTTTCCAGCTGACTAAGATCCTGGAATGAATTCATACTGACTCCCTTTAAAAAATACTGTCTCTTGGTATTAAAAAAAAAATCTTTTTCCTCAACAAACAATGAAACTGTTCCACTCTTGAAGAAGATTGTGTGTTTCCTCATGGCTGTAGACATGACTCTTAGACCAAACTCTTTTAGCAATCATTTTGGAAAGTTGATTTGCATACAAAAGCCCAAGCCTGTTAAGAAGAAACTGAAGCTGACTTTGAATTTGTCCATTATGCAGGAATGGTGAGTCCTGAATTTCCCTAATGCTGTTTCAAATGCATTCTGGCAGATTCCTGAGATAATATTTAGGTAAAATTTAGATTAAATGAAAAGATAAGTAAAATACATCTCAGTTCAAGAAGATAGATAGTATAGTCTTTTAGCAATCCAGAAAATGAAATAGCCATATTACGATGGCATTCCATGTACACAGAGGTGAAAAAGCTCAAAATGAACTCTGTCATCCCAGCTCAAAGCCAGACAGCTTCAGAAATGCAAGGAGACCATCAAAGTCATGGGATTTCCCTACCATATTTGTCCTTCTCTGTCTTAACATCATGTGCGTGGGTGATTTCAACTTATGTTTTATTGGAGTTTTTTTTTTTTTTATTCTCCCTTAAAGAAATAGTCAATGTGAAGTAATTGACCCTAAAATATAGCCAAGAAAGGTTTCTAGTGACCCCTATTGCATTTCCTCATCTTCCTGATGGTATGTGTACCCCATTTTTCTGCTTTTCTGCTTCTGGTCAGTGACTCTGGATGGAGAGAACTGAAGAAGGGTAAAATAATATTTCGCTCAAAAATGAGTAGCCAGCTGCACCCAGATACACTTCTGGTTTTAATCTTTGACATACTGGAATATGAATTGAATTATATTTAGAGTGAACACCATCATAATTGTAATTTTTTTCTTTATTTTGTTCAAGGAATACAACTTCATGCATTTAATATATACATGTATGGGAACATGATGATTCTTCCCCCACCACCTCCCTCCCACCCAAACTCCTGCCTTTATTCCTCCTCCTTCTGCCCTTCCCATTCTTATTTTTTTTACAGAGATCAATTTTTCAGGTAATTTTTATACTCATAAAATTAACCCTATACCAGTAGAGAATTCACCAATTAGTATGAAGAAAAAAACAAAACTAAACAAATAAAAAATTGTTCCTTAACAGTAAAGGCAAGGGCTGTTCAAAATCAGCGCATCCCAAAGTGTCAGTTTCACTCCTATAGATTACATTTTAGGTACTTTATTATTTATCACATGTCAGAGAAACCATATGGTATTTGTTTGTTTGTGACTGGCTTATTTTACTAAATATAATGGTTTCCAGTTGCATCCATTTTGCTGCAAATGGCAGGATTTCATTATTTTTACTGCTGTGTAGTATTCCATAGTGTGTGTGTGTGTGTGTATATATATACACACACACATATATATCATAATTTCTTTATCCAGTATTCAGTTGATGGACATCTAGGTTGTTTCCATATCTTTGCTATTTTATATTTAGCTGAGACGAACATGGAGTTACAGACCACTCTTTCCTATGCTGACTTCACTGAATTTGTATAAATTCCCAAGACTGGGATGGCTGGGTCATATGGTAGGTCTTTATTCAGCTTTCTGAGATACCTCTATATTGTCTTCCACAGTGACTGTACCGGTTTACATTCCCACCAACAACGGATTAAGGTACCCTTTTCCCCACCTCCTCACCAGCTTTTGTTTTTTGTTGATTTCTGTATGAGGGCCATTCTAACCGGGGTGAGTTGAAACCTTATTGTGGTTTTGATTTCTATTTTCCTGATGGCTAGTGATCCTGAGCATTTTTTCATGTGTCTACAGGCCATTTGAATTTCTTCTCTTGAAAAATGTCTGTTCAGGTCCTTTGCCCATTTCTTGACTAGGTTTGTTTGTTTTATGGTTGTTTAGTTTCTTAAGCTTTTTATAGATTCTGTATGTTAATCTTTGTCAGTTCCATAGTTTGCAAATATTTTCTCCCATTTTGTCAGTTGCCTCTTCACTTGATGAGTGTTTCTTTTGCAGTGCAAAAGCTTCTCAGCTTGATGTAATTCCACTTGTTAATTTTGGCTTTGACTGTCTGTGCTTCCGGGGTCTTTTCCAAGAAGTCTTTGCCTCTGCCAATATCGTGTAGAGTTTCCCCAATGTTCACTAGTAATTTGATGCTATCACGTCATAGGTTTAGGTATCCAATTCATTTTGAGGGGATTTTTGTCTAAGGTGTGAGGTAGGAGTCTTGTTTCATGCTTCTGCATGTGGAGATTTCCCAGTTTTCCAGCACCATTTGTTGAAGAGATTGTCTTGGTTTCAAGAGTTGATTTTTGCTTCCCTGTCAAAGATAAGCTGGTTGTAGATGTATGGATTAATTTCTGGAGTTTCTATTCTTGGTCTACATGTCTGTTTTTGTGCCAGTACCAGGCTGTTTTGATTAGAATTGCCCTGTAGTACATCTTGAGGTCTGGTATTTTGATACCTACAGCTTTGTTCTTATTGTTCAAGATTGCTTTAGCTGTTTGGGGTCTCTTGTTTTTCCATACGAATTTTAGCATCATTTTTTCTATATTTGAGAAGAACATTGTTGGTATTTTGATGGGGATTGCATTGAATCTATAAACTGCTTTTGGTAGTATGGACATTTTAAAGATGTTGATTCTTCCAATCCATGAACTTGGAAGATTTTTCTATTTTTATATGTCTTCCTCTATTTCTTTCTTTAATGTTTTGTAATTTTCATCATAGATAACTTTGATGTCCTTGGTTAAGTTTATTCCAAGCTATTTAATTTTTTTGTAGCTTTGTGAACGGGATTGATGAAAAGGTCTTTATCAACTATGGAATTGTCTGTGTATTCAAAAGCTATTGATTTTTGTGTGTTGATTTTTATATCCTGCTGCTTTACCAAACTCTTCTATGAGTTCCAATAGTCTTTTTGTGAAGTCTTTTGGGTTCTCTATATATAGAATCATGTCATCAGCAAATAGGGGTAGTTTGACTTTTTTCTTCCCTATTTGTAATTTCTTTTTCTTGCCTGATGGCTCAGATGAAAACTTCCAGGGCTTTATTAAATAGCAATGGTGAGGGTGTACATCCTTGTCTGGTTCCAGATCATTATTGTAATGCTTCCAATTTTCCCCCATTCAGTAAGATACTGGCTGTGGGTTTGTTATAAATTGCTTTGATTATGTTGAAGAATGTTCCTTCTATACAAAGTTTGCTTAAGGTTTTCATGCTAAAAGGGTATTGAATTTCATCAAATGCTTCTCTGTATCTATTGAGATAATCATATGGTTTTTGGTCTTGAGTTTATTAATCTGGTTTATCACATTTATGGATTTCGCATCTTGAACCATCCATGAATACCAGGGATAAATTCCACTTGGTCCAGGTGAATGATCTTTCCGATGTGTTTTTGGTTTCAACTGGCTAGTATTTTGCTGAGAATTTTTGCATCTATGTTCACCAGGGAAATTGGTCTGTAGTTCTCTTTCTCTGTTGCATCTTTTTCAGGTTTAGGTGATGCTGGGTTCATAGAAGAAGTTTGAGAGGATCTCCTCCCTTTCAATTGTTTTGAATAGCTTGAGAAGAATTGGAGTTAGTTCTTTAAATGTCTGGTAGAATTCAGCGGTGAAGCCATCCAGACCTGGACTTTCCTTTGTTGAGAAGATCTTTATTACTGATTCACTTTCTCTGTTGGTTATTGGTCTATTTAGGTTTTCTATGTCTTCAAGGCTCTATTTAGATAGGTTATATGTGTCCAGGAATCTAAGTTTCCTGGTTTGTTGTCTTACAGCTCTTTGTAGTAATTTCTGATGATTCCTTTTATTTCTGTGGGTCTGTTGTTACATTTCCTTTTTCATTTCTAATTTTATTGATTTGAGTTCTTTTTTTTTTGGTTGGTTGGATCAATGGTGTGTAAATTGTGTTTATTTTTTCAAAATACCATCTATTCATTTTGCTGATTTTTCTAATTTTTGTTTCAATTTTCTTTATTTCTTCTCTAATTTTAATTATTTCTTTTCTGTTGCTAATTTTGGGTTTAGTTTGCTGTTGGTTTTCTAGGTCCTTGAGATGCATTGACAGGTCATTTATTTGGTGACTTCCAGTTTCTTGATGTAGGCACAAATTGCTATAGACTTCCCTCTGAACACTGCTTTTGATATATCCCATAAGTTTTGGTATGATATATTGTCATCATCATTCATTTCCAGAAATTTTTTGATTTCTCTTTTGGTTTTTTATGATCCTCTGTTCATTTAGGAGCATATTGTTCAGTCTCCATGTATTTGCATATGTTCTTGTGATTCTCGACTTGTTCGTTTCAAGCTTCAATCCATTGTGATCAGAGAATGTGTATGGTATGATTTTGACTCTTTTTTTTAATTGGCTGAGACTTGCTTTATGGACTAGTATATGGTTTAAACTAGATAAATTTCCATGCACTGCTGAGAAGAATGTATATTCTGCCACTGTGGGGTAAAACATTCTGTAGATATCAGGTCCATTTGGTCCATGGTTTCAATTAGCTCTGTTTCTTTTTTTTTTCATTTTAAAAAGATTTAATATATAATGAGCTCTCAAAAATTGACAACAAAAATAATTTTTGAAATATAATAGAAAATAGGGCAAAAACCATGAATAGATAAATATAGGTCAAAAAAAGTTAAAACATTATATTTAATATATTGCCTATTAAGTTAACAATATCAGTAGGATAAAGAGTTACTGACCTGAATAATTATAAACTGCAGGCTTGGTTGGATGAGTAGGCCTAAGACCTGGAAAGACAAATTTGATTATGTCAGTTCATCAGCCTTATCAACATATTATTGAGGATTTAATTTTGGTAATTGATTTTTTTAAAAAATATTATCAAAATGAAAAATACATACTCTGAATATTATAGTTCTGGGAATGTAACTCTATGTATATTTGCACAAGTATGTATGAATATATGCACAAAATACTCATTTGTATATAGGATGGAAATCCTAGAAGTTAACTAATAATACAATCATATAAGTAATATGTTTGGGGTAAACACACATTTTTAAAGTGAACAAAAATCCTAGTAGTGTTAAACCATATAATTTACATGTTACTCATTCTGCTTGGTATTTCTTGGACTTTTCTTTCATAGTAACACATTTAGGTCTATGTAAACCCCATTACATGTTGCTATGGATACTTTTGACACAGTGTTTTGCTAATGATGGTAAAAAGTGATTGATAATCCTCAAGAATTTTTGAACTTTAAAAAAAAATCCTGTGGTTTCTCTTCTTTATAATGTTTTTCTCATTTGATTCCCTTTTCACCTTCCAAACGCTCAGCTAAATCAGTGTTTTACAAATTCTTTATGAAATAGTTATGGACAACTCTGGATAGAGTATCAACAAACATAGTATACCACATCCCCACTTAGAACATGTAAATAAACACAGATGATTGTTTCAATGAGTATAAACCTCACATGTAATCTTAATTTTGCTTGTATATAAGTCCACCAAAAAATCATCACCTCCCTACCTTAAACCCCTTAGATCTCAACTAAGGCACTCAAAAAGGCTACCAGATACCAAGTTCTTACAGGATTTTAAAATGATATTCTGATCACTATGTTATATGTGCAATTCCCCTCCAATCTTTAGAATATTAGAAATAGAAAGTATTTTTATACAATGGGTCTTCAAAAAGTAAATGAAAATGTGCATTATGAAAAAACTACACATGGCTTTCCAATATTTTTGCATCAAAATCTTTGAATTTCATTTTCCATTACCTTTTTCAGTCTCTTTGTAGAAACAAATTAGGATACAGTAGTTGAGGATTGTTTGACTTCAAAACCCTCATTAAACCACAGGAAAACTAAAGCCCATAGAAACTGATAGTAGTTGAGTCAAATTGAGCCCAACTGGTAACCTGTGTGCCAAGGCTAAGGCTCTTCCCTCCATCCCATTTGTCTTGTCTGCTGCAACTAAAGTGGAACCGAGACAGCAGCACTGAAGTCAGGAAGGTAATTCCTTCCATCATATTGAAATAATCTCTCTAGCCTGAAGCTCAACAGTTGATTAGTTTTTAATTTATTTTTTTAAGGAATACAAATTTCATAAGTACAACTTTCAGAATATAGTTAATCTTCCCAGCATACCAGCCCTTCCACCCACACTCCCACCTCTCCTTCTCCTCCCTCTCCCCTTACCAGTCTCATTCTTTATTAAGATTCTTTTTCAATTAACTGTACACAGAAGACCAACTCTGTACTAAGTAAAACTTCAAAAATTTGCACGCACACACACACAAACTGTTTGAGACAATACAACTCATTGAGGACAGAGGTCCTGCACAGTGACTCCTGTTGTTAATTTAACAATTAACACTCTTACGTATGACTTCAGTGACCACCTGAGGCTCTTGACATGAGCTGCCTAGGCTATGGAGCCTTTTGAGTTCACAAACTCTGTCAGTATTTGGACAAGGCCATAAGCAAAGTGGAAGTTCTCTCTTCCCTTTAGAGGAAAGTACATCCTTCTTTTATGGCCATTTTTTCCATTGAGGTCTCACTGACAGAGATCCTTCATGTAGAACGTTTTTTGCCAGGATTTCCATGCCTGAAATGCTCTCACAGGTTTTTCAGCCAGACCAGGAAGTCTTAAGGGCTGATTCTGAGGTCATAGTATTACTTAAAGTGATGGTCATTCTATGAGTCTGCTATGTATACTTCCATGTTAGAAGTCTCTCCTTTTTAATTCTATTATTATTATAACTAGCGCTTGATCCTACTTATATGATCTCTTTAACACTTAATCCTATCTATATGCTCACTTTAACATGATCACTTTGACAATTAAGATGGCATCTCACTCTTATTCTGACTCTTATATTTTACTTAGATCTATTTTCAATTGCCTTTATACACATATGATTAATTCTATGTTAAGAGTTCAACAAATAGCATCATGAGAAAAAAGATGAAAAAATAAAAAAACAAGAAACTGTTCCTCGACAATCAAGAAAAGAGGAGCTCAAGTCACCCCTTCTTGAAGTGTCAATTTCAAGTATATATATTTCCTTTTAGGTGTTCTATTAGTTCTCTCAGAGCTTTGTGTGTTTTTTTTTTGTTGTTGTTGTTGTTAATTTTCTGTCTGGTTGATCTATGCAGTGATGAAAGTGGGGTGTTGAAGTCCCCCGTTCCTAATGTATTGGAGTCTACATTTCCCTTTAGATCCATTAATAGTTCTTTTAGATATCCAGGGTGCCTGTGTTTGGGTGAATATACATTTAATATTGTCATATCTTCCTGTTGTATTTACACCTTAATCATTATGCAGTGTCCTTCTTTGTCTCTTTTAACTGCTTTTGTGTTAAAGTCTATTTTGTGATATTAGAATGGCTACACCTGCCCTTGTTTTTTTCCCATAAGCATTGAATATCTTTTTCTATCCTTTCAATTTGAGTCTGTGTGCATCTTTGTTGGTGAGGTGTGTTTCTTGTAGGCAGCAAATAGATGGGTCTTGTTTTTTAATCCATTCGGCCAGTCTGTATCCTTTAACTGGAGAGTTGAGGCCATTTACATTCAGGGTAACTATTGATAAGTAACTATTTGACCCTGCCATTTTTCTGCAAATATTTCTATCTTTTGCTGTGGATTTCTTTTGTACTTTTACTGGAGGATTTTCTTTCTTCACATTCTTTCCTAATGATGGCTTTCTCTGTGTTTTTGTGTGTAGCACATCCTTAAGCATCTTTTGTAAGGCTGGAGGAGTGATGATAAATTCTTTCAATTTCTGTTATGGAAGGTCTTTATTTCACCTTCATATATAAATGAGAGCTTTGCAGGATACAGTATTCTGGGTTGACACTATTTTTCTCTTAACATTTGGACTATATCTTGCCATGTCTTTTAGCCTGTAGGGTTTCTGATGAGAAGTCAGCTGTGAGTCTAATTGGAGATTCTCTGAAGGTAATCTGGCATATCTCTAGTACAGATTTTAGAATCTTTTCTTCTTGCTTTACTGTGGGAAGTTTGATTACAATGTGTCATGGTGAAGATCTTTTCTGGTCATATCTGTTAGGAGTTCTGTGTGCTTCCTGTACTTGGACATTCCTTTTTTCCTCCAAGTTAGGGGAATTTTCTGTAATTATTTCACCAAGCAGGACTTCTAGTCCCTTCTCTTTTTCCACAACTTCAGGCACTCCTAAGAGCTGTATGTTGGGTCATTTGATAGTATCCCATAGATATCCAACACTGATTTTTTTTTTTTTTTAGTTTTCTAATTTCTACTTCTTGCTTTTGGTCTGTGAAATTTCCAGAGATAAGTCATATAGCTCGGATATTCTTTCTTCTGCCTTCTACTCATTCTATTATTAAGGCTTTCCACTTCATTTTTATTTGATCTATTGAATTCTTAATTTCTAGATTTCATTTTGATTTCTCTTTAATATCTCAATTTCACAGGGAAATTTTTCATTCATATAATATATAATTTTCTTTAGTTTTTGGATTTGCTTCTGGTTCCTTTTGAGTAATCTGATAATTAATTTTTTTGAATTCCATTTCCAGTATTTCCTCAATTTGATCTTCATATTCTAATATTGAAATGTTTGAAGTGTTCCTTTGAGTGGCTCATAGTGTCTTCTTTATTCTTGATTCTTGAATTTCTGTATTTGTTTTTAGGCATTTGTAAAAAAAATTTTTTGTCTGAGAGCTTTTATTTTTGATTTTTCTCATTGTGGCTTAGTGGGATATTTATACTTTCAGTAAATACCAAGAGGTGTGTGGTGGGTGTGGCCAGGGAGCCCTGTTCAGTGCTCCAGGATGGGGTGCATATCCAGAGTAACACCCAAGTTGGTCATGGTAGCTCCCTACTGGTTAACTGGATGGAGAGGAATGGTCACCTCTGTTGGTGCAATCACCCTTCTCCTATAAGCTGAGGCATGCCCAAATGTTAGTCCCCATTGTGTTCAATACTCACAGGCACTGCTGTATTAATTGCACATGTGATCTGTGGAGTCCTTCCTGTGAGCATGGTTATCTCTGCTATGAGCTGTTTTAGGCAAACAAGGAGCTCTGAGCATGTGGAGAAGCACTTTGTGGTTTCCCAGAACTCAGCCACACCCTGCCTCCTCTCAAACAGTCACAGTGTTTTCTCAGTCTCAACTCCCAGGGCTCTCAGGGTCGAGGAGTGTCAGTGGGGCCACTCCACCCTGCCATCCTGTCTGAAAAAACTAAATGTTCCCAGAGCTGCTGTCTGTGTGTGTTCCAGCCCATTGGATTGAGTCTGGTCCTCCCAACCAGATTTGATGTCAGTGGTGGGAACTCAGGTTTTTCTCTCTGATTAGATCTGTGGTTTGCAGGCAGCAAAAATACCTACCTGCTGCAGCCTTGCTTGCTTCACAATTGTGATGGCCGCACAGGGGAGTCCTGCAGGTGGCACTTCCATTCTGTAGGGATGGCTCCCCCTCCCCTCCCATTGCCGGCTGAGTGCCAGTTGCAGTGCAGTGGAGGCAGTCTCCTTTGGTTTCTCCTGAACTGCTGTGGTTACCATTTGGGTGGAGGATGACCCCAATAAAATCTAGTTGTGTGCACAGGAACTGGGACAGCTCTTACTTGCCTGTGTCCAAAAATGGTCCCAGCCCTCAAATTGCTTGCTTCAGGTCTCTGTTGTAGCAGGGAGTGGGGAGGGATAGAGATGTGCCTCTTCGCTCCCCCCCGCCCCGCCTTCCCCACCCTCCACATCTGCTCTGTGTGAGCAGTCACACTGCTCTTCCTTAGGGTCTGGGTGGGACTCCTAAAGGTGCAGTTCACTAAGCTCTCCTTCCTGCTGTATGAGGAGCACTTTGGGCCTGTGGGATCCGTTCTCACCTAATTTGTAGGGGTGAGCGCCTTCCTCCCCAGATCCAAGCTGAGAATCTCCTCTCCCTTTACCGGTCCTTGCCATTTCCATTGCCTTCTCAGGATCTCCCATTGCAGCTCCCCTGTAGGTTTACCCTCTCCACTTTTTTTTTTTTTATATATTTTTTTATTTTTTTACAGGCAGAGTGGACAGTGTGAGAGAGAGACAGAGAGAAAGGTCTTCCTTTGCCGTTGGTTCACCCTCCAATGGCCGCCGCAGCCGGCGCGCTGCGGCCGGCGCACCGCGCTGATCCGATGGCAGGAGTCAGGAGCCAGGTGCTTTTCCTGGTCTCCCATGGGGTGCAGGGCCCAAGCACCTGGGCCATCCTCCACTGCACTCCCGGGCCACAGCAGAGGGCTGGCCTGGAAGAGGGGCAACCGGGACAGAATCCGGCACCCCGACCGGGACTAGAACCCGGTGTGCCGGCGCCGCTAGGCGGAGGATTAGCCTAGTGAGCCGCGGCGCCGGCCTCCACTTTTTTTTTAAGATTTATTATTTTATTTATTTGAAAGACAGAGTTACAGAGAGAGGTAGAGGCAGAGAGAGAGGTCTTCCATCTACTAGTTCACTCTCCAGATGGCTGCAATGGCCGGAGCTGCGCCGATCCAAAGCCAGGAGCCAGGAGCTTCTTCGAGGTCTCCCAAGTGGGTGCAGGGCCCAAGGACTTGGGCCATCTTCCACTGCTTTCCCAGGCCACAGCAGAGAGCTGGATCAGAAGAGGAGCAGCCGGGACTCAAAGCGGTGCCCATATGGGATGCTGGCGCTTCTGGCCAGGGCTTGAACCCGCTGCACTACGGTACCAGCTCCTCCACTCTTTTCTAGCACCTTTTTTACTCATCCTAAATCAGACCACCCTGTCTCTATTCCGCCATCTTAGAATCAATTTTGTTTTTTATTTATTTATTTATTTTCATTTTTTGAGTGTTCACTTTGTCAGGGACACTTGGACTACTTCATCTGTTCTTGCCTATGAAGGACTGCTGATGGGATTGTTCCTATTGGAAACACTATTTTATCCATCCTCCTTCATGCCTTCCCCCTGCCTCTCTCCTGTTACTTCCCCATACCCCTTCCTTTCCCTCCTTTGTACCTTTCTTTGGACACTTAAAAGATAAAATTTGAATATCTCTTTGGGCAGAAAATGAACATTAAAGAACCTAGAAAATTAGTGACTTTCTTCAAGTAATACTCAATTTGATATATTAATTTATGCATTTTATCTTTATACAACCTGAAATATATGCCCCCTTCAAACGATGCTTTGCAACATCTGTGGTTGGATGGAAATGAACAAGATCTTTGTAATGAACCAGTGGTGACTGTATTTCAGAAGTCTTCCAACAGATTCTTGGCAAGACTTTTTTTTTTTTTTTTTTTTTTTTTTTTTTTTTTTTTGACAGGCAGAGTGGACAGTGAGAGAGAGAGACAGAGAGAAAGGTCTTCCTTTGCCGTTGGTTCACCCTCCAATGGCCGCCGCTGCAGCCGGCGCACCGCGCTGATCCTGGCAGGAGCCAGGAGCCAGGTGCTTTTCCTGGTCTCCCATGGGGTGCAGGGCCCAAGCACCTGGGCCATCCTCCACTGCACTCCCTGGCCATAGCAGAGAGCTGGCCTGGAAGAGGGGCAACCGGGACAGAATCCGGCGCCCCAACCGGGACTAGAACCCGGTGTGCCAGCGCCGCAAGGTGGAGGATTAGCCTATTGAGCCACGGCGCCGGCTTGGCAAGACTTTTTGAAAATCACTTTAGTACTAACAGTGGTGTCCTTCAGTTTTCAGAGTAGAATCCATGGCTGCCTCCATTTTTTTGTTATTTTTATTTTATTTTATTTATGTATTTTTTTTATTTAGTAAATATAAATTTCCAAAGTACAGTTTATGGATTACAATGGCTTCCCCCCCTCATAATTTCACTCCCACTCACATCCCTCCCATCTCCTGCTCCCTCTCCCATTCCATTCACATCAAGATTCATTTTCAATTATCTTTATACAGAAGATCGATTCAGTATATATTAAGTAAAGATTTCATCAGTTTGCACCCACACAGAAACACAAAGTGTAAAAATACTGTTTCAGTACTAGTTATAGCATTACTTCACATTGGACAACACATTAAGGACAGATCCCACATGAGAAGTAAGTACACAGTGACTCCTGTTGTTGACTTAACAATTTGACACTCTTGTTTATGGTGTCAGTAATCTCCCTAGGGTCTAGTCATGAGTTGCCTTGGCTATGGAAGCCTTTTGAGTTCGCTGACTTCAATCTTATTCCGACAGGGTCATAGTCAAAGTGGAAGTTCTCTCCTCCCTTCAGAGAAAGGTACCTCCTTCTTTGATGGCCCTGTTCTTTCCACTGGGATCTCACTCGTAGAGATCTTTCATTTAGGTCTTCTTTTTTTTTTCCCCCAGTGTGTCTTGGCTTTCCATGCCTAAAATACTCTCATGGGCTCTTCAGCCAGATCCGAATGGCTTAAGGGCTGATTCTGAGGCCAGAGTGCTATTTAGGGCACCTGCCATTCTATGAGTCTGCTGTGTATCCCGCTTCCCATGTTGGATCATTCTCTCCCTTTTTGATCCTATCAGTTAGTATTAGCAGACACTAGTCGTGTTGGTGTGATCCCTTTGACTCTTAGACGTATCAGTGTGATCAGTTGTGAACTGAAGTTGATCACTTGGACTAGTGAGATGGCATTGGTATATGCCACCTTGATGGGATTGTATTGGAATCCCCTGGCACGTTTCTAACTCCACCATTTGAGGCAAGTCAGCTTGAGCAAGTCCCAAATTGTACATCTCCTCCCTTTCTTATTCCCACTCTTATATTTAACAGGGATCACTTTTCAGTTAAAATTTAAACACCTCCATTTTTATAAAATTTCTCACTTCTTTTTTGTGGTAACTATTTCTGCTTCCCATCATCTCTGTCTTCCCCTCTTATTAGCCTTTTTATCCTCAGGCTCTCAGTTCTTCATAGAAATTGTTTCTTGTGCTCCAAGAAAGATATTTTTTGGAGTCTGCTTTTTGTTTGCTTTTATTTTCTATTTGATCTAGCTTCAAGGAGAAAATAAAAAACATGTTTTGGTGATTTTGGAGAAAAAACAGCCCCAAATATTTGTGGACGTGCATTGTTTAATGGTAGGAATATATTATGAAAAATGCAAAGTCAAAAGTCAAAGGGAGCACATAAACAAGTCTAGTACCTGCTAACACTAACCGATGGAATAAATAAAGGGGAGATTGATCCAACATGGGAAGTGAGATACTCAGCAGACTCATAGAATGGCAGATGTCCTAAATAGCACTCTGGCCTCAGAATCAGCCCTAAAGGCATTCGGATCTGGCTGAAAAGCCCATGAGAGTATTTCAGGCATGGAAAGCCAAGACACTCTGGCAAAAGATCTCTGCGAGTGAGATCCCAGTGGAAAGAACAGGTCTTCAAAGAAGGAGGTACCTTTCTCTGAAGGGAGGAGAGAACCTCCACTTTGACTATGACCTTGTCTAAACAAGATAAGAATCGGAGAACTCAGAGGGCTTCCATATCCTTGGAAACTCATGACTGGAGCATAGGGAGACTACTGATGCCATAGACAGGAGTGTCAATTGGTAAAGTCAACAGCAGGAGTCACTGTGCACTTGCTCCTCATGTAGGATCTCTGTCCTTAATGTGCTGTGCATTGAGATTTAATGCTATAACGAGTACTCAAACAATATATTTCACTTTGTGTTTCTATGGGGGTGCAAACTGTTGAAATCTTTACTTAATGTATACTAAACTGATCCTCTGCAAAAAAAAAAAAAAAAAAAAAGAAAGAAATTATCAACTCCCAACTTGACTCTCACTGGGATTAAACATGACAATAGGTCTGATCTGATTTCATCATCATTTAAAAAAAATCATCTATTATTTTTCACTTTATGTTTCTGTGTGGGAGCAAACTGTTGAAATCCTTACTTAATGTATACTAAGCTGATCTTCTGTATATTAAGATAATCGTAAATCAATCTTGATGTGAATGGAGGGGGAGAGGGAGTGGGAGAGGGGAGGGTAGTGGGTGGGAGGGACGGTATGTGGGGGAAGCCATTGTAATCCATAAATCGTACTTTGGAAATTTATATTCATTAAATAAAAGTTAAAAAAAAATTAAAAGAAAAATAAGCAAAGATTCAGGTGGGAGGGTGGGAGAGAAGGAGAAAGGAAGGGTAAGATGGGAAGTATCCCTATGCTATTAAAACTGTGTATATGAAATGCATGAAATTTTGTTCCCTTTGTAAAAATAAAAAAGTAAAAAAAAATCCAGAAAAAAAAAAGAAAAATGCATTGTTAGGCATTTTTGCCATGTGTGAACCTCATGGAGTGTACCCTATGTGGTATAAGTTTGTCACCCAACCTATTAGGTTCTTAAGACTGCTGCCAGTGTCCCATAACACACAGTTTTACACTAAAAGTTTTTTTCATAAGCAAAAGTACATTGTAAAATAATGATACAAAGTACAGTAATATAAATACATAAACAAGTAACAGTAATTTATTATCATTATCAAGTGTTTCTTTTCACTGTAGATAATTATGTTGCTACATATTTAAGTGACTGTCAGCACAATAGGTTTGTGTACACTAATTTATCACAAGCATGTGAGCAACTTGTGTTATGTTGCTTCAATGGCTACACGTCACTAGGTGACAGCATTTTTTCAATTCCTTTGTAATCTTATGGGATCATGACCATATATATGATTCATCGACAAAAATGTTGTTTTGCACTGTGTGACTGTATATATTTTATGCATATTCTCCAACTATCTTGGAATTCTCTTTCGCAGCACTCTGTGCCTTGGGATTATTATAAACTTCATAAGGGAAGGAAATTATGTTTGACTTGTAGCCTCCAGGCTGTAGCAAATAACTGTTTAGTAGCCATTCCATAAAAATTTATCCACCAACTGGTAACTAATCTTGTTTAGTAGTTTGCCATTTACAAACTACTTTTAGACATATTATCTTGCTCAATCCCTTTCAGATATATACTGAAGGGAATCTCTCACTATCTTATAGGAACATATTTAGAGAAGTTATATACCATCCCCAATTTTACAAATCCACCAAATAGCAACACCTAGATAAGAAAGCAGAATCTGTTTCCTGATCTGGTGCCTATTCCATTCTCATTCTCTCCCACAAACAAGCACAAAAAAGAGAGAGATGGACAGGCTTCATTCAGGATACAGTGAAAACTGCTGCACCATTATCCAGTGGGTTTGGAGATCTTGAGTCCAAGTTGCTGATGGGAGCCTCACAGTTAGACTGATATTAACTACAGAGGGAAGCTGTTTATGATTTAGAGAAAAACTCATATACTGGCAGTGCCTGACCTTAAAACATGATTTATTTGGTCCATGACGTTTCAAAACATCAGATTTCACACATACATTTGGATTTCCTTTGCTTTTGGAAAATGGAAGTTCTTGGAAAATAGAAAATCTGGTCAGCCTGAGTTCAGGTTCCCTCATGGCAAGGAAAGCGCAGAGTGTACCAGCTGTTCTTGAAGAGTGCGCATTTTACTTCCTCACATTATCACCTTCCTGTTATCTGGTACTCTACCTTCTGGCCCCTGTTAGGCTGATTTGGGACTCCCAATTTGTCAGGGTCATGAACTGGAGGAGAATTTAGCATGGGCTCGAGTCATCAGCATGTGATGGCAGAATTCAGGAGCATGTTTGAAACCCACTCAACCTACCTCATGAGGAGATTGAGAAACGGAAGTTGCTGTGTTTGGACTCTGTTCATCTCCAGACAGTGCATTTGCCTGATTCTAATAGCTTCTAAAGTGCCCCTGAGAAGTCTCTTAGATAGTGATTGCATAAGTATATTGCTCCCAGTTGAGTAATTTGCTGATCAGAAGGGATCAAAGTGTGGTTTGGGCAGAGAATTAGAGAAAACCATCTTCTAATTCTTTGTGGTTTGTGCTGTGATTTAGAACCCAGAAGAATTATCCAGAAATTCCTTTTTAATGTATAATTCTTTAAGCACTTTCTGAAAATATTTGGCTTCAGTTTTTTGACTTAGCTAAACAAATTCCCCATAAAAATTGTACTTTCTTCTGGAGAATCCAAGTACTTCAACCAGAGTTAAAGTTCTTTTAAAAATTAACGTAAGGTTCAACCAATAGTACTAGAACAAAAAAAAAATACTAAAATGGATAAAGTATTACATTGTACATCAACAGTCAGGAAAAGAGCTGATCAAGTCACTGTTTCTCATAGTGTCCATTTCACTTCAACAAGTTTCCCCTTTGGTGCTCAGTTAGTAGTTGCCGATCAGGGAGAACATATGATATTTGTCCCTTTGGGACTGGCTTAATTCACTCAGCATAATGTTTTCCAGATTCCTCCATCTTGTTGCAAATGACCGGGTTTCATTGTTTTTGACTGCTGTATAGTATTCTATAGAGTACATGTCCCATAATTTCTTTATCCAGTCTACTGTTGATGGGCATTTGGGTTGGTTTCAGTTCTTAGCTATTGTGAATTGAGCTGCAATAAACATTAATGTGCAGACAGTTTTTTTGTTTGCCAATTTAATTTCCTTTAGGTAAATTCCAAGGAGTGGGATGGCTGGGTTGTATGGTAGGGTTATATTCAGGTTTCTGAGGAATCTCCAGACTGGCTTCCATAGTGGCTTAACCAGTTTGCATTCCCACCAACAGTGGGTTAGTGTCCCCTTTTCCCCACATCCTCTCCAGCATCTATTGTTGGTAGATTTCTGAATGTGAGCCATTCTAACCGGGATGAGGTGAAACCTCATTGTGCTTTTGATTTGCATTTCCCTGATTGCTAGTGATCTTGAACATTTTTTCATGTGTCTGTTGGCCCTTTGGATTTCCTCTTTTGAAAAATGTCTATTGAGGTCCTTGGCCCATCTCTTAAGTGGGTTGTTTGTTTTGATGTTGTGGAGTTTCTTGATCTCTTTGTAGATTCTGGTTATTAACCCTTTATCTGTTGCATAGTTTGCAAATATTTTTCCCATTTTGTCGGTTGCCTCTTCACTTTCCTGACTATATCTTCTGACGTACAGAAACTTCTCAATTTGATGCAATCCCAGATGTTAATTTTGGCTTTGACTGCCTGTGCTTCTGGGGTCTTTTCCAAGGAGTCTTTGCCAGTACCTATATCTTGCAGGGTTTCTCCAGTGCTCTCTAATAATTTGATGGTGTCGGGTCATAGATTTAAGTCTTTAATCCATGTTGAGTGGATTTTTGTGTAAGGTGAAAGGTAGGGGTCTTGCTTCATGGTTCTGCATGTGGAAATCCAATTTTCCCAGCACCATTTATTGAATAGACTGTCCTTACTCCAGGGATTGGTTTTGGATCCTTGATCAAATATAAGTTAGCTGTAGATGTTTGGATTGATTTCTGGTGTTTCAATTCTGTTCCATTGGTTTATCCATCTGTTTCTGTACCAGTACCATGCTGTTTTGATAACAACTGCCCTGTCTGTAATTAACACACAGTTATTCTTACGTGTTTAAATTTTAACTGAAAAGTGATCCCTGTTAAATATAAGAGTGGGAATAAGAGAGGGAGGAGATATACAATTTGGGACATGCTCAATCTGACTTGCCTCAAATGGTGGAGTTAGAAACGTGCCAGGGGATTCCAATATAATCCCATCAAGGTGGCATGTACCAATGCCATCTCACTAGTCCAAGTGATCAACTTCAGTTCACAACTGATCACACTGATACGTCTAAGAGTCAAAGGGATCACACCAACACGACTAGTGTCTGCTAATACTAACTGATAGGATCAAAAAGGGAGAGAATGATCCAACATGGGAAGCGGGATACACAGCAGACTCATAGAATGGCAGGTGCCCTAAATAGCACTCTGGCCTCAGAATCAGCCCTTAAGCCATTCGGATCTGGCTGAAGAGCCCATGAGAGTATTTTAGGCATGGAAAGCCAAGACACACTGGGGGAAAAAAAAGAAGACCTAAATGAAAGATCTCTACGAGTGAGATCCCAGTGGAAAGAACAGGGCCATCAAAGAAGGAGGTACCTTTCTCTGAAGGGAGGAGAGAACTTCCACTTTGACTATGACCCTGTCGGAATAAGATTGAAGTCAGCGAACTCAAAAGGCTTCCATAGCCTAGGCAACTCATGACTAGACCCTAGGGAGATTACTGACACCATAAACAAGAGTGTCAAATTGTTAAGTCAACAACAGGAGTCACTGTGTACTTACTTCTCATGTGGGATCTGTCCTTAATGTGTTGTCCAATGTGAAGTAATGCTATAACTAGTACTGAAACAGTATTTTTACACTTTGTGTTTCTGTGTGGGTGCAAACTGATGAAATCTTTACTTAATATATACTGAATCGATCTTCTGTATAAAGATAATTGAAAATGAATCTTGATGTGAATGGAATGGGAGAGGGAGCAGGAGATGGGAGGGATGTGAGTGGGAGTGAAATTATGAGGGGGGAAAGCCAATGTATTCCATAAACTGTACTTTGGAAATTTATATTTACTAAATAAAAAAAATTAATGTAAGGTGGGCCGGCGCCATGGCTCAATTGGTTAATCCTCCACCTGCTGCACTGGCATCCCATAATGGGCGCCGGGTTCTAGTCCCTGTTGCTCCTCTTGCAGTAGCTCTCTACTTTGGCCCTGGAAGACAGTGGAGGATGACCCAAGTGCTTGGGCGCCTACACCCATGTGGGAGACTAGGAGGAAGCACCTGGTTCCTGGCTTCAGATCGGCGCAGCTCCAGCCATAGTGGCCATTTGGGGGGCTGAACCAACGGAAGGAAGACCTTCCCCCCCCCAACTGTCTAACTCTGCTTGTCACAAAAAAAAATTAATGTAAGGTAATATTATTCCCCTTCCATGGATTGAGAAACTGAAATACAAAGAGGTCGCATGATCCACTAAATGAACCAAGGTGTGTAAAAGGACATTAATGATTAAACTTCATGACATCTACCTTGGCATTATTGCTATGCATGCCCATAGACTAGTTTGTTAGTTTTACATATTGATGACTGGCCTATTTTCCCCAGGTTACTTCTAGATTTTGGTGTTATCATGCTGCACACTTTAGAGAGTTAACACAGCATAAATGTTTGTAAAAAGTATTTGAATTTGACTTAGGATAGATTCTTTTGTTTTAAGAAAATGGCTGGCGCCGGTGCCGTGGCTCACTTGATCCTCCACCTGTGGCACTGGCATTCCATATGAGCACCTGGATCTAGTCCCAGTTGCTCCTCTTCCAGTCCAGCTCCCTGCTGTGGCCCGGGAAGGCAGTGGAAGATGGCCCAAGTGCTTGGGCCCCTGAACCCATGTTGGAGACCAGGAGGAAGCACCTGGCTCCTGGCTTCAGATCAGTGCAGCGCTCCTGTCGTAGCGGCCATTTGTGGGGTGAACCAACGGAAGGAAGACCTTTCTCTCTGTCTCTCTCTCTCTTACTATCTAACTCTGTCTGTTTAATAAAAAAAAAAGAAAGAAAATGGCAGTTGACTAATTTTAATGTGTCCTATGTGATACAGAAATGGTTCACAAAAATACAGAAAAGAAAAAAAAGAATAAAATTTAAAAAAAATTACCCATAAGGTCATAAAGAGAAATAACAGCTATTAATTCACATTTCCCAACATTTTTATATTTTTTTCCAAGAAAATTATAGTAAACAAAAGAAAAATACATGGTAGGGTACTTACAGAAACTTGTGGAAAAATCAAATTAAAACGTTATTTTTCTGAAAAAAATTTGAAATCCATGCCTAGTTTTTCTGTAATGTGTTTTTTTCCATGAACGTTTTGAAGACATCTTATATGAATGAATCTCAAACATTCTGCACCAAAGTGAACTTTTAATTCAATTTCCAGTGAATTTTAAAAATTATTTATTTATTTATTCAAGAGAAAAAGAGAGAGACATATAGACAGAAAGAGAAAAAGAGAAAGAGAGAAGGCGAGAGAGACAGAGATAAAGTCCAGGGGCCAGTGCGCTGTGTGTTAGATGCAGTGCCAGCATCCAATATGGGCATCAGTTTGAGACTTGGCTGCTCCTCTTCTAATACAGCTCTCTGCTATGGCCTAGGAAAGCAGTAGAAGATGGTTCAAGCCCTTGGGGCCCTGCACCCGCGTGGGAGACCTGGAGGGGGCTCCTGGCTCCTGACTTTGGATAGGCGCAGTACCAACTGTTGTGGCCATCTGGGGATTGAACCAGCAGATGGAAGACCTCTCTCTGCCTCTCTGCCTCTGCCTCCCTGTAACTCTGCCTTTCAAAATAAATAATTTTTTTTAAAGTCTATACACTGATTCACTCTCCAAATTCCTTTAGCAGTCAGGTTTAGGCTGAGGCCAATGCTGGAAGGAAACTCAGTAAGTCTGGGTCTTAGAAAACCAATTACTTGAGCCTCCACTGCTGCCTTCCAGGATCTGTTTTAGCAGGAAGCTGTATTGGACCCAGGTACTCTGATATGGGATATGGGCCACCGGGCCAATACCCACCTCTCCATTAATATCTTGAATCCCCCATCATATTCACAGAAGATCAAATTATGCAACATTTGGATTTTGTAGCCTACTTTTTCTCTTAAAATACACCAGAAATATTTCTACATTATTTATATGGATCCACATCATAATTTTTAAAGGGTTCAATGTTTCATTATATGTATATTGACCTAATAATTTAACTAACCAATCTTCTATTGATGGGCATTTCTTGATTAACTTTAGTTTTGCTTAAATTTTGTAGTGACTAAATGCTTCAGTGCATATCTTTGCACATTTGTATAATTATTTGCTCAAGAAAAAGTACCAGAAATAGATGTTTTGTGTTAAGAGGCCTAAATGTTTTTGAAGCTCTCGGTAGATATTACCATATTGTTTCTAGTACTTTGATGAATTTATGTTTCCATCATCAGGGTGTGATATCTTGACAAACAAAGAGCTTTCTAAATGCTGTCTTCTTTTTTAAGCTATATAGTTTGAGGAGAAGAAATGCAAGAATGGAAGTTCATTAAATGGTGCCATCTCTGCATAAAGTAATTTTAATTGAATTTAATCATATATTGCCTGGCCCATAATCTGTGTGTTATTATTTATTTGAAATTTCACAACTTCAAATGAGGATGAAGCATCAAAAGTTAGCTAAGTTGGAAAAGTGGAAGTTTAGTTCATTGACATAAATTGCTTTAGAGGATACCATGGGTGCCTCATATTACTCGCTTTATCACTCCTTCACCCTCTTCCAGTTTATGCACATATTGGCCCAGAACAGCTCCAACTTTCCAGAATTGTCCTCTGCCAAATGCAAAGCTAAGATGCTTCCTAGTCCTGCCTTCCAGAACTGGATTCCTCCTTTACCTCAACAGGGAAACAACTGTGGTATAATTGGTACACTTGTGCTTAAAGCTACTGTGGTAATCAGACTAAGGCTGAGATTTCATCATTGCTTTTTTCTTCTCTTGCTCTACTCTGCTTACTTCATTTTCCAAACACTCCTCTCAAACCAGAAACCCTATTTCAGATTCTTCTTCTTGAGTATAAGGTTTTGTACACACACACACACACACACACATACACACTTAAGAAACAAATTCACTTTTCAATCCATTTTATTGCTTGCATCACTTATTACCAGCAAATTCAAAATATGTAGAAGTAATTCACTATTACCATGGAACAAATGCTATCAGATAAATATTGACTTTCCATAGGAAACAAATAATGTGTGTTTGGTAAACAGAGAAGAATGTTGAATCTATTTTACTATTGGTGTATATGTTGAGTCAAAAATGAAATTAACAAATTTGTAGAAAATTAGAGGTGATTAGTGTTTTTGGTGATTTTCAAATGATTTTATACTTATGATGGTCTCAAGTTGAGGAAAATGTAAATAAATGATGACTATTCTGAAGCCAAAGGCACATGATTTTGTCAGATACATACATCCTAACATGGAAAAAATGCCAGGTAAGAACTATATTCCTTTGCAGTCCACACCAGGGAATACATTTTATTTCAGCCATGATGAACGTCTTTGAAAGAAATGTTATGGATTGTTTTTATGCAAGGATAAAATTTCAAATAAAAAAAGTAAGTTAGGTCTTTGAAACCTCCTCAAGATTGCCTTTGAATTGAAAAGCAGAAGGATTTCTCAAAGTAGGCTCAACTGTGTAATATTACAGTACTCTATATTATCATTTAAACTTCTCCTTGAATTTTGTGCTAAAATGTGGATGAGCCCCTATGTCTTTGTCTATATGGACAAGGTGATTGAATTTTGTACTTGAAAGATTAGGATAGATATTTGAGCATAAATGGAGTTATTTGGTCTGATTCATCTAACTTAAAACATAAAGATAGTTTCTAAACTATTTCTAATTGTTGTAAATTCCCCATAGCTTTTTTTCTCAATACTCACATCTCCATTCTAATAGTATCTACTTCTGTAATTCTGAGAATTGGATACTTTTGAGATTGAATGATGAGAGAAGCATAAAGTGATGAGCAAGTGATGGTGAATTTTTCTTACATTTTAATTCCCAAAATAATGTTTTTAGCAATATTAACTATATGGTTATATCACTTAAATCATGGATTTGAAGATTGCCAGCCAATCTCTTTGGAAATTATAGGCATCTCTGTAGCTTTGACCAGAGGCTGTCAGACTCAAAGGAGGTATACAACTAGCATTTATATCTACAGCATGCTAGCCATCCTCAAAATATGCAACCAGATATTGCTTTTGATTTCTGAGATTCTGTAGTATCTCACATTTTTATTAACCACTTATAATCAAGGCACTGATCTTGACATCTGTGGACTCTTTTAGGAGTATGTGATACTAAACAATGATGCAGCAGCTTGCATTTTGCCCATGAAAACACCTCATGATGGCTGCATGATTTGGCCTCATTGTTTCGTATCAGCTGGATTTCTGAATTCGTCTAGGGACACTGCTTCCATCTGTTAAGGAATCTAATTAGCTGACTCTATTTTGGAGCAATTCTGTTACCTCTTAGAGTTGCCTCCCATCGACTCAGCTCTGATTTCAGCAGTTTTTTTTTTTTAAATACTAAGATATTCATATAAAATAAGAAAATCTTCATAATCTAACAAAATGAGTTCTTCATTTGTACGTAAAGGGACTAAGTGTTCAATATGTGGTGTCATCAATCTCTACTTCTATCTATTCTTATGGATCATCAGTTTATATTCATGAAAGGGATCAGAGCACAGGAATTTGAATATATGAAATTTACTTCTGTGTCCTTGGGCATAGACAGAATCATCTTTTTTCCCAGCCTTCTTTTTTAAAAAACTGTTCAAACTACTTTATTGGTCAAGTGAAGTGCAATACAAACACAAATAACCATGAGTGTGAAATCTAAACTTAAAAATAATTTTGTGTTTTAACCATTATTCTTGTCACTGCAAATAAGGCTACTTTCTTTGGAAAGCTAGAAAAAATAATCCAGCACAGAAAACCCTCTTGGCTCTACAGTCTCCCTTTACAAGCTCTTAACATGTTCGTTTGAAATAAACGTTTGAACGAGATCCAAAGGAAGGTGATATAAGTACCCAGTTTTCTAGCTGTGAGGACTATTCCTAATGGCCTGCTCCAAAATGATGATCTGATTTGCAGCAGAATTTCAGGCCAATATTTATGTACCTTTCTTTGTTACATGGCTGAATTTCTTTTTTATTTATTTTTTAAAAATATTTTATTAATATAATGAGAACAGATATCATGTATTTCAAAGATACAACTCTAAGAATATAATGATACTTCTCTCCCTCCCTCCCTTCTCTTTCCTTTATTTTTTTCTTTTAACTTTCACAATAACATTCTTTCAATTTACTTTATAATCAAAGACTTAATATTCTACCTAGTATAGTCACTAATTAAGTCATTAGTTATCAATAATAACCTTGAATGTAAATGGACTAAACCCTCCAATTAAAGCATACATATTGCCTGAATAGAAGGGTGCTTATATTATAAAATAAAACATAGGCACTATTAAGATAACACGGGTAGAATGAAGGCTATTGTGGTCACCACCTTCCTAGGCAAAATTGTAAGCAGAATTTTGTGATTGTGTCCAACTTCCTCTTTCTTTTTAATTCCTCTTTCTTCAAATCCCCTCCCCATCCTGTTTGGAGACAACAGTTCCCTTTTTTGTTCTTATCCCCCTCTCCTGATAGTTTTTCATCAGTGAATGGATGTGATATGAACAAGAATTGTAATCTTTTTCTTAATCAAAGGGATCTGCTTATAAGATTTTATATGTCTGTGAACTAAAGTTCCATGTCAAAGAAACACAAATCTTATTTGGAGAAAGCTACATAATAGAGATGGGTACTGTGAATACTATGAGGCTGGGAGTGCATGAACTCAAACTTTTTCATTGAAGATGCAGTAGTTAGGACAAAAATCTGATGTAATGATTTTTTCAGGTACACATCCAGCATGATGTCTTTTGTCGGGTAAAACGGACCCTTATTTGGTTGTGCAGCAACTATATTATATTGATGTCTTGGAAGGGATTAGGATATTCTGTGAAGGTTTTCCAAACTGATTGCTCTATGCTAATTTTCAACAAAGGTAAACATCCATTCCAGGATCAAGAAGCCTGAGGCAGTCCGCTCTGTCTCCCTCTCTTTCTGAGTGTTTAGGCATGCATTGTTTGTTTGGTGGATGTGCTCCAGACTACAAATCGATGTGTTTCGGGGGTGGTAAGATATATGGTGACAGAGTTCCATTATTATTTCCCCCTAAATCCAACATCCATGTAGCTGTAATATCCTTAAATCTCTATTAACGGATAATAGACCCACATATAGAAGAAATATGTATGAAAGAAAGGTATAGAGGCTGAATTGAATCTCTGAAATGTTGTATGTACTTAATTGTAGCTGCCATCCAGGCAGGCTCTTGCTTTACAAGCAAGCCTGTGAAAGGAAGGGAGTCAGTGGGGTATATAGCAGGAGGCAAAGAAGCTTCTTTCCTTTCCATTTCCTGAATTCTCAGTGTAAGTTAGAGATCATCAAGGCAATATGAGCAAAGCATGTTAGAGTAGAAAGAGGACTGGTCTCAAAATCAAGAGGCATATTTTTCCTTCTCTGCCAGTTCACCATTAGGGTGAAAGAATCTTGGAATGGATATTTGTGTTTAATGTTCCAGCCTTCAATCTCCTTATCCATACAATAGAGATGCTTATGCTTCCTTCCTTTCTTTCAATTACTCCCTCCCTAATTGAGCAGACAATCAAATGAGGTTGTCTGTAAAGCACTATGATAAACACAAATGATTGCACTATCTGTGTAAGTGTAAGGGATTATTGTGTAAATTATTACTAGTGTCCTCATTATTGTCACAAAGTGTTTTGTGCAACTGAATGTATTGCTAAGAGAGAGAGAAGTCTGTGACTTCTTTCACCTATGTCATCCAGGTTAGCCTTTATTTGAATCGTGTGGTCCTCTGGCCCTATTTTAAATTAGAAACTGTGTTATGAAACAAAGGATTTCCCAAAGAGCAAGGTTGTGAGCAGCAGTAGTAGTTGAAAGAACTACTTGGCTTTCTGAAGACAGACCATACCCAATACCAATTTGGACTAATTAATGTAAACAAGAAACTGAAAACAATGCATTTGGAGAAGAATGTGAAGGAAGGGCCCATGTCTTAAAATATCTGAGAGTGCTTGGTTATAAGGAACTCTTCTACCTTCTGACCATGAATAACACAACTAGAGCCCAGTCAAAAGTGGGAACCTCAGTGCTAGTTAAGAAGGAAAATTAGATTCTTCTTAAACATCAATGTTAACTAAATACACATTTTTTATAATTAGTCTAAGCAAATTTGTGCCAACATATAAAACACTGTCATTCTTACAGTGCTAGAAAATATGTGTAAACATCAAAGTAAGTAAAGGGTGAATCAACTTCATGGAGCAAACTGCTTGTCTGTGTATAAACTGATTTATCCATGGCACTCTTTAGGGTATAAATTTTAAAATACTGAGTAATTTAACAATGAAGTCAATCCCACCATCCCAAATCAACTTTCTTAACTGTGACTCTCTAAATTCTACTTCATCTTAGATCTTGGTATGAACCACACGATTTGTAAACTTCTGACAAACACTTTTGTTGTACCTGGCAGTGAATATTAGGCTGTTCCAAATGATTTCCACATGAGGACCAAAATATTTGAAGCAGACTTGGAAGAGCTAGGATGAGGAATCACAGATACAGTTATAAAATGATACTTGACTCACATTTTGAGAACCTGAGAGTCAGTTTTTGCTGTTTGCTGATTCTACTGATTTTCACAAACAGTGCTCTGCTGTATATTCTGCATCGGGGCCAGGACTGACATGACTCAAGTGAGTCTCTCAAAGCACAAATTTTGAGGAGGCACTTGCTCAGTGCCATGCAAGTGAGATTTGAGAGGCAGATATTATGGGGTTGTGTGAAAAGCCTTCAAAGGAGCATTCCAAGTGACTGCCTCCACATAATTTCTGCTTTATGCACTTCACTCACCTTGCCTCGCTTGTTACTAATTATTAGTGACAAAGACTTTATGTGGATTTTTAATGCCAACGACCAAAGTGTCTTCCTCTAGAACAGGAATCAGCAAAATATAGTATAAAGGCCATCTCCATGGCCTATATATTTTTTATATCATCCACAACCAAAAATGATTTTATATTTTTAAACATTTGCTTATGAAAAATAATCTATAGATTATATTTGTACCACAAAATCTGAAAATACTTAGTATCTGGCCCATTTCAAAAATGTTCATGGACTCCTATCTGGAGTTTTATAGTCCTGCATACCAGAGCCCATCTTAAAACTTTTAACAGGTTCTCTGAACAACCTAGATATCATTAATAGATAAGGCAGAAGATAGTCTAAGTTCTTAAGTAGACAGCAAAATCACAGAATTAAGTAAAATAGTGTTTGCAAATTTTAGATCTATAAAACTAAGTTTTCTAGAATGTAGATTTTACATATTAATTAAAACAGCAGAAGTAGAAGTAGTAAGGTTTTCCCAAGGAATGTATCAATTGGTCATAGTGTATTCAATAGACATTTGCTGAATAGTCTTTATGAGTGAAATTAACACTTTATTTCTTTAAGGTGTTCTTAAAAAACTATATTTCTGGTCCACTGGAAGTAATAAGAGATAAGAGATTATCTTAAAATGCATGGGTCAAACTGAAGGAAATCAATTTCAGAATATTCTGGAAAAAAAGATACTTATCTTGTTGCCAATGGAGGGAGCTGACTCCCCTGATTTGGTGTTACAATTTTTTTTATACCAGCAACATAGAGCACAAAGGGCATTGGTGGCCCTATCCAAGCAAGCACAAGGATAATTCAAATATTTTTTACACTGCTTCCAGCCTTCCCTTTGGGAAGGATTCTTTATAGTCTGGAAGAGTGCATCTCTGAAGACTGTGTGACTCACAATTTAAAACGACAGAAACAGACCTGGAAGAGTTTGCATACATCACACAGCCAACTCTGCAGGGAAGTTTGCTTCAAAATGGGGAGGTGTTCTGAACACTTTATTATCTCCCCTGGGTCAGAATATGTAGCCTTGGTGACACATGTTCATAATTTTCTTATTTTATTTCAGGCAGGTTCACTTGGGACATTTTTTACCACACTTGGACATGTAGGTTTAAATTTTATCTTTTATTTATTGGAGTCATGCAAAAAAGCAAGCTTAAAAAATCTCCAAATAAAGGGACAATGAGCAAAGGACTCTGAAGTTGTTATATTTACTTTTTCCTTCACATAATTTATGTCCTGGAGAGAGGTCCACAGGTCTTGTTATAACTTGCTAACCTGACAGTTCATTAATTGCATCTGTTTTCCCAAAGAGCAAAAAGATCATTACATAGTAAAGTCAAAGATATTAGAGAGACCTCTCCTAAGGGAATTCTGTGAACCTCATCTAACTCTAAATGAAATACCGTGTTTGAGGTTCAGGGCATAAGGCTCCGTTAGGACCTGTTGTTTAAATGTGGACGAGACTTCCTTTCTCCATTGTTCACTTCCTTCAACTCTAAAATTAGGCCTTTAATGGATCATTTCTAAATCATGACTTAAAAAAATATTTTTTTTTTTCTGATTTTTTTTTAACTTTTATTTAATGAATATACGTTTCCAAAGTACGAATAATGGATTACTATGGCTTCCCCCCCATACCGTCCCTCCCACCCACAACCCTCCCCTTTCCCACTCCCTCTCCCCTTCCATTCACATCAAGATTCATTTTCGATTATCTTAATATACAGAAGATCAGCTTAGTATACATTAAGTAAGGATTTCAACAGTTTGCTCCCACACAGAAACATAAAGTGAAAAATAATAGATGATTTTTTTTAATGATGATGAAATCAGATCAGACCTATTGTCATGTTTAATCCCAGTGAGAGTCAAGTTGGGAGTTGATAGTTTCTATTCTTTTCTTTTTTTTTTTTTTTTTTTTTTTTTTTTTTTTTTTTTTTACAGAGGATCAGTTTAGTATGCATTAAGTAAAGATTTCAACAGTTTGCACCCCCATAGAAACACAAAGTGAAATATATTATTTGAGTACTCGTTATAGCATTAAATCTCAATGCACAGCACATTAATGACAGAGATCCTACATGAGGAGTAAGTGCACAGTGACTCCTGTTGTTGACTTTACCAATTGACACTCCTGTCTATGGCATCAGTAATCTCCCTATGCTCCAGTCATGAGTTTCCAAGGCTATGGAAGCCCCTTGAGTTCTCCGACTCTTATCTTGTTTAGACAAGGTCATAGTCAAAGTGGAGGTTCTCTCCTCCCTTCAGAGAAAGGTACCTCCTTCTTTGAAGACCTGTTCTTTTCACTGAGATCTCACTCACAGAGATCTTTTGCCAGAGTGTCTTGGCTTTCCATGCCTGAAATACTCTCATGGGCTTTTCAGCCAGATCTGAATGCCTTTAGGGCTGATTCTGAGGCCAGAGTGCTATTTAGGGCATCTGCCATTCTATGAGTCTGCTGAGTATCTCACTTCCCATGTTGGATCACTCTCCCCTTTATTTATTCTATCGGTTAGTGTTAGCAGGTACTAGACTTGCTTATGTGCTCCCTTTGACTCTTAGTCCTTTCATTATGATCAATTGCGAACTGAAATTGATCACTTGGACTAGTGAGATGGCATTGGTACATGCCACCTTGATGGGATTAAATTGGAGTCCCCTGGTATGTTTCTAACTCTACCATTTGGGGCAAGTCAGCTTGAGCATGTCCCAAATTATATATCTCTTCCCTCTCTTATTCCTACTCTTATGTTTAACAGGGATCACATTTCAGTTAAATTTCAACACTTAAGAATAACTGTGTATTAATTACAGAATTAAATCAGTCATATTAAGTAGAACAGACAAAAAAACTACTAAGAGGGATAATGTATTAAGTTGTTCATATAATGAACGACTTAAAAAAATATTATGAAGCATTTCAAATAAATAAAAATATGGAACATATTATGAAGCACAGTCATGGAGTCATCAATAATATATATCAGTTCTCAACATTTTTTTCTATAGTTGATGACGACATTTAAAAAAAACAATCAACACTCATAGCTGCAGCCCCAGTGTATTTCTCCCTTGATCTAAGTCCTATCCCTTCCTCCCCAGGTCCTAAATTTATGAATATCATCCCATGTTTCAAAAATAAATTGTGCATTTATATTTCCTTGCCTTTATGAGATATGCAGACATACATAAAAGGTGACATGATTTTGCATGTTTGCAGTCTTGATGTAGACAATACTTTATATCTTGAGTTTTTCTTTTGTATTCAGTATTGATTATTTTTTTAAATAGAAGGGGTCTTTTAAAAAGTTCATGGGATATGCATATTATCCAAAAGAAACAATGTATGTGTCTTTAAATATTTTGTATAAAATAAACATCTTTTAATTCATTTTTTCAAGAATTTTTTCAAGTATTCTTGCATTTAATGCTGACAACCCTAGGCCTAGATTATTGATTTTAACCACTGGATGATGTTTCATTGTATGAATATGTCACAACTGATCTATTTTCCAGTTTGAATAGATTTAAATTATTTTTAAGTTTTTGCAAATAGTTCTGAAATAAAATATGGTATATGTGCCTCCCCATGCATTTATGCATGAGTTCCTTAAAGTCAGTATTACTTAAAATGGCCCATTCTTTGGTAACAATTTGTGGACAGCAGCTGGTCCAAGGTGCATACTTACAGTGGCATTTCTCTAAGGCAGGGTTCTCTAAGGTGGGTTTATGGACACATTATTTTTTTTGATAAATTATTACCAAAATTCTTCCCAATTTACTATCCTCTATTAAAAGGTAAGACTCCCATTGCCCCCATCTTCTCACAGACTTATAGTATTTCATATTTTAAAACTATTGCCAGGGCCAGTGCTGTGGCATAGAGGGTTAAGCCTCCACTGGCAATGCCAGTATCCCATATAGTCACCATTTCAAGACCCGGCTGCTCCACTTCGGATCCAGCTGTCTACTAACGCACCTGAGAATGCAACAGAAAAAAATTAAAAAGCATAAAGTAAAAAGTGTAAACCACAGTTCCACAAGAGTATTAACAAGGGCTGAAAATAATAATCAAATCCACAAGATGTTCATTTCATTTACATACTTTTTTCTATTCAGTACTAACTACTACATATTAGAGAAAGCATATGATATTTGTCTTCATGAGACTGGCGTATTTCACTAAGCATAATCGTCTCCAGTTACACTCATTTTGTTGCAAACAACAGGATTTCATTTTCATTTTTTATGGCTGAGAAATGCCAGATTACCTTTGAAAGATTTCCAGTCAGACTGCCGTCTGTTTTTTTTTACCAGAATCCCTACAAACTAGGAGAGAATGGAGAGACAGAGTCCAAGTCTTAAAAGAAAAAGAAAGGGTCAACCAAGAATATCGTACCAGCAAAGCTCTCATTCATAAATGAAAGTGAAATCAAGAACTTCCAAAACAGAAAATGAAAGAATTTGTCACACTTCATCCAGTTTTATAATGATACTTAAGGATGCACTACACACAGACGCAGAGAAACATAGTCAGCATCATGAAAGAACATGAATGCAGAAAATCTCCTTGTAAAAGTGCACAGGAAATCCAAAACAAATAATTGGAATATTTATGAAAAAATACCAGGACCAAGTCATTACTTATCAATAATGTCCTTGAATGTAAATAGCCTAAATTCTCCAATTAAAAGATAACACAGACTGGCTGAATGGGTTACAAAACCAGACCCATCTGTTTGCTGCTGATGAGAAACACACCTCACTAACAAAGATACGCTCAGACTGAGAGTATAGAAAAAGATATCCCATGCTAATGGAAAGCAAAAATGAGCAGGAGTACCAATTTTAATATCTGACAAAATAGACTTTAACACAAAAACTGTTAAAAGGAAAAGAAGGACATTATGTAATGATTAAGGAATCACTTCAACAGGAAGATATGACTATAGTAAATGTATATTTACCCAATACTGGGGTGCCTGACTATTTAAAACAAATATTAATGGATCTAAAAAGGGAGACAAGGGGCCGGTGCTGTAGCATAGTGGGTAAAGGCACCGCCTACAGTGCTGGCATCCCATATAGGTGCCAGTTCAAGTCCTGGTTGCTCCTCTTCCTATCCAGCTCTCTGTTTTGGCCTATGAAAGCAAAAGAAGATCGCTCAAATCCTTGGGCCCCCGCACCCACATAGGAGATCTGGAAGAAGCTCCTGGCTCCTGGCTTTGGATCGGCTCAGGTCGGACCATTTGTGGACATTTGTGATGTGAACCAGCAGATGGAAGACTCTCTCTCTTTGCCTCTGCTTCTCTGTAACTCTGGCTTTCAAATAAAATAAAATAAAATAAAGTAAATAAAGGGAGATACAGGTTGCAATACAATAGTAATGGGAGACTTCAACACCCCGCTTTTATCAGTGGACAAATCAGCTAAACAAAAAATCAACAAAGAAACAATCAAGCTAATTTACACTATGGGTCAAATGGACCTAACTGATATCTACAGAATCTTTCATCTCACAGTTGCAGAATACACATTCGTTTCATCAGTCCATGCAATGTTCTCTAGAATAGACCATATGCTAGATCATAAACCAAGTCTCAACAAATTCAAAAAAATTGAAATCATGCCATGTATCTTTTCTGATACAATGGAATGAAACTGGAAATTAACAACTTAAGAAACTGTAGAAAATATGCAAACACATGGAGACTGAACAACATGCCCCTGAATGCAGAGTGGATCATAAGGGAAATCCAAAATTTCCTAGAAATGAATAAAGATGTCAATACAGCATATCAAAACTTATGGGCTACAGAAAAAACAATGTTAAGAGGCAAGTTTATAGCAATTATTGCCTACATCAAAAAATTGGAAAGGCATCAAATAAATAATTTAACAATGTATCTCAAAGACCTAGAAAAACAAGAACAAACCAAACTCAAAGTTGGTAGAAGGAAAGAAATAATCAAAATTTGAGAATAAACAAAATTGAAACCAAAATATTATATAAATGATCCATGAATTGAAGAGCTGTTTTTTTGAAAAAAAAAAAAACAAAAAACAAAAAACAAAATTGATATACCATTGGCCCAATTAATAGATTTTGTTTTCTTTTTCTTTTTTTCTTTTCTTTTCTTTTTTCTTTTTTTTTTTTTTTTTTTTTGACAGGAAGAGTAGACAGAGAAAGAGACAGAGAGAAAGGTCTTCCTTTTGCTGCTGGTTCACCCTCCAATGGCCACCGTGGCCGGCGCGCTGTGGCCCGCACATCGTGCTGAACCGATGGCAGGAGCCAGGTACTTATCCTGGTCTCCCATGGGATGCAGGGACCAAGCACTTGGGCCATCCTCCACTGCACTCCTGGGCCACAGCAGAGAGCTGGCCTGGAAGAGGGGCAACCGGGACAGAATCTGGTGCCCCGACCAGGACTAGAACCCAGTGTGCTGGCGCCGCAAGGTGGAGGATTAGCCTAGTGAGCTGTGGTGCTGGCCCAATTAATAAATTTTTAAAGCATTTTTAAAGTTTTATTTTTTATTTAAAATGCAAAGTGACAAAGACAAATATCATATGTTCTCCCTGATCAGCGACAACTAACTGAGCACCGAAGGGGAAAATTGTTGAAATGAAATGGACACTATGAGAAACAGCGACTTGATCAGCTCTTGTCCTGATGGTTGATGTACAATGTAATACTTTATCCATTTTAGTATTTTTCTTTTTGTTCTAGTACCATTGGTTGAACTCTGTAATTAATACACAATTGTTCTTAGGTGTTTAAATTTTAACTGAAAAGTGATCCCTGTTAGGAATTTGGAAAACATTATGCTGAGTGTAATAAGCCAATCCCAAAGTGACTTGTTCTCCTTGATAGGTGACAACTAATTGAGCAACAAAAAGGAAACCGGTTAAAGTGAAATGAACAATATGAGAAACGGTGACTTGATCAGCCCTCACCCTGACTGTTGATGAGCAACTTGATATGTATTCTTAGTATTTTTTTTGTTTGTTCTACTTAATACTTTTGGTTGAATACTGTAATCAATACACAATGATTCTTAAGTGCTGAAACTTAACTGAAAAATGATCGCTGTTAAATATAAGAGTGGGAATAAGAGAGGGAAGAGATGTGCAATTTGGGACATGCTCAAGCTGACTTTCCTCAAACGGTAGAGTTAGAAACAGACCAGGGGATTCCAATTCAATCCCATCAAGGTGGCATGTACCAATGCCATCTCACTAGTCCCAGTGATCAATTTCTGTTCACAATTGATTGTAATGATAGGACTAAGAACCAAAGGGATCACATAAACAAGAATAGTGTCTGCAAATACTAGCTGATAGAATCAAAAAGGGAGAGAATGATCCAACATGGGAAGTGAGATACACATTAGACCCATAGAATGGCAGATGTCCTAAATAGCACTCTGGCCTCAGAATCAGCCCTTAAGACATGCGGATCTGGCTGAAAAGCCCATGAGAGTATTTCAGGCATAGAAAGCCAAGACACTCTGGGGAAAAAAAAAAAACCTAAATGAAAGATCTCCGTGAGTGAGATCCCAGTGGAAAGAATGGGTCATCAAAGAAGGAGGTACCTTTCTCTGAAGGGAGGAGAGAACTTCCACTTTGACCATGGCCTTGTCTAAATATGATCAGAGTCAGTGAACTCAGGGGGCTTCCATAGCCTTGGCAGCTCATGACAAGAGCCTAGGGTGATTACTGAGGCCATACACAAGAGTGTCAATTTGTTAAGTCAACAACAGGAGTCACTGTACACTTACTCCTCATGTAGGATCTTTGTCCTTAGTGTGCTGTACATTGAGATTTAATGCTATAACTACTACTCAAACAGTATTTTTCACTTTATGTTTCTGTGTGGGAGCAAACTGTTGAAATCTTAATGTATGCTAAACTGATCTTCTGTATATAAAGAGAATCGAAAATGAATCTTGATGTGAATGGAAGGGGAGAGGGAGTGGGAGAGGGGAGGGTTGTGGATGGGAGGGACGTTATGGGGGAGAAGCCATTGTAATCCATAAGCTGTACTTTGGAAATTAATATTCATTAAATAAAAGTTTGAAAAAGAAAGAATCAAACAAAAAATGTATACAGGTCAAAAGAAAGACAAAAAAAACCTCACATTTTAAAAAGGGACTCATTTCCAGTTGGAATGAGGACAGAGTATTACCGTGACATTTCACCCTCGTGGGCACGAGTCCTCCACGGATGAAGCTCTGCTCCCAAACCTGCGCTGGCTTTCATCAGCACCTGCCCTGGGCTCTTTAGTAAATTATTATTTGTGAATTACACATGGACAGAGTGAGCTTTATTTAAACCAGACTCATAAAAGTAGGGGTTGTACATCTCTGGGTTCACAAAATATAATAGGGCTCTAAGGAAAATAACCTTGTCAGTCCCAGGGGACTTTCCTCCCCAGGAGTTGATTTGTCACTTTCTTTTTATACAGCTGGGCTCGCAGCCAGTATGTCTTATATTCCAGTCTCCTCTTCTCATCTTCTCTCTTTTTCTGGACTTCTGGCAGCTGCTCATACATCCGTTTAGACCTCTGAATCATCTCCTTCTTCCCAATGGGCTTGATCTTCTGGGCAGCCAGGAACACTCTCTTGGGCAGTGGGGCTGGGGCAAAATACTTGTACTTTTTTTTTTTTTACAAGTCATAGTATAAATTGTCAACACAAACACATGGCATGAACCAATCATGTCAAATAATTAGCCTTTTAATTTTTTTTTTATCATTTCTGTGTGTTTGGTACAACTAGCACCTCTCTTCCAGTTCTTTATGAATGAATAAATACATTACCTTGAACTGTAGTCACCTCACTATGCTGTGGGAGACAAGAACCAGTTACCTTCATCTGAGCTGAGTTTTGGTATCTATTATCCTCCCTGTCCCATCCACTCTCCTTTCACCCTTCTTAGCCTCCAGCTCTCACTATTGTAAATTCAGACCGTATGTATTTACAAATTTTTAAATTTCCACATATGAGGGAGAACTGTGATAACTGTCTTTCTGTGTATGGTTCATTTTACTTTAGTGATCTCCAGTTCCTTTAGTTGCAAATAATCAGGATTTCCTTCTTTTATGTTGGGCAGAAAAGTGTGTTCTAGTCTCCACTACTGATCACTTCACATCTCCACTACCGATCACTTCACATCTGCATTTCTTCAATTCACTATTGGTTCTGGAGCCAGATTAGTATCTAAATTTGGGCACCTATAATTGTGTTTTCCTCTCTTCCTATTGGCAGCTCAGGCATTTGTCTCATTAACATATTTCATGAAGGTAAATCCCTTATGAATAGGCAAACCCACAATTCTGTCATTCTTTGCGGAAGATACCCTCTACATAAGAATTTTTAAGTATCCAATAGTGTCGTGATTCCCAGTGAATACACAGGAATTCATGGTGTAAACCTGACTTGTTGGTGATATTGTTAGCCATTGCATTTGAGGATAGATAGGGTCTTCACAAAGCTGGAATGTGTCCTGAAGATCAAAAATAATTTACCCAAGTGAAGTTCCACTGACATTTCAGGAGGGAGGAGGGAAGAAAACCGACTCTGTATCTTCTACTCTTGAATTATTTCTGGAGAGCCAACTGCTACTCGATGTTGGCGACAACGCTACAATCATTCAACATTGATCTCTTCATAGAATTGTTTCCTTTGCTGTGCAGAAGCTTCTTAGTTTGATGTAATGGCATTTGTCTACTTTTTATTTTGTTGCCTGTGCTTTTGGGGTCTTATCTAAAATATTGGTGCCTATATGCATGTTTTAAAGTGTTTATACAATATTTTCTTCTAGTAGTTTCAGAGATTCCTGTCTTACATTTAGATATTTTATCCACTATGAAATGATTCTTTTTTTTAGGATTAAAGGTAGAAGAGATTTTCTGGATAATGATATCCAGTCCTGTAAACATCATTCGTTAAAGAGACTGCTTTATCTAATACAGGTTTTTTGTGCTTTTGTTGAAGATAAATTGGCGGTAAATGCATAGTTATTTCTGGAATTTCTATTCTATTCCATTTGTCTATGTGCCTATTTTTATGCCAGTAATATTCTATTTTGATTAACATAACTCTGTAGTATGTCTTCAAATCTGGTATTGGGATACCTACAGCTTTTCCTTTTCATTCAAAGTTACTTTGGCTATTTGGGGACTTTTTTGCTTCTGTACGCTTTTGTAATTTTTTCTCACTATAAATAATGCCATTGATATTTTTATCATTACATTGAATATGTAAAATGATTTTGATATATTGACATTTTAATATGAATTATTCTAATCCATAAAAAATGGGCAGTATTTCCAGTCTTGTGTCTGTCTTCTTCAATATCTCATTAGAGTTTTGAAATTTTTTTGTAGAGGTCTTTCACAACCTTTATTAAATTTATTCCAAGGTATTGTATTTTTGTGGTTATTGAGAATGGGGTTGCTTTTCTTTGAAAAGAGGCCAGTTTTGTGGCACATTTGGTTAAGCTGCCACCTGTAATGCTGACATCTCATGTGAGTGCCAATTTGAGTCCTGGCTATTCCACTTCTGTTCAGGTTCATGCTAATGTACCTAGGAAAGCGTTGGAAGATTACCAAAGTGCTTGGGCCCCTGTCACTCATGTGGGAGACCTAGAAGGAGTTTCAGACCCCTGGCTTTGGTCTGGATCTCTCTCTCTCTCTCTCTCTCTCTCTCTCTCTCTCTCATGTTTCAGTAAAGAATGACACACAACAAAGGGGGGAGACAGACAAGGGGAGAGAAGGAAAAATAACGGGAGAGAGAGAGAGAGAGACAGAGAGACAGAGAGAAATTTTCTATCCAATGATTCATTCCCCAAATGGCCACAACAGTTGGTGCTGGACCAGATCAAAGCCAGGAACCAAGAATTCTGTCCTGGTCTCCTACATGGGTGGTATGGGCCCAAGCATTTGGGCCAACTTCTGCTACTTGTCTAGGTGTATTAGCAGGGAGCTGGATCTGAAGTGTTGCAGCTGACATTTGAACCAACAGTCAGAAATGGGATGCTGGGATGCTGCTGCACCATAATGCCAGCCATATGGGACTGCTTTTAACAGTTCTTTCTTAGTTAGTTTGTTATTGGTATGCAAAAATACCATTAATTTTGATGTGTTTATTTTTTATTCTGCAACTTCACTAAATTCATTCATCAGCCCTAATAGTCACTTGGTGGGGTCTTTAGTTTTCTATATACAGAGAATCATATTATATGTTAACAAGGGATACTTTGACTTCTTCCTTTCCTATCTGCATGCTTTTTATTTCTTTCTTGTTTATAATTGCTCTGGCTAAAATTCCTAGCAGTATGTTGAGTAAAGGCCTTCAGAGTGGACATCCCTGTCTGGATCCATATCATAGAGGAAATTCTTTCCACTTTGCCTATTTAAGTATGAGGACTATGGGTTTATCTTCATTAAGTTGAGGCATATGCCTCCTATATCTAATTTGTTGTAGGTTTTAAGCATGAATTAATGTTGAATTATACTGAGTGCTTCTTTCTGCATATTTGGGGATGATCATGTGATTTTTATCTTCATTCTGTTGATGAATGTGTTGCTTTTATTCATTGGAATATGTTGAATTATTCCTGCATCCTGGAATAAATTCCACATGGTCATGATGAATGATCTTTTTGATGTGTTGTTGGAATTGATTTGCTTGTATTTTCTTTGGAATTTTTGAATCTTTGTTCAACAGAACTATTGGCCTATCTTTTCCTTTTTTTCTTGTGCCCTTGTTTAGTTTGGTATAAAGGTAATATTGGCCTCAAAGAGCATAGGTGGAAGGATTATTTTCCTTTCTTTTTTTTTTGAATAATTTGAGAACAATTGATATGAGTTCTTCATTGAAGATCTGAAAGGATTCAATAATGAAAACATCAGGTACTAGGCTTTTCTTTGTTGGGAAACTTTTGATTACTGAGTTGATTTCATTATTCAATATTGGTATGTTCACATTTTCTATGTCTTCATCTTTCAAGTAAGTTGTCTATATCCAGAAGTTTATCTATTTCTTCTAAGTTTTCAAATGTGTTGGCATATAATTTTTCCAAGTAGTCATTCATTCATGAGCTTTTGTGTTTCTGTGACATCACTTATATTAACTTCATTTTCACCTGTGAAAAATTCGAATCTTCTCTTTTTTTTTTGGCAAATAGACTACCTGAAGGCTCTTCTATTTTGTTTATCTTTTCAAAGAACCAGATCCTCATTTTATTGATATTCTGTCTTGAAGTTTTGTGTCTACTTCATTTATTCTGCTATGAACTTTTTTATTTCTCCCCTTGTCCTAATTTTGAATTTGGTTCATTCTTGTTTTTCTAGTTCCTTGAGATATATCATTTGCTAGTTATTTGAAATAAATTATTTTAATTATGGACACTTATTGCTGTAAATTTACCTCTTAATACTGCTTTTCCTATTTTTATAAGTTTTGGCAAGTAGTGTTTCCACTTTCATTTTTTTCAAGACATTTTGTAGTTTCCCTAGAAACATTTTTTTCAGTCTCCATATATTTGTATAATTCTTAAAGTTTCTTTGTTGTTGAATTCTAGTTTTATTCCATTATACTCAAAAAATTAGATGGTATGATTTTAATTTTTCAAGTTTATGAGACTTATTTTACATTCTAATATAGGGTTTATTCCAGGGACTGCTCCAAGTGCTGATGAAAAGAATATGTATTGCAGTGTGGATGGAATGCTCTATAAATGTCTTTTAGGGCTTTTTAGTCTACAGTTTAACTCTGATGTCTCATTGTTGATTTTTTTTTTTTTATCTAGAGGAGATGTTCTTTTGTGAAAGTGGGATTTTAAAGCTTTCCACTATGATTATATTGCAACTTGTCTCTTCTATGTCTAATAATATTTCTTTTATGGAATTGGGTGCTCTTATATTATCATGTATTCTTGTAGAATTGATCCTTTTATAACTTATAGTGATCTTCTTTCTCTTTTACAGTTTCTGTCTTAAAATAGTTTGTCTGAGGTAAGTATAGCTACCCCTACTCACTTTTTGACTTCATTTGCAAGGACATCCCTTTCCATTCTTTTACTTTCAATATGTATGTGTCTTTACTAATGGAGTGAAATTTCTACAGAATATTGTTGGATCTTTGTTTATTTCTCATCCATTCAGCCATTCCATATCTTTTAATTGGGAAATTGAGTCTACCCACATTCAAATTATTAATGATAAGTAATAGCTTAGTCTTTCATGTTTTTCTTTACCATTTATGTTTATTTTAAACATTAGTTTTTTTTTCTTTAGTGAGTTTTTTTATTTTCATGAATTTTTATGATGGTAATTATCTACCTTTTTTTCTATGTAGAACATCCCTAAGCATCTATTTAGTAAGGCTGGGCAGTAGTTATGAATCCCTTCAGTTTTTGCTTGTCTTGGAAAGTCTTTATTTCTTCATAATTCATAAAAGTTAGCTCTGTAAAGGGTAAAGTATTCCCGATTTTCAGGTCTTTTCTTTCAGAAATTTAAATATATGTTCCTTTCATTCCCTCCTTGCCTGTAAGTTTCTATTGGAAAATCTGCTGTTAATCTAGAGGAATTTCCTTTAAAAATGGCCTGACCCTGTTTTTTTAGCAGATTTAACAATTTTTCTGTGTTGTACTTAAGAGAGTTTGATCAGGGGGCCGGTGCTGTGGCTCACATGGTTAAAACTCCGCCTGCGGTGCCAGCATCCCATATGGGCGCTGGATTCTAGTCCCGGTTGCTCCTCTTCCAGTCCAGCTCTCTACTGTGGCGCAGGAAGACAGTAAAGGATGGCCCAAGTGTTTGGGCCCCTGCACCCGCATGGGAGACCAGGAAGAGGCACCTGGCTCCTGGCTTCGGATTAGCATAGCTCCGGCCATAGCGGCCATTTGGGGGATGAACCAACGGAAGGAAGACCTTTCTTTCTGTCCATCTTTCTGTCTATAACTCGACCTGTCAAATAAAAAAAAAATTTTAAAAAAAGAGAGTTTTATCATATTGCATTGTAGTACAGGTCTTTTCTGGTCATATCCATTTGGGATTCTATGGATTTCTTGTACTAGGTGTCCTTATCTTTCTCTAGATTGGGAAACTTTTCAACTATAATATCATTGGATATGTTTTGCATGCCTCTAAACCTCTCCCCTCCCTCGAAGATTCCCCAAGCTTAAATATTTGTTTGTCTAATGATGTCTCAAATGCCAGTTAGACTTCACTCATTTATTTAATATGTATTTATTTATTTATTGCTGGACTGAGATGTTACAAAAGACCTATCTTCAAATTCAGATACTCTTTCTTCTGCTTTATCTATTCTACTAGTGAGGCTTTCAACTTTTTTTTAAATTATTTTACTTATTGAGTTCCTTATTTCTAATGTTTGTGTTTGGTTCTTGTTCAATGTCTCTATTTCTGAATTTTTCATTCATATCATGCTTTGATTTCCTAATTTTATTTAAGTATCTATCTGTATTCTTTTTTATTTGTTTTATTCTCCACATAATCATTCTTTTGAATTCTTTCAGGTATTTCTTTCTTTTTTTTTTTTTTTTTTTTGACAGGCAGAGTGGACAGTGAGAGAAAGAGATAGAGAGAAAGGTCTTCCTTTTCCGTTGGTTCACCCTCCAATGGCCGCCGTGGCTGGCACGCTGCAGCCAGCGCACCGTGCTGATCCAATGGCAGGAGCCAGGTACTTATCCTGGTCTCCCATGGGATGCAGGGCCCAAGCACTTGGGCCATCCTCCACTGCACTCCCTGGCCACAGCAGAGAGCTGGCTTGGAAGAGGGGCGACCAGGACAGAATCCGGCGCCCCAACTGGGACTAGAACCCGGTGTTCCGGCGCCACAAGGCGGAGGATTAGCCTAGTGAGCTGTGGCGCCGGCTGCAAGGTATTTCATCAGTGTCTTTTTCTGAACCATTTGATACTGAAGTGTTATTTGCTGTGCTTTTCATATTTTTTGTATAACTATACTAATATTTATACATTTGGGGGATCAGTTGTTCCTATTGCATTTAAAGGGTGGTTTGTTAAATTTTTTTTCTGGAAGATATGTCTTCAATATCAGTTTGGTAGGCATATATGGCTTTCTTCCAGTTAGATGCTGTAGATTGAGCTCCCTATATCTTTTTTTATTGTACACAGTTGTAATATCAGCTGATGGAACAGCAGAAATCTAGGGTGCTTCTAGGGCCCAGCAGGGTTTCTCAGTTCCCAGGTGATGGAACATAAACATAAGCCTCAGCCATTCTTGCTCATGGCCCCAAAGATAGATAAACCTTGGAGTTTATTCCTTGCTCTTGAATCTCAACTGGGTCTCACACCCTATTGCCTTCATATCCCTGCATTCTTTCCCAGGTTCCCAAAGATCCCCAAGGCCACCTGAAAGACCAGTTCCAGGAATTCACCTCCACCTGCTCCCTCCACCTCCACCCCCATCCCTAGCCCTTCTAAAATGTAAAAAGGTCCAGCCCCTGGGATTGGGGCCTTCTGCCACGTGTTCCATCAATGTGCATGCCACAAGTTGGTCACCCACTTCTGCAAATTTATTTTCTCTGAATAAATTCAATCTGGCTGTAGATTCATATAGTGCCACCTCTCTATTCTGTGCCTCTTTTCCCTAACATTTTTGTTGTCCCGTGTGAGGAGGCCCCAATCTGCAAGTCTTTTCCTAATATCAGGCATGTAGATGCTCAACCAGTACTTACATCGTCAGCTAGAGCTGAGGGAGAAGCACTGGTGCTTGACATAAGCCAGGCTGTCACTGGGAGTGGGCCATGTGTGAAGACCCGTGGCCAATCCTAAAGGAGGTGCCGGAGCCCCAGGAGCAGTGCTGGTCCAGGATGGATGTGGTGCCTGCTCAGTCCTGAGTGCACACCACTCTGAGCATCGATGGACACTGGGGTCATGAGATCCACGGTCAGGAGCTCAGGTTTACAAAGACCCCAGCAAAAGCCAACAAAGCCTTCAGCAGCAGGGATAGGGGAAATAGTGAAGACAGTTGGTGTTGGCCGGCGCCGCGGCTCACTAGGCTAATCCTCCACCTAGCGGTGCTGGCAAACCGGGTTCTAGTCCCAGTCGGGGTACTGGATTCTTTCCCAGTTGCCCCTCTTCCAGGCCAGCTCTCTGCTGTGGCCAGGGAGTGCAGTGGAGGATGGCCCAAGTCCTTGGGCCCTGCACCCCATGGGAGACCAGGAAAAGCACCTGGCTCCTGCCTTCAGATCAGCGCGGTACGCCGGCCACAGTGTGCCAGTCGTGGCGGCCATTGGAGGGTGAACCAATGGCAAAAGGAAGACCTTTCTCTCTGTCTCTCTCTCTCACTGTCCACTCTGCCTGTCAAAAAAAAAAAAAAAGACAGTTGGTGTCAAGTCTGTGGGAGTCAGAATCTTCTCTTTCTAGGGTCCTGGGGGAAGGACCCTTGCTGTACTGTATCCACTATCCTTTATAGAGTAGAGTACTGCATGACCCAGGGCACTAAGGACATTTCTTTGCTGGATCTAATTGGATTCATGATGCCACAAGCATTTTTGCTAGTTCTTGTGGGGCCTCAGTAATGGGGATATGCAGAGACTTCTGTCACCTAGGGCAATATGGATTTTGATAGTGACTTTTTTCACAATATGGAGCCCTATTGCTGCAGTTCATGTTGTGGGAGGTGTGGAGGATGTAATATGAGTTCCTTTTCTAAATCAAAGGCTACAATGAGTTCTCATGTAATTCTCCATTCTGGACCCCCCAGCCTGCGATGACTGTGGGTTCCTCTGATAGACAGAATTATCCATGTTAGGTATTCTGCAGACAGACTCTGATGAGGCTTTCCTACTTACTCTTTGCACACAATTGAGATTGTCTCTAGCCATTGTGCTGCGATCTCAGTTGCCAATTATCTTTGTCTCTCTCTCTCTCTCTCTCTCTCTCTATGCAGCTATCCTACTGAGTTTCCATTATTCCCTCACTGAGTTCTGGCATTCTTCCTTGAACACTCAACCTAAAATGCAGCTACTTATTGTTTTTGTTCTTCTCTATGGAGGAGATGAAGGCTGGACACCTTTTCAGCTTTTTTAGAATCTTTTAAAAAAATTCTTATTTATGTCATTATTTTTAAAGAGTAACAAATCTCATGTATTTCATATATACAGTTTTAAGAACATTATGATACTTCTCACCCTACACTCCCTCCCTCACTCCCAACTTCTCTCCTCTTTCATTTATTTTTCTTTAAATTTTTGTGATGATATACTCTCAATTTACTTTATAATCACAAGTTTGATCCTACACTACATAAGGAATTCAACAAGTAGTAAGGAGAAAAACCACCATCGCTCAAGAGTATAGACAAGAGTTATAAACAATAATCAAATCTCAAAATATCAATTTCACTCATCTATATTACATTTTTTGTATTCTATATATTATTTGCCACAAATCAGGGAAAACATGACATTTGTCTTTTTGGGATTGGTTTCTTTTACTAGGCACAATAGTCTCCAATTCCAACCATTTACTCATGAAATACAGGATTTCACTCTTTTTTATGGCTGAGTAGTACTCCATCATGTATATATAATACAATTTTTAAAAAATATTTATTTATTTGAGAAGCATAATTACAGACAGAGAGGGGGAGATACAGAGAGAAAGTTCTTCCATCCACTGGTTCACTCCCCAAATTGCAGCAACAGCTGGAGCTGGGCCAATCTGAATCCATGAGCTAGGAGCATCTTCCAGGTCTCCCACATGGATTCAGGGTCCCAAGCACTTGGCCCATCTTCCACTGCTTTTCCAGGCTATTATTGGAGCTAGATCAGAATAGGAACAGACAATCTTCCTCCTTCCATAAAGATGGCCAAGTTATGCACGTATTAACTTGTTGCTTGAATTTTTGAGATCTCTCTGTATTTATTACTCTCTAGCAGACTCGTCACGCCTTTCTAAGATATTTGTGCTAGAAACATTCTCAGGACATCTATTTCACAATATTGCCAGCTCCAGAAATTTCTAAGAGTTTTGTTTTGTTTGCTTTTTAAAATCAAATGAGAACCCAGACATAGAAGTGTTTTAAAAAGAAAAGAGAATTTATTTTGACTCCCAAAATGATTTGGAAATCCATCTTAATTTCCAAATCTTAGTTTGGAAAGCCATCTATTACAGTGTTGGTTAACTTGATTCTCTTTTTCTCTCTTGATTGAGGGACATGCTTCTTTAGATCCAGTAAGAGTTCTCACAACTGTGAAGAATTCACTCTAAATAAGGGTCTTTGTCAAGATGAAACCTTGTGATAACTCTGTGAGAGTGAGAGAGGAGATGGCCAGATTGTGCAACTATGGAAAGCAGAGAAATCAGAGTTGTAGATGTGGAGGGACAGGCATTTGGTGTAGCAGGGAAGACGTGTGCATACCATATCAGAATCATCCTGACTTCAAGCCCTGGCTCTGCTCCCAGTTTCAGCTTCATTGTGAATCAGACCCTGGGGGCAGCAGGTGATGGTTTAAGTAATTTGGTTCCTGCCAAATTTGGGAGACACAGATTGAGTTCCTGGCTCCTGTCTTCAGCCTGGTGATGGGAGATCTCTCTCTCTCCCCCCTCTCCCCCTCTCCCCCTCTCCCCCTCTCCCCCTCTCCCCCTCTCCCCTTCTCCCTTTCTCCTTCACTCCCTCTCTCCCTCCCTCTCTGATTTTTCCACTTTTCAAATAAACATTAATCAGAATCTCATACAGGAAATCTCAATTCTTCTGCTGTAGGCTATGAGTGGCCCACCATTTATTCTTCAAATAAAGTTTTAAACTAGACTCCCTGATATCACAAGCAGTTTTGACTTGGAAAAAAAATCAGAGCATGTGCTTTCAAACAACATAGAATTTTACAAGCAGACAATGGAAAAACTTACAAAACACTGTTTCATTGGGAAGTTATTTTATTGGCAGAATGTCTTGATAAAGGGTCACACTATTAGATGGGTTTTTGTTATATAGTAGAATCATAATCTGTCATGGTGACCAGGAGATGCTGGGTCTTAACTTAAAGTGAGCCATTAACAAGTCAGCAGACGAAGTTCGTAGCAGGTCCTGAAATTGTCAGGACCATTCCAGCAGTTTCCTAGTTGGATTTCCTGATTTCAGGGATCCTCTCCTCCATTCCAAATTAGCATCACTAATGACTTGCACTCTTAAAATATCAGTTCTCAAGTTTGCCTTTGTGTCAAACAAGTTAAACTTTACATCAATGCATCAAAAATTTCTTTTAAACAAATTTGAACCCATTCTCATCTTGTGTAGGTCCTGATACTAGTTAGGATTAACAATCACTTTAAAAACAAAACAAAACAACAATAACAACAACAACAACAAAACCCATCGTAGTGCTTCCCAGATGAGCAAACTTCAGATCCTGCAGTATGTAAATTTGTGACTTTCTAGTCCCCACTCTAATACCAATGTGTCATTACTGATCCCCATTCATTCCTAGCCCTCTGGATTACTGTGGTCCCCAAATATCCCAATGGCAGGGATTATACTCTGACTGCCACTGTTATCATCTCAACCTGACTTTGCACAGTTCTAAATCGAAAAATGCTAGGTTCAAGTACAATTATTTAAACAATTTTTCTTGTTCTGACACTTGTGAAGAAAGAGAAAACTTGGCACTTTTAGTCTGACCCAAGTTGTTGTTGTTGTTGTTGCTGTTTACTTTAGAGCTGTGCTATATGTCAATGTTCTAATAGGTCATATTTCACACAAGACTTTACATTCAAACCCATATTTTTGATACACAATTAACATAGCAGTAATTCTAGAACTTTAGGGTAAACCAGTGTCACCTAGGATACTTGTAAAAATGCAAGCTTCTCTGCCCTGTGCTAAAACTATGGTAAGAGTCATAGTTTGGGGCCAGGTGTTGTGTGGTTGTGCAGCAAGTTAAGTAACTACATGGGATGCCCATATTCAGTATCAACAGTACTGGTTTTAGCCCCAACTACTCTGCTTCCTATCTGGTTTTCTGTGTATGTGCCCGGAAGGCAGCAGATTATTTGAGCCCCTGATACCAGTGTGAAAGACCAGGATAGTGTTCTTGGTTCCTGGCTTCGGCTTGATCCAGCCCCAACTGTTGTGAGTATTTGGGAAGTGAACTGGCAGATGGAAGAAATCTCCATCTCTCTCCCCCTCTCCCTCCCTGCCTCTCCCCTCCCACTTCCTCCTCCCTTCCCTTCCCTCCTTTTCTCTCCCCTTCTCTCCCTCCCCCTCTCTCCTTCTCCCTCTCTCCGCCTCTCCTTTCCCCTCCCTCCCTCCTTCCTTGCCTCCCTCCTCACATTTCAAATAAGTATTTTTTAAAAGAACAAGATTCATAATTTATTACATTTTGGCTTAGGAAAGAGGTAGCTTTTGATGAAACATGGCCTTGCAGTTCTCACCATCTTTCCTGTCAATGGAAAGTAGTGTAGGACCCCAAAAGCGGTGTCCTCTTGTGACGACCCCAGAAACACAGACTCCAGACCAGACGATGCAATAGAGCAGGAGGTAATTTTATTTCATTTGTGCAAATGGGCCCCCTACTGCTGCAAGCAGCAAGCAAGTGAGAGGAGCCCCGAGCAGCTATCTCACACAGCTTTTAAAGGGCAAAACCACAAAATTAACATATTATAGGCTGGCGTAAGTTCATTGGATAATTTTCAGTAGCGGGCCTTGTATGGCAGTCTAAAAGTGGTAATGTCGGTGGAAAAGTACTAGGTCAAAGGGATACATTAGGGGAGGGGGTTTCTAGGAGAGAGGAATAGGTTGCTACGTGCCTTGCAGCTTTCTTTGTTAACCTTGAGCAAGCGTAGGGAAGGGGCTTATCTACAAGGCAGGTGTTCTGTGTATCTCTGGTTAGTAGCTGACTGCTTTCTCTGTGAACCGGTTTACTCCCCATTTCCCAAGGCCGTCTCTGGAACGGTTTGTCTCAGGAGCCCCATTTTTTTTATGGTGGCTCTTGGCTCCTTTCAGTAGCAAGTGTTTCCTGATGCAATATGGAGACAGAAATGGACTCATCTTGTATAGTATATGATATAGCTTGTAATGCATCTTAAAGATCATTGTGGTAACATGAGAAACACATGGAAGCAATCTCCAGAGAAAACTTAAGACTCACATGAGTTCCAGTAACTGTGTTACTCTGTATAAAAAGTTAACAGAGCTATGGAATACTTTATCATAATTTCTGTTAAGGGACACAGCTAAATCCCAAAGAGATAAAAGAAACAATGATTATTTTAAAATCCTCCATGTATTCCAAATGCCAGCAGAAATGAGAGCCTTCCAATTAATATTGAGAGCATATGTGAGGATAATTGGCATTAGGAAAAGGATCCTCCTAATGTTAAACTGACACAGCTCAACTGGCCCCCCAATGCCACTGTCATGCTTAATGAAGGGATCGATGACGGTCAATTGACTGTGCTCTTCATTGGTGATGGTGACGGGTTCTGTCCAGCCAGTGAGTGAAGTGCAGCAAACAACTGTTCTGCTTGTCAGCTTAGGGTGAACTAAGATGAAACGCTCCTGCTACCTCCAGAACATTCAAAGTTTCTCTGATTTGCATTGGGCCCTTTGCAAATGACTTGACATGTTTTTCTAATTTAGCCCTCTCTTCAGTGTGGTACTAAAGTTGCAGATTTACTGTTTTCTCTCTCCTGCTGTAAGTCTTTGAGCCCAGTTTGTTGGGAAAACCGGGAGTTACCCAGAAGCAAATGACTTAGATTTTCAATCTTCTTTTTTATTTTGTCCTTGATCTAATTAGCTGATACAACTTAATGGAGGCAAGTGGAAAGTTAATAAATTGCTCTAACTGGCATATGGTGGAGGATGGATGAAGTCTGGGGATGAGAGCTGAAGATATGTGCAAAGTTGTATTGCAACAAGACCAACAGCATTTAAGAAATTGTGCACCAAGGTGTTTTATTTAACCTTTAGAGGCAATAAACAAGAAAGGTTCAAAGTTAGGAAAGGCACTCTATAGCCAAAAGGCTTTTCATTTTCCACTTGAACCCGTAACTCAGAACTAATAGGTCACTCAGAAGAGTTGAAGGCAGTGAATGTGCAAGGCTAAAAGGAAAGAGTATTTTATGTTTCAAGTGTATATATTGTAGAATTTACTGCTGGCAGAATCATTGAGGCAAAATGTTAGTTGGAAACAATATTGAAATCTGGTTAGTGAATCGCAAATAACCTCATGAATTCTAAATTCAGACTATGAATAAAAATACATCCTCCACCTCAGCTCAATTTATTAGAAGACTATATATATATGCTTACGCATATAGATATGAAAGAAGCACACCATGGTGCTTATAATAGTTATATATATTCTATTGTCTGAGGGCACACTGCTTTCTTTGGAGACCACATTTTGAGACGTACTAACCTCAAGGCATGTGCCCATATGGATGATTCCAGAAGCTGTGATTTAAGCACCTTTAGGTCATCATGATCCTATTAAGTGCTTTAGAAAGGGTAATCTAATCTACTGAATGAGCCTGAGAGATTGAAAGCACCTCCAAACACAAGCAACTCCTCCACTTCTCAGCAAGAGGATCAGGGACCTGGGAATATTATTTGAGCAGCTTAGGAAAGGCAGGTGAATGTGCTGGGCGGAGGGCAGGCAATTATCTTTTTGCTACGTGTTAAGCAGCATTTTCGCCTTGCTGATAAATTACTTCCAGCTGTTGGCAACAATTTTCTCCTCATCGTGGCAGGAGCACAAGACCCTGGCAAATGTTGAAGAACAGTGCGAGTGTCTGATTAAATCCACGATCCAGCTGGAGGCCAGAGTCAAGGAGCTGTCTGAGCGGTGAAGAAAGAAGAGGAGATAAATTGTGAGCTGCCTGCCAGGGGGTGGAAACTCGAAGATGAACGTTCCGGGGTAAAGAAAGAAATCGATGACCTGGAAACAATATTGGCAAAGTCGGAGAAGGAGAGGCATGTTACAGAGCACAAGGTATTTTTGCTGTAACATTAGGAAGGCCTAGATGCAGCAACTCCACCCTCAAATCAGGCTGAGATATCAAAGTTGCTCTGCTGTGAGTTAATTTGCACAGTAGCCTACAGCTTTACAATGCTGGATTTCAGATTCTGCATGAAATAAAGGGTGTGATGGACCTGTGTTGTCCTAACTCAGATTTCTAATTTGAATTTAGAGAATTCCATTTAATCCCCCAAATGAAACGTTTTTATTTGTTGCAGTCTCATTGCATCTGAAATTCACTAGAAAGGGCAAAATGGTTTCGTTGGGCTTCCAAGTTTCCTTTTTTGGAGGGAGAGCTAGCATGATAAGGTTTGCTGAAAGGTGATCTGGGATGTGTCTACATCCCCAGCTCTGCCATGGATTTGCAATTTCACCTTGAGGCTTTCACTTTAATTCCAGTTAAGGACTTCCCTGTTTTGTTTGTTTTAGTTGAGGGTTTTAATTTGTGTATCTATGTGTTGATTGAGGTTAGTGACCAGTCTATATCAAACTTTTGAGAAACAACTAATCTCTATGACACCATGATTTTGAAGACAATTATATAGCAGCTGTTGTTTCGAATGGTTCCTTTCCTTAAAAAGCATGTGGGCCTGATAAAAGCAGCTTTCAATTTTGCTTATTCCATCAACTGGAAGCTGTTTTTAACTGCTACTTTGTTGAGACACTGAGGTATAGCATAATATGCATAAATCCTCAAAGTATTACCTTTTGTGATGTTTTTATCATACAGTAATATGATTCTCTGAAAGTTGGCCATTCAATGAGCTATATTGAAGTTATGTGACTAACCGGAGTTCCTCACTTCCTAACCATGCCAGAAAGCAGATCTTTTGTGAAATATGTAAATTTAAAATTTAAAACATTTTAGGAACGTGGCTAAATGTAGCTCTTTATGACATCAGATATCTTATGAGACTTTGGACTACAAAAGAGAGAAGTTGGCACTATTATTCTCAGCCCATCCATGTTGTATGCTTCTCACAAGCCAAGAATCTGACTGAGGAGGTGGGATCTCTAAACTTAACAAACTTAACAGAGCAACCAAGACTGCACGGGAGGTCCATCAGCAGATGCTGGACTACCTGCACGTGGAAGAGAGGAAAGTTCACAACCTGAGCAAAGCACATCTAAAAGTGGAGCAGCAAGTCAGCGAGGTCAGTAGCCACACATCTAATAGGTTAGTGATCTGTCCACATAGATAGAAAGCTCCATTGATTACTTCATTTACCTATCCTGACCATTGTTTATTTCCTTTTATTATCTGGAAGTAGCATTTTTAACACACTGAACCATTGTGTATAGAAAGACTCCAGCTTATCTGTCAGTTTTTAAATGCAACTTTCCTAGAGCCCTGAGCAGTGAGGGAAGAGCATTAAGATGCATAGTAAAGGATCAGCTCTGGAAGTGACTGCCTTCTTTGTGTATCTGTCTGAGAACTTGGTGCTTTGCCCACAGATATGATGGTACTCTATTTGACAGTGGTGTCAGGGATTGGTTTTAAAGGCTGTGTGGTGTCTCCAGTGCTGTGCTGAGATTAATTTACTGTTGAAAGATATGTAAACTGTAAGCTGTGTTCCTCCTACACTGTTGGAAAATACTTGTTTCTTAAGGTGATGTCTCCAAACATACCATGAAGTAAAGATGCTCAGACCACTCTCAATGTGTAGGTCCATGATTCCTCCTCTCAGCTGGCTTGTTGTATGCATTCATTCTCTTACTAGCCCCATTACTGATTTATAAGATAATTAATGAGAATAGTTCAGTTTTTTAAAAATTATTCTTTTCCCTCCTAGATCATTTTCTCTTGTTACCTGTTGGCTATTGTGCTTTCCTATTTCCTCTTGTAAAATCTCAACAGAAGTGCACACACATCTCTGTCTCTGTCTGTCTCTCTCTCTCTCTCACACACACACACACCCCTTCTCTCTTTGCCTTAGTTCATTCAAACTGCTGTAATTACAATGGGGAGCTTTAAACCACAGCCCAATACCAGATACCACCAGATTTGATAACATTCCACACAGATGATCATCTTCTTGGTCAGCCCTCACATGGTAGAAGGGACAAGGGACCCTTCTGATTTTTCTCTTTGAAGGGCACTGATCATACTCATAAGGGCTCAGTCCTCATGTCCTAATATCTCCTCAAAGCTCCATCTCCTGACATAATTACCTTAGGAATTATGATTTCCAAAATATGAATTTAAGAGGCCAACAGACAGTCTCTAGCACCTTGAATTCATCTATCTCCAGGGTTTTACATACACCTTCCAGAAATTTTTTCTCCTTCATAACTTGAATTATATCTTTTGTTGGTTATAAGAAACATCTTCCATTATTGAAAATCAAACATTAGTGGCCTGCGCTGCAGCTCAATAGGCTAATCCTCCGCCTTGCAGCGCCGGCACACCGGGTTCTAGTCCCGGTCAGGGCGCCAGATTCTGTCCCGGTTGCCCCTCTTCCAGGCCAGCTCTCTGCTATGGCCCGGGAGTGCAGTGGAGGATGGTCCAGGTGCTTGGGCCCTGCACCCCATGGGAGACCAGGAGAAGCACCTGACTCCTGCCTTCGGATCTGGCCGCAGCGCGCCGGCCACGGCGGCCATTGGAGGGTGAACCAACAGCAAAAGGAAGACATTTCTCTCTGTCTCTCTCTCTCTCACTGTCCACTCTGCCTGTAAAAAAAAAAAAAAAAAAAGAAAAAAAGAAAATCAAACATTAGTAAACAAGAAGTTGTATTGTAATTGTTATCTAACTTCCTGCTAAATTAACTTTTATATCATTGTTAACACTAATCCAGGCAATACTGAAATGTTCTGACTGGCTTGTTGGGGTGTAGGATACAACTTAATGCTGTGGACTAAAAGAAAGTACCACGATGGTGAAGATGGCATGGAAATCATGCCATGTGAGAACTATTTGAAAGGGCCAATGATACTCACTTGTGAGACCCAAAATATTTTCAGTTGAGCACATAGAGAAAATGTCCTTGGTTATTCCAGGGAGCAGTGACTGGACATCTAAGTAGAATTTACAAAGAATATTCTGACTCCTTAGAAGAGCTGTTCTTGAGTAAATAGATTTATCTGACTATGAAGTGAGCCACATGTGAAAAATCAGCTTCCCATCACTGGAAAGTGATCAAGCAAGGACTCAACATCTTTTATTTTTGGTTTCTTCCATGTTCTCATGGAACTCATATTTTCTAATCTCTTAAGCTTTCCTTTTTTTAAAGGTTTATCTATTTATTTCAAATTCAGAGTTACACAGAGAGGGGGAAGCGGGGGGGGGAGGGAGAGGAGGAGGCAGAGAGAAGGGGAGAGGGAGAGGAGGAGGCGGGGGGAGGGGGAGAGGGAGAGGAGGAGGCAGAGAGAAGGGGAGAGGGAGAGGAGGAGGCAGGGGGAGGGGGAGAGGGAGAGAGGGAGGCAGGGGGAGGGGGAGAGGGGAAGGCAGAGAGAAGGGGCAGAGGGAGAGGGGGAGGCAGAGAGAGGAGGCAGAAGTGGCAGAGGGAGAGGGAGAGGTCTCATGGAACTCATATATTCTAATCTCTTAAGCTTTCCTTTTTTTAAGGTTTATCTACTTATTTCAAAGTCAGAGTTACACAGAGAGGGGGAAGCAGAGAGAGGGGAGAGGAGGAGGCAGGGAGAGGGGGAGAGGGGGAGGAGGAGGCAGAGGCAGAGAGAGGGAGAGAGAGGGGGAGGGAGAAGGAGAGGCAGAGAGGGGGGAGGGAGAAGGAGAGGCAGAGAGGGGGGAGGGAGAAGGAGAGGCAGAGAGGGGGGAGGGAGAAGGAGAGGCAGAGGGGGGGAGGGAGAAGGAGAGGCAGAGAGAAGGGGGAGGGAGAAGGAGAGGCAGAGAGGGGGGAGGGAGAAGGAGAGGCAGAGAGAGGGGGGAGGGAGAAGGAGAGGCAGAGAGAGGGGGGAGGGAGAAGGAGAGGCAGAGAGAAGGGGGAGGGAGAAGGAGAGGCAGAGAGAGGGGGGAGGGAGAAGGAGAGGCAGAGAGGGGGGAGGGAGAAGGAGAGGCAGGGGGGGAGGGAGGAAGGAGAGGCAGAGAGGGGGGAGGGAGAAGGAGAGGCGAGAGAGGGGGGAGGAGAAGGAGAGGCAGAGAGAGGGGGGAGGGAGAAGGAGAAGCAGAGAGAGGGGGGAGGGAGAAGGAGAGGCAGAGAGAGGGGGGAGGGAGAAGGAGAGGCAGAGAGAGGGGGAGGGAGAAGGAGAGGCAGAGAGAGGGGGGAGGGAGAAGGAGAGGGGGGAGGGAGAGGGAGATGCAGAGGGGGGAGGGAGAAGGAGGGGGGAGGAGGAGGAGAGGCAGAGAGAGGGGGGAGGGAGAAGGAGAGGGGGAGGGAGAGGAGGAGAGCAGAGGGGGGAGGAGGAGGCAGAGGGGGGGATGGGGAGGTGGAGGAGGGGGGGGGAGGGGGAGGAGGGGGGGAGGCAAGAGCGAGAGAGCGAGGAAGAGAAATGGTCTCTCTCTTCGTGCTGGCCCCTTAAGCTCTCTTTCATCACTGATTTCTAGATTCTTCTAACTGCTGATGGGTGTAACATAAAGATGTCTATGTAACTGGAAAACATCATGCTGAGTGAACTAAGCTAGTCCCAAAGGGACAAATATCATATGTTCTCCCTGATTTCGACAACTAACTGAGCACCAAAGGGAAAACTTGTTGGAGTGAAATGGACACTATGATAAACAGTGACATGATCACCTCTTGTCCTGACGGTTGATGTACAATGTAATACTTTATCCATTTTAGTATTTTTTTTTGTTCTAGTACCATTGGTTGAACTCTGTAATTAACACACAATTATTATTAGGTGTTTAAATTTTAACTGAAAAGTGATCCCTGTTAGGAATTTGGAAAACATTATGTTGAGTGAAATAAGCCAATCCCAAAGGGACAAATACCACATGTTTCTCCTTGATAGGTGACAACTAACTGAGCAACAAAAAGGAAACCTGTTAAAGTGAAATGAACACTATGAGAAATGGTGACTTGATCAGCCCTCACCCTGACTGTTGATGAGCAGCTTAATATGTTATCCCTCTTAGTATTTTTTTTGTTTGTTCTACTTAATACTTTTGGTTGAATACTGTAATCAATACACAATTCTTCTTAAGTGCTGAAACTTAACTGAAAAGTGATCGCTGTTAAATATAAGAGTGGGAATAAGAGAGGGAAGAGATGTGCAATTCGGGACATGCTCAAGCTGACTTACCTCAAACAGTAGAGTTAGAAATATACCAGGGGATTCCAATTCAATCCCATCGAGGTGGCATGTACCAATGCCATCTCACTAGTCCCAGTGATCAATTTCTGTTCACAATTGATCATAATGATAGGACTAAGAACCAAAGGGATCACATAAACAAGAATAGTGTCTGCAAATACTAGCTGATAGAGAATCAAAAAGGGAGAGAATGATCCAACATGGGAAGTGAGATACACAGCAGACCCATAGAATGGCAAATGTCCTAACAGCACTCTGGCCTCAGAATCAGCCCTTAAGGCATGCGGATCTAGCTGAAATGCCCATGAGAGTATTTCAGGCATGGAAAGCCAAGACACTCTGGGGGAAAAAAAAAAAAAACCTAAATGAAAGATCTCCGTGAGTGAGATCCCAGTGGAAAGAATGGATCATCAAAGAAGGAGGTACCTTTCTCTGAAGGGAGGAGAGAACTTCCACTTTGACCATGGCCTTGTCTAAATATGATCAGAGTCGGTGAACTCAGGGGGCTTCCATAGCCTTGGCAGCTCATGACAAGAGCCTAGGGTGATTACTGATGCCATAAACAAGAGTGTCAATTTGTTAAGTCAACAACAGGAGTCACTGTGCACTTACTCCTCATGTAGGATCTCTGTCCTTAGTGTGCTGTACATTGAGATTTAATGCTATGACTACTACTCAAACAGTATTTTTCACTTTATGTTTCTGTGTGGGAGCACACTGTTGAAATCTTTACTTAATGTATGCTAAACTGATCTTCTGTATATAAAGAGAATCGAAAATGAATCTTGATGTGAATGGAAGGGGAGAGGGAGTGGGAAAGGGGAGGGTTGCGGGTTGGAGGGACGTTATGGGGGGGAAGCCATTGTAATCAATATTCTGTACTTTGGAAATTTATATTCATTATATAAAAGTTAAAAAAAAAGATTCGTAGAAAAAAAGATGTCTATGTAACTGGACATCATTTGTAGAATCTGTGCTTGTATATTTCATTCCTTTCCCTAAAGGTAAGTGATTAATTAGTACACCAAATGAAGTATAAATGCTCCCTATTTCGTGAAATGGTATCTCTGTCAGGTTGAGGGTAATCTTGAGTGAGAGAAAATTAAGAAGAAAATGTGAGGAGAGCTCCACAAACCAGAGGCACAGATATAAAAGAATAAATATGGGAGTACTGGAGCCACTGCCTGCAGTGCTGCCATCACATGTGGGCACCAGTTCAAGTACTGGCTGCTTCACTTCTGATCCAGCTCTCTGTTGTGGCCTGGGAAAGCAGAAGATAGCCCAAGATGTTGGTCTGCTGCACCCATGTGGAAGACCCAGGGGAGGCCACTGGCTCCTGGCTTCAGATTCACACAGCACTGGCCATTGCAGCCATCTGGGGAGTGAACCATTGGATGGAGGTGCTCTCCCCCTCCCTCTCCCCCTCCCTCTCCCCCTCCCTCTCCCCCTCCCTCTCCCCCTCCCTCTCCCCTCCCTCTCCCCTCCCCCTCCCTCTCTCCCTCCCCCTCCTCTCTCCCTCTCCCTCCTCTCTCCCTCTCCCTCCTTCTCTCCCTCTCCCTCCTTCTCTCTCCCTCCCTCCCTCTCCCCCTCCCTCCCTCTCCCCCTCCCCCTCCCTCTCTCCCCCTCCCTCTCTCCCTCCCTCCCTCCCTCTCTCCCTCCCTCTCTCTCCCTCCTTCCCTCCGTCTTCCTCCCTCTCCCTCCCTCCCTCTCTCCCTCCCTCTCTCCCTCTCTCCCTCCCTCTCTCTCTCTCCCTCCCTCTCTCTCCCTCCCTCCCTCTCTCTCTCCCTCTCTCTCCCTTCCTTCCTCTGTGTGTCCTTGGCTCTACCTCACTGTAACTCTGCCTTTCAACTAAATAAATACATCTTTAGAAAAATATGAAGTACATTAAAAGAAAATTTGTACTTTAATAAATAGATGAACCACGATAGAAAAATGGTCAAAGAATGAACAAGTAGTTCACTTGGTTTATTGTCCTTTGAAAAGTATTAATAGTCAAAATTTAATGAAGATACACAGAATAAACCAATGAAATATTAATACATTCTTTAAGAAAAATTTAGGAGTACACTCAGATTAAGAATAAATGTAAGGGCCAGTGCTGTGGCACAGCGGGTTAAAGCCCTGGCCTGAGGAGCCAGCATCCCATATGGGCACCGGTTCTAGTCCCGGCTGCTCCTCTTCCAATCCAGCTCTCTGCTGTGGCCTGGGAAAGCAGTGGAGGATGGCCCAGGTCCTTGGGCCCCTGTACCTACATGGGAGACCCAGAGGACGCTCTTGTCTCCTGGCTTCGGATTGGCGCAGCTCTGGCCATTGCGGCCATCTGGGGAGTGTACCAGCGGATGGAAGACCTCTCTCTACAACTGTCTTTCCAAAAAAATAAAATAAATCTTTACAAAAAGAATAAATGTAGAGAAGTAATGATTTCACACTACTGTGAGAGCACAAAAGTGGACTGTTGCATATACTAAGCATCATCTATACATCAGACAGCAATTCCCATCCTGTTATACACTCTACAGAAACATTAGCATGTACACAGTGCTCATGTACAGAAGGTATTCAAAAAATTAATAGAAATATGTATTTAAAAATTCATATATTTTAAATTTGTTTTACATAAAAATAAGCTTATCTTTTTAAGATTTATTTATTTGAAAGGCAGAGTTAGAGAAAGAGAAAGGTCTTCCATCTGCTGGTTCACTCCCCAGTGGCCACAATGGCTAGAGCCATAGTAGCTTGCCTGTGTTCAAGTCCCTGCTCTGTTCCTGATTCCAGCTATTCCTGCTAATTTGTATGCTGGGAGGCAGTAGGTTATGAGTCAAGTGCTTGGTCCCCGTTACCTCTAGAGGGAATCCAATCTGAATTTTCAGCCCCTGTCTTTAGCCCTGGTTGTTGTAGGCATTTGGGGAGTAAACCACCCGATGAGAAGATCTCTGTCTGTCTCTGTCTCCCTGCCTTTTGGGGAAAAAAAGTTACAGATCAGCACATTACAAATATATGCAATATCATGCTTTTCATAGGAAAAAAAATGAAACCGATAGCTATATATACACTCAGGAACAAAAATGTGCCAATGTTTAGGTAAAATCTGGAAAGAGGAGGGCACGACGGCTCACTTGGCTAATCCTCCGCCTGTGGCACTGGCACCCCAGCTTCTAGTCCTCGTTGGGGTGCCAGATTCTGTCCTGGTTGCTCCTCTTCCAGTCCAGCTCTCTGCTGTGGCCTGGGAAGGCAGCGAACGATGGCCCAAGTGCTTGGGTCCTGCACCCCATGGGAGACCAGGAGAAGCACCTGGCTCCTGCCTTCGGATCAGCGTGGTGCGCTGGCCGCAGTGGCCATTGGAGGGTGAACCAATGGCAAAAGGAAGACCTTTCTCTCTGTCTCTCTCTCTCACTGTCCACTCTGCCTGTCCAAAAAAAAAAAAAAAAAAAAAAAAGGATAAAGCTGGGGATGGCGCTGTGGAGTAGCATGTGAAGCTGCCGCCTAAGTGCTGGCATCCCATATGAGCGCTGATTCCAATCCCGCTGTTCCTCTTCCAATCCAGCTCTCTGCTATGGCCTGGGAAAGCAGTGGAAGATGGCCCAAGTCCTTGGGCCCCTGCACCCTTGTGGGAGACACAGAGGAAGCTCCTGGTTCCTGACTTTGGATTGGCACAGTTCTGGCTGCAATGGCCATCTGGGGAGTGACCCATCAGATGGAGGGCCTCTCTGTCTCTACCTCTGCCTCTCTGCAACTCTGCCTTTTAAATAAATAGATACATCTTTTTTTAAAAAAAAATGGATGAAGCTATAAATCTTCTTTAGATTTAGATTAGATTTTATATATAGATGGAATTTTTGAATTTTTGCAATGAGAATGAATTAATATTTCTGTAATTTAAAAACTATTTCAAAAATATGATTTTGAACAATTCCATTGGATTTTTTTTTCTAAACAGGTAACAGAAATAAGTCAGATACTGGGCAAGCATTTGGTCTAGCAGTTAAGACCCTAGTCAAGGTTCCCATATCCCAAATAGGAGTGCCTGGTTTCTATATCCATCTCTGGTTTCTGACTTCAACTTCCTGTTAATGTAGACCCTGTAAGGCAGCTGTCTTGGCTCAAATAACTGAGCTCCTATAATCCACTTAAAAGATTTGAGATTCTCTGTCTCAGTTTCTGAAA